>NC_139547.1:5622079-6192056 GCF_965153285.1 Podarcis tiliguerta
TTTAATAAAAACTAATGGAAAAAAAGAAATAGCATGATTTTTTTGAAACAAAAGCAGATGACACTTTAAAGGAGATTTAATGGTTTGTTTATTTATTTAATGGTCCTGAAAGCCTCAAAAGTGCTGCTATTAATCCCAAATCTAGGCTAAGAAAAGATTCAGCTGCTGGAGTGAAGCGGGGGGGGGGGGGCATCTCTGATTTGTGGTGTGGCCAGATCCTGGGGGTGTCACTTGAACGGTGTTCCGTACCTGAGAAACAGATAGCTTCTGGATCTGCCCAAAGGCACTGTTATTTCCTAACAACTTGGGTTACGTATAACAAGAATTGCACATGGGGAAGCACTGTGTAAGGAACACCCTATCCTCTCCCTACGCCCCCCCCCCCCCACCCTGCACAAACACTACTCAAACACACACAGATACACAGCCTTGGGATACAGCAGCAGCCAGGTTGACAACACCGAGTTGTTCCAGATGCCCCAAAACCAACAGCAGAGTGTTTAAAGGCTACACAAAGTTTGGAGTTAGATGCCTGTGCTGGACTAACCTTGTTTTACTGTAATCCCACCCCACCCCCACCACGCTCTGCCCTCCTTCATTTGTGATTCACAGCGGCTCTCCCAAGGGTTAAAACGTGATTACTTGATTTAACACAAAGCACAGAATACAAGCCACAGAACCGGCTGTGCAAGATTCCTGCAGGCAAAGGCCAGAATCACCTGCTCACTTATCCAGATAGGTTGAGAATATCTCAAGAACCTAGGAGGAAAAACTCACTTAAAAAGGAGCCTTCAGTGGCCGGCTGGCCTGGCCTTGAACCTGAGCTCTTCGCTTCTGAGACTAATTCCTTGCCACACTCTGTGTGTGCCAAGAAGGCATGGGAGAGGGGCACATGGCCTGGCTGGTTTGCCACAACAAGAGCAGCGCACTGCGCTGGTTTGAAGGGTGGGTTTCTTTTAACACAGACAACGGCAAGTGGCCATTTTGTTAGGCTTGGTTGCAAAGGGCTAAATGCAGCAAGTATTTCTTAGGAAGGCACCAGGGACGACACAACCTCCCACCTCAGGAGTTGATGCCAATCTGTACAGAAGTCAGCCAGCAATACACTGAGAAGGAGAAGATGGGGAGGTGGGAAACCCCCAGGCCAAATGTTGGCTCAGCCACAAACTTGTCAGGCTGCCTGTGGCAAATTGCTGCCCTTTCAATCCCAGTGCCATTGGTGCCACACTAGAGGGCAGAGGCTTTGGGCCCCACGCGGCAGGAAGGCTCCGAGCACCACAGGGCTGGCTTGCCACATTGAGACGCCAGCCAAGCACAACACATTGTCCTCTAAAGAGAGAACCCCTCATAAGACCAGAGCCTTAAATTACTGCACTACACCCCTGCTCAGCCCCCACCCACTCCATCTGCAAAACGGAGATAAAAATGACCAAGTTGATGTGTCTGCTGAAGCTGGTGCCCTCCAGATTTATTGGACTACAATTCCCATCATCCACGATCACTGGCTATGTTGGCTAGGGTCAATGGGAGTTGTAGTCCAACAACATCTAGAGGGCACCAGCTTGGCAGGTCAACTTGAAATTTTCTCCTACATGTGCTTCTACTTTGGTGATCTGGGGGTTAAGAAAGAGAAGAGCCTCGTTAGTGGTGGCCCCCCGTTAAACTCCCTTTTTGCAAATGTATACCCAGCACTTTTGCTGGCCCTAGGGAAAGTGCCTGGCCTATTCATCCTTTAATTACTCAATTCAGCTGTTATTTTTAAGTAACAATGTTGTCTTGCTTCCATTTTTATATTTTGCTACTGTTTCAATCCTTCTGCTAGAAATATTTTAACAAAATACATAAACATAAAATGTAAATGAGAAGCACATAAGGCAGAACTAGGCATTTCTGACCACCTGGGCCTATAGCCAAAACCAGCTTCCCAGCATCTCTCCCCACCCCCACCCCATTCCAGGTCCACTATATAAAAGGTACCATAGATGGTGCAACTGCAGAAGAAGCCCACAAGACTCCCTAGTGGAGGGCAATATTTGCAGGGGCACCAATTCTGCAGTACAGCCTAAGAGGCACATGCTGCTCAAATGGGCTAGCACAGCAACCAGAAAGCTATCTACTTTGGAGACCAAAATGGATCCAAGTCTCTCCAATACAAATTCTTCCTCTCCTGCTTCCAAAATGCCGCTTTCCAATGTGTCAGAAGCACAACTCTAGCTGCTACTGCACCCTCCCCCTCAAGTGCACAAATCAATCTGGGCAGATCTGCAACATGGCTCAAAAATTGACTCCCTTGGGAAGTTATGGACTCTCCTTCCTTGGAGGTTTGTAAGCATAGGCTGGATGGTCGTCTGTCATGGAAGTATAGTTCCGGTCCCTTCCAAGTCTGTAATTCTAGGATTCTGTTGCTAAAGTACAGCTAAGTCCTTGCAGCTCAGGAGGCCCATTTAACTACACAGCTAAGTGTGACTCACAACATTCCCTTCATGTCAGAAGGAAGTCAAGTTCAAAGCAGATTTTCAGTTTCTGGTCATCTTGGATGGGCCCAAGAGTTGCCCTGCAATTCCACTGATGAATTTACAGAAAAGACTTAGTGCTGAATGTGGAATAAGCTGGTTATCTTAACTGGATATAAGAATATCACCGTCTGGACAGTTTTTTAAAAAAACAAGCATATTGTGGGTTGGGAAAACAACCCCTGCCCCACAGGTCAAGCCAGCAGTCTGGCCGTACAACAGCAGTTTCGAGAGTTTGCTTCGCTTAAACACAGTGGGGCGAAAAACTGCATCAACAAATGAAGGTGGAAAATAAGGCTGAATTTTGTTTGGTTTGCTTTAACTCTCAAAACAGTTCTTATAGTAAATAACATTTCCTCCTTTGGGTCAAAGGATAACTGGATACAATGCTGAAGGAGACCCAGTGACTTATCTTCCAAAACCTCAGTTGTGACCCACCTAAGTTATAGGTCAACTCCCTTCCAGGGATACAGTGATGCAGTAGCCCCAAGATAATGGATCTGAATTCTGACTCTCAGTACTAAAATCCTAGAAGGAATTGGGTGCGTACATCGCCTGAGAGATTATTGTATACTTAGCCTAATTATCAAAAGGCATGCTAATAACAGACAGTGGGGGCTGGATTAACCCATTTTACCTTGGTAGTTTATCACTCAGAATTAGGGTTTAGTTGAAAGGAAGATCACTGGACTTCCTTCTGAAGGCTTCTAATCTAACATCCAAACTTAAATTTGAACTCTAAATTGAAGGCTTCTCCATTTGGGATGCCATTAAAAGCTGAAAACTGGGAGACAGGCAAGTCTGACTCATTAGACATTTCCACCAGTGGCAGGAGGCTTCTGTAGCACAGAATAGCTTTAGGGAGACTTCAACAGATAAAATCTCCAAGTAATCACGATCTGTGTTAATTCCAGAAGAGGCAACATAGGCATAAAAATACCTTGGGTTAGCTCAGTTCCTGTCACTCATTTCAAAGTCCCCACCCCATTTTCTGACTTAGCAACAAAACTTGGCCTGACACAAAACTTTTGGAGATAACATGTGTGCTGGAATTACAGCTTTTCTGGATTTCAGAAATTTCCCCACCCAAATGGGGGGAATGTGTGCAACGTCAAACGCTACTTTCGCCTCAACTCCATGCCACCATCTTCACACTTTGCCTACAAATATGAAAAAAATGAATACCTCTAGTGTGGGCTTGCTGTGGGAACGAACCATCCCAGTGGCAGCCTGCTCATCACTTGAGGGGCTACAACATCATGTGATGGCTTGTCTGTGTTATGGACCATTACCACAGACCAAGTGTCACAGGCAGACTGTTCACATCGCCCTCTTGGCCATTGAGCCTTTGGTGCAATCCGTTCACATCTTGGCTGGAAGACCTGCTCCCTGCCTTGCAGGCCTTTTCCACCTGCCATGGGAGGCTGACGCCTTGACTGACTCCAGCTACCAAAGCTGAGGTGGCTGAACAGACTCTTGGGTTGGGGAATTGTTTGGGGGGGGGGTTGTTGCTGTTAGGGGGGAGTATGTTGCTGTTATTAGTGCCCTAATTGTTTAAAATGCTTTAGTTGTTTCTAACTGCTTTTTAACTTGTGTGTTTTTTTTAATTTGGGGGTGTTGTTGTTTTAAATCAAGGGACATAAGACGTCCCTGGGAAGAGAGGAGCTGGGGAGAGCAAGGGCGACTGGAAACTGGTATATTTAGCAGTATATCCAGCCTCTGGATATGGAGGGTCCAATGGAGCCTCCAACTAGCTTTCTCTTTGTCCATGAATTTGCCTAATCTCCTTTAGTCATTGCTAGATGCTGCAGCTACTGAGTGATGGCTTGCTCTGTGTGAACCAAGGTGCAGTTTGCGTCAAAAGAGGACTCCAGAGCCTTGTTCCTGGGTTAATAACAGAGTATGTCACTCCTATCTTTGATTACCATGTACAGTTCACGCTAAACAAGCCACTTCATTCACAGCATAAACACAGCCTAACGTGGCTACAAGCAGCCAGAGCAGGAAAAGGATTAACCTATCAACAAGTGGTTATTTCAGGGCTGTGTTATCCTCTTAGCCGTACATTGCTTCTGCCACACTCTGTTTGCTCGGCTCTCCAGCACAGCCAAGGTCATACCAATCGAGTAGAAGATTAACTCGCGTTCCCAGCAATGGCCTGGGTCTCGCTAGACAGGTGGATTGTTTTCCCTCAGGGCCTCAACCTGTGGACTTGTTAGGCTTTAAACAGGGAAACCCCGAAGCGCCCGCCCTACTGAAATAGCTTTCCCTGTTTCAGATGTGACAGCATCTGACAGAAGTATTCTGCTTGCTTCTAGATAGCCTTAGGAAAAGATTGAGACTAGACTGCAGCAGAACTGGGCCAAGCTTCGAGAACCAAGACAGTGCGGCATGTATTACACCAGGGGCAGCATGAAAACGTTTTGGTGCCCAAGACAGACCAACTCACTTCTTAAATCAACTACTGTACAACAGAGAGCACTGGGAAATTCTCCTGCACAAGCCCCACTGAAATAAATGTGCAAGAGTACAGCCAAGCTCTTTTTCCATCCCCATGTCAGTGGGGTTTGTGCTAGAGAACTTCCCGATGGGCCAGGCCCAATCTCTCTCTGCACCCCTTCACAGCACAAAAAATTCAGCAGAAGAGAAATCACATCACATGGCCTCTGGCCAGGAAGTGCCACATTGTGCTATGCGCTGCTGCTTCATGGGGCCTTTATGGCTGTAATTAGTGCTGCAGCCAAGTAGATAAGAAAATGATTTTTAAAAACCCAAACACAGAAAGGCAAACAGACGATTCAGTTCAAATAAATGGAAATAACAGAACAGCAGAAGATTTTGACACCTCTGCCAAGCAGTAAGCTGGTTATATAAAGTTCAGTTAGGCCAAAAGAATTAACATGGGAGGGTTTTAACAAAGTGTCTCAAATGAAACCTCCAGATATAAATAATGTCAGCTTGACAAACAATAAGAACCACATGATTACCCTTCTGTGCAGAAGTGTTATGTACTGAGTTGAATAGGATCCAAAATGCAGCAGCCTGATTGGTCCTAGAACAATAGGATCCAAAATGCAGCAGTCTGATTGGTCCTAGAACAATAGGATTCAGAATGCAGCAGTCTGATTGGTCCTAGAACAATGCAGCAGTATGATTGGTCTGCAGGAGCCACCCAATCCAGTTCCAGATGGAAGTGAATCCACAACTTGATTGGCCTACAGGAGAATTCCAGAATTAGCCAATTACGTGCAGCCCATTGTGTAAATAATGTATATAAAGCAGATACTGTGGGGGAACATTCATTCCTCCTCACCACTATGAGCTGAATAAAGAGCATGAAATCCACTCTCAACTCCGGGTATATTTCAAGAATGATGGTTTTTTTAACCACATGGTGTGTGTGTTTTTAACTGCTAATATAAACATATATTTGCCAGATCTTTCAGCCAATTATTGACAATCAAGCAGAACATCCCATTGGGATGTGCAGTCATCTGTATTCAGGGGCTCCTCTGCAGCAGCAACTTGACTACAGAATTCTCTCGCGCTAGAGGTGTGATCAGCACTGATCAGGCCTTCAGGTACCAAGTTAAAATGTCCTTCTTCAAGCAGACTTGCTCTTGGTGGAACTGATCTGTCTGGAAGGTTTTGGAATCCAGGCAGATTATGCCTGCTGCTGTATTTTGTCTCATTATTTTAAACTGCTCTTTTACTCTTCCATTCATAGTTTAAATGTTACTCATTTTGTGAACTGACCTGGAATTTGTTTGAATGAAGGATGGTTTAGAAATGCAACAAATAAACAACAAAACATCTAAAAGGAACTCCTTTTACTTCCAATATCCACCCACCCACAAGGCAGATTGAAGTAGGCTTGAGTAGGAGAACTGCTCAGTTCTGATAAGTCACCATCTCCACCACGCAACCAGAAAAATCAAGTGAAATCGTTGTGCAAAAAGCAGGGACAGTCAACAATACCAGCTGTCCCCAACCTGGTGCTCTCCAGCTGTTTCCAAATTCCCACCAGCTTCAGCCAGTGCAACTGTATAATGCTGGGGCTGATGAAAGTTGCAGTTCACAACAGCTAAAGGGCACGAGGCTGGGGACATGTGAGCTATGTAATGCACAAATAATACACCAGAGAGGTAGAATGCCGGGAATGGACACAGTGAAGGGCCAGCCCTCTGCCCCCTCACCAATATATGCATGGCAGAGCAGGGGGGTGGCTGTGGAAGCCACAGGAAAAGGGTCAAATTGGCAGCAGAACCAGCTCTTGCTACTGAAGATTGCTGGTGAAATTCACCCAAAACATCGGTGGCCTATGCCTAAGCCACAGGCAGGAAGCAAATGAGGGCTGCCTGTGTTAACATATCTTATTGTTATTACTGCAATATGATATTCACAATGGAAAATGTGGTCTGGTCAGATTAAAAACTGAATGAATCTAGCACACTCAAGATTAAAGGGACTGACCGGGGAGGGAAAGGATGACGGCATCAGAGCCTTTGAGTTTCCACAAAGTGTTTAAAGGGATAATCTGTGCCTCGCAGGCTTTGTCTAATGGCTTGCCAAGACCATTAAATAGATTTTTACATGTGCTTCACAAGGATGCTCTGTGGAGGCCAAAGAAGTTCTGCTGCAGGATGCAGGTTGGCTTTTACATTCCGAACATGCAGCAAGTAAACAGAGCAAAGTATCTGAAATGGGAGACAAATGGTTATTCCATTTTTGTCCAGTTGGGCAGGAAGCAACAAGCGAGTGGCTTATGTGTGCCATTCAGTGTGGCAAAGTAGGGGGGACAGGCAACTGTGGCTGGGGTACAATCCACCAGGATGTATGAAGCTGCTTCATTCCCAGGGCTGGGAATACATTTTGACACCTTTGGTTCCCCCTTTACAAACAGAGAAGTCCCTGGGATGGGCACTTAAATCTTATATCAACGTGGGCAACAGCACAGTACCCTCCACTGCACCAGCAGAGGGCAGCAGGCAAGCAGGGGGTTGCACAGTTATGTCCTCTCTGCCCTCCTCAGCAACAGCTACAGGAACCAAAATAAACCCTGGGCCAACACAAATCTTCCACCAAAGGAGAAGGGAAGAACATGGGAACAGCCTTCCACCACGCCACTTAATTTCTCCAGCTAGCTGAGTCCAGTCTCCCAAGTGGCAGCGCTTTCCAGGTTCCCCGGGATTGAACCTCATGCATGCAACTCGGGGGCTCTGCCTCTGGGCTCTGATCCTCCCCCCACCACCAGGAGGGCTTATGGGACCCTAAAAAGGACCTAAGTCAGGACAGGAGAGCATCCCATAATTGCCAGGAGATTGTCTTGCTCCATTTCAAAGGCCTTCTTCACTCCTCCCCACCAGTCTGCATCCGCCTCCTGAGTCTGAACCCCAATTTACTACCCCCTGCTCCCCCAGTTCCTATTAAGGGAAGTGGAGGTACAGGGAAGAGCCTTAGGCTTCTGAGCACTAAAGCAGGGAGCTGTTTGAGACAATGGGCAGCAGCCTCTGTTCTGACTGCAACTCCTCTATAAGACTCCTCTTGCTCAACCAGACAAAAGTCTCTCTAGGGCCATGTTCTGGTGCCCCTGCCCTCCACCCTGTGGTCAGTATCCAGTTGCAGAGATAAGACTTCCTCTGCAAATGGAGGCTCCATTTAGCTCACAGCTGTTGGAAGACCTGCCCTGCTCCCCATTCTGTCCCTTTGCTTTCAGGGAGCCATTTAAATGAGTCCCGTCCCAGACACATCCTGAAGCCCAAGTGTCTATTACATGCTGTCTGAAGGAGGATTTCTGTACTTTGGGCCTCGCTCAAATGTCATGGCTGGGTCTGAGGTGAGCCAGGAATTAGGAACCAGGGGGCAAGCCAGGTACCAGGACCAAAGGAACACAAGAAGAGTCCAGAAAGCCTTTGTTGCCCCCACATAGTCCTTCCTGTCCAGCAGGGTTCAATGCCCAGCCTGGAAGGAAGGGTGTCAGCCCAGGAACCGAGAACAGCAAAGGCAGGTGCTGCAACACATGACTCAGGGACATGGCCCAGATGACTCCAAGGGTGTCAGCAGGACAGGAGTGACCAGGCCCAGGTAGCAGGTAGAGGCTCATTTCAAACAGGGACAGGGGAGTAACCGGGTGATGGGGAACCCCAGGATGAAAGCTACCCCAGCACAGCAACCTGGCTCCTGGGCTGGGTGAGTCCCCTGCTAGCTGCTGGCTAGTCCCTGCTCCAGCAAACCAGTTGTTCACCTCCAGGGTCTCCCAATGAACAACAGCCTTGGTTGAATGTTAAGTCTGGCTCTGCACCACACTGACCTCTGTAACTTCTTCCAAACTCCCTCTCAGGGTCTGGAGTTCCTGGCTGTGTTGCTCTTTGAGCCGGTCTATCTCCTGGTCGTGGCCGGACACTTCTTCCTTCAGGGCCCCCTTCAGGGCTGTCAGTTCACGCTCTCGCTTCCTCAGGATGTCTTCCTGCTGTTCTTTGACCCTCAGGATGGCCTGAAGATCCTGCTTCAGCTGCATTAGCTCCTGCACCAATAAAAAAAGAAGAGACTTGTAGCCAGCACTGCTCAAAAAGAGAGGTCAAAACCACTGAGAGCTGTAGGGTCATTTCCAAGGCCCTCAGAAACCAAGTCCTAGCTTGAAGAGTTACCTGAAACTGTTGGTGCTCAGGCCGCAGAGTCCTCTTCAGCCACAGAAGAGGATATAAGTGTAGAACATCAGCAGGGCTGGCCCACCCATGAGGCAAGGTGAGGTGAATGCCTCAGGCGGCAGGATCCACAGGTCCAGCCTTCAAGAAATGCACCATCTGCCACCACAGTGCAGTGATGGTGCACTTATTAGAGGCCAATCTGCCTCCTCCTCAGCAGTAAACACCCCCCCCCCAATCCCACCTCTACAGCAACCTCTCAGCAAATAGGAGGTGCTGCTGGTCTCCTCCCATCCCCAGAGACGAAATGGCAGGGGCTGTCCTCTGTGGACTCTGCACCCACCCAGCCTGATTCAGAGCGGGCCTCTTTCCTCCCCACGGTGGCCTTTGAGTCCCACTTCAACCATTGGGCTAGGGCGATTTGATTCCCCCACCTGTTCTCGACGTAGATTTTCAGGTGGTGAAATGGGACAGGCCACCACCCCGAGCCTCAGCCTCTATCACTGGCAGGAAGCAAGAACTCTCTGGGTGGACCAGGCTTGGTACAGAGCCCAGGAGCCCAGATGCACTTTTGGCTTTGGCTCTGGCTCAAATCCGTCTCCTTACCCAACTCCAGCTCAGGGCACGATGAGGTGAAGCATAGTCTTCTGAAGATTTTGTAACCTTAGCACAGGCTCAAAAGGCCTTGAATATGACTGTAGCAGCAGACAGAGGCTGCAGCAAGGAGAGTGCTTAACCATTCTTGCAACCCAAATCACCCCAGCTGTTTCTCTCCTTGTAGTGAGGGACAAGAATTCCCCTCTTCACCTGTCCTATGGGATGAAAAGCAGTGTCTCACTGCTTGGTCAGTGATCAGAAAGAAGTTGATATCTTCCAACATCCCTTCTTGTTTGGCCCTTAAACCGAACCCTTTGCTCTGGTGCCACCAATTCACCTCAGGGACCTTGGATAGAACACTTCCCTCAGGCCTGGACTACCATAGTGGCTATTTCCAAGACAGCAGAAGGCCTGCTGGTTTCTGCCCCTTCTTCCAAAAAGAACCACAGCCCCTCCCCACTCCCTCGCGACTCACCCCAAGGAGCATCTCCCTCTCGCCATCCTCAGCGTGCTTCGCGTTGTCCAGCTCGTCGTGCATCTCAGACAGTTGGTCCTGCAAGTCCCGGATCTCCGTCTGCTGTTGCTCCTGCTCCATTTTCACTTGGAAAAGCCTCCATAAGGGAAACGGAATCATGTTTTCTACTGATATTTCCTCATGTATATATTTCATGAATATATTCTTGATTTCTGAGGAAGGCCAAAGGGGTCCCCTCCTTTCAGGTAATGGCAAATGGAAAGTTGGGGCCTTCGTGGTGCTGGCGACCTCCCAACCTCTTGCCTTGGCAACTTCCTACCCAAGAAGACGCTCTCAGCCAACTCTCTCCAGAGTCACAGGACAAGTCACAGGTTTATTTGGGAGAGCTTCTGGTGAGGACAGAGGGAAACCGAGGCCGCTGGTGTAGTTGGGGGGGGGGCAGCTCCTACATAAACATAGCAATGGAGGAATGCCTGAGCCACAGTTTTGGCAGTAAGAGAAAAACATCTGGTGAAACCAAACTGTGTTTCTGGGATGTTTTCCTCTGGCCACTCCCTTTTTTCATCATTTCTGGAAAAGAAACTGCAGTCAGTGCTCAGCTTCTCCCTTTGCCTTTATCCCTGACCATTGGCCATGCTAGTTGGGGTTCCTGGCAACATCTCCCCCCTCCCGGGTTCCCCACTGCTGACGCAGACAGAAGCAAAGCAGAGGCAGGCAGGGAGAGTAGCAAGAGAGCCGCAAAGAAGCAAAGTCTTTGCAGTGGATTTTGAGGGAAATGGATTGAAACCTGAAAGGGGCATGAACATTGTGCCCCTAAGCCAAGATCCCTATCAGGCTCTTGATGGAAGTCTGCAAAGGAGGGAGGGAGGTTAAGATGGGATCTGTGGGCTGAGGGGGTGATTCCCAAGAGGGCGGACAATCACGCCCTGCTATTCACACCAGCAGGCAGGCAGGCAAGTCCCCCTGCACAAAACTCACTCTTCAAGGTGCTGCCTGAGGTCTTTCTCGCTCTCCTCCAGCTGCCTCCGGAAGGTGTCTTTATCTTCTAGGGTCTTTTCCAGCTGCTGCTGGAGCACTCTCAACTCTGCCTTCACTGCATCTCTTTCATCTGTAATGTTCTGTTGGTTCTGCAAACAGGGGAGATCAGAAACAAAGGATGCCGGAAAGAGGCCCTTTTCGGAAAGAATGCTGCATTTTTAAGAAAAGGGGCAGGCAATACATTGAGTTACCATAGTAAGAGGTGCCCCCCTTTTTAAATAGTAACTTTGCAGAAATTCACTGTACCCAGCAGCTGGGCTCAGCACCAGCAGCAGCTCGTTTCAGGGCTCGGGCCACATCCACAGCCAGCCCCCACCAGCTTAGGCAGCTTCTGTATTCTGAGAGGCCTTTGGTCCAACTAGGCCAGCATTGGCTCTCAGGCAGACAGGATGCTACCTGGCCCAGGATGGAGAAATATTACCATTATTTTTTTTCAATGAATCTGGCTAAGTAGCAACAGGGAGTCAGTAGTGGGGATGGTGAGGCAAAAGACCCTGGGCCCAAGCACACATGCATATTGTATAAAGGTGCAAAGCCCTTCTTTCGCACCCTTTGAAACATAAATGCGCAGAGTTTTTTTAAAAACTGGGCAACGGCGCACCACCCACCCATGACTCCCAAGCCTTCCCCGATCTCCTGCCCCCTTCCCCCTTTGTTTTGACAGATCAGGGGAGGCTCAGGAGTTACGGGCGGGCAGCCGTTGCCCAGGAGGGGCCAGCCTGGTAGTGCAGTTGGCTCTGCCTGGCTTCAGGAGCTGCTTGTTGCTTGCCACAGTGGCACCCGCCATATTTCCTGTGCCACGGCAGCGAGCAGCTCCTGAAGCCAGCCAGAGCCAACTGCGCTAACAGGCTGGCTCTGGGCTGCTGAGGCTGCGGCTGCCACGTTTCCCAGGGACAAATTTGCAAATCTGGGGACATTCTGGGGACGGAATTTGTCCCAGGGGCAGATTTGCAGAACCAGGGACTGTCCCCGGGAACCGGGGATGTCTGGTAAACCTAGCCTAGGCCCAACATAGAGCTATGGGCTCCCCAAAGAAGGGCACTCTGATGCAAAGGTGAAGCTGCCCTGACAGTCCCTGGGCTTTCTGCCCATGCAAACAATTTTGCTTCTCCCTGAGAAAGCAGAGCAATGTGCAGCGCACAGCACTGATGCAACAACAGGGTGGATGGGGACCTACCTTGACTTCCAAATCCAGCCTCCTCTGTAGATCAGAAACCTCCTTTTCCAGCTCCTTTGTCTGTTCCATCAACGCCTTGACTGAAGCAGAGGTATCAGAGGCCTACAGTCAAAGAACACATGCTTGCTCTGAAAAATCTATAGATTGTTTTGTTCTAAAAGAGCCATCCAAAGCCAATGCCTCAGTTTAGAGCAGGTCTGATTATCCCACGCTGTCCCTGAAGGAGCATCACTGTACTACATCTAAATAGTGTCTTGGGGGGACGACGACACACATGTCACCAGGGAGCCCTGTCCTTTGTGTGCACCACAGAGAAGGACCACTCACATTGGTGCTACCCATCATTCCTAGGTAAGCGCACTGGTCCAACTCAGAGCCAGTGTGGTGTAATGGTTAGAGCACTGGGCTACGACCTGGGAGATGCGAGTTCAAATCCTGACTCAACCATGAAGCTGAGTGACCTTGAGCAAGTCACCATTTCTTAGCCTAACCTACCTCACAAGGTTGTTGTAAGGACAAAACAGGGAGGGCAAGAACCATGTACATCACCTTGAACTCCTTGGAGGAAAAGGTGTTATATAAATTAAACAAATGAATAAGCAAACAAGGAGCCACTTTGCCAAGGGACCCTCTAGGCCTGAAACAGAATTGTCCATTCGGTTTTGTGTTTGTCTTCACCAGCAGATTTCACTCATTTTCCATCCAGGTTCTGAATGCGTTACAAGAGCTAAACTCAGGGGATCTCACTGAGCAACATCTCAAGGACCCCACGCAGGCCCAGCCCTAGTCCTAATGATCAAAGGGAGGGGCTTCCCATGAAGTGTAGGTGGGTTCAGTCATGACTGAGGCTGAAGTTCAGCTCAAAAGGATCAGGAACATAAGAAGGGCAAAGCAACTATATTTCTGGAGGCCTGGGCCACACCCGCTCTCAATGTGATTGGCTGTCTAAGCCCCCCAAGCAGCGAATTGTAACTCAGAGCTTAAGAGCCAATGCCAGTAGGCCAAACCCTAATGCTACGTGACTGGATAGCGTGTATCGAATCAGAACGCAGGGGCTCAGGATCCTTAGTCCAGACTCGAGCTCAGGTGAACATAGACCACTGAATACATATCACCCCTCCTCCGTTTCACCACACAACATCCCTTTTCATCTTCAACGCTGAGTACCAATTAGCAGAAGGATTTCCTGTATTAATATCATACTTAACATAAGGCAGGATCACATGTGAATGGACCTTTGGATCATGTCTTTACTTCAATGGAGTTCAGCCTAAATCTGAAACTAACATTTGAACCTGATGGTGCTCAGCTAACCATTGATATCTACATAAAACAAAGAACAGGCATAAAAAGTGTGTGTAACAGTTACAAAGCACAACGTGCCAGCTTAACAGTGCGCCAACACACTTATGGAGCTTGGCATGGTCTGAAGCTTCATTATTCTCTGGAGTTTACATGCTGAAAAAGGACAGAAATCCAAATACATAGCAGAATCCCTGCCAAGTTACTAGATCTTATAGAGTGAGGAGGAATTCAGGCTGTCACTCTTTTGCAGGATGGATGCACATTCCAGAACTTTAGATTTGCTCAATTAAAGTAGATTAAATTGCTCTGTCACCCTAGCATGAAAAATCCACTTTTAAAAAACGAAATGGACTTTGTAGTTTGAAAGTGACAGGAAAATGTATGGAAACATGAAGAGATATTTAAGCGGAAGGAATGCAAACATCCTGCAAGTAAATCAGGATGAACGCAGGATGAACACTCATTGCCATCTAACTGCCCCGTAAACAAATCAGAACAATAAAGACTGGAAGCAAATCAGTGTCAAGTGTCAGGGTTGCTCAGAGGAGCCCTAATCTTTTTTCTTCACGCAACAAGGTGAGGGATGTGGATAAACACAAGAAAGTTGAAGAGAGAGACAACCTTGTTTTCCTCATGTACTTTACCTGCGAGTTCCCTGCTGCTCTGGACTTTAGAGTCTGGATTTTCTCAAATACCAAGTTGACTTTCCTCTTCGTTGCATCATCATTTTCACTGCTTCTGAAATATGAATAAACGTCAGCCTTCAAGACTGTGAGATGTCTCACAGTCACCTGAAAGCCCCCAATTCCTACAGTGACCATCTTATGAAAAGACACTCAGACACAGATGTTAGTAGGTTAAGATCAGAGTGGAATTTTACCTCCTGGTAGTAAATCAGAGATGCCGAGCTAGACCTCAAGGTTGCTTTAAGGACTGAAAATCAGGGGGAGGGCAGGGTGAATAATGTGTTAATTGGAGATAGCCACCATATCAGTCCCAAATATCAAATATTCATCTGCTCAAGTCCTCAACGTAATGCCATTTCCACAAGCTACAAATTTGTGCAAGCCCACTAACCCTTCCTTGAGATAGTTGTACAGAATCTGCTTAGCTGTTTCCTCGTTGCTTTGCTGTGCAAGTTCCTGTTGGCCCTTCAGCAGATCAGGAGTGACCTGGAAAGACAAAGCCAGGTATCAGTCATATCCCTTGCAATGAAAGCCTTCGGCTTCAGACAGAACAGCCTCTGTGCCACAAGCAGGGTGAGCCCAAAACAGTGCTATAGGATGGTCTGAGAGGTGTGCAGCAGGAACATTTGCAAAGTTGCAGAGAAGAGAATTTGCAAATGACTGCCTTGATGCCAAAGTCAGGAGGGGAAATGGACTTCTGTGTCCGGAGAGCTCTGTTTATTTGATACTTTGCCTTCAAAAAGGTAATGGCTCAAAATCCAAAAATGTGAATTATTCCTAAATATGTCCTAACTTGCCATCACCACCCTGCACAACCTCCCCAGACCATGGAAGCTGCTTAGCTGAACTCCCCCTTTCTGTCTCTCTAAGTTTTCCACTCAACAACCTCACCCCCGAGTGGCTGAGGCCACAAGGTGCAGGGATAACCAGCTCTTTCATACATATGTCCAAAATTGAATCTCTGTAGCACAGCATCCTGTCACTGGATCAGGTCAACAGATCACACTCTGGCAAACATACCTGAGCAGCTGAAGCAGAAGCAAATGTTTTCGCAGGCAGTTTCGGAGTCGCAATACGGTTTGGTAACAAGAGAGTGGAAGTCACCATTTTATTTTCACTTTTCTTGGTCTGGCCTGGAAGTGTGGATGATTTATAAGCCGAACTCTCGCTGACTATTTTACTTTGCTTGTGATATTGCAAAGAGTTGAAATGCTTGCTGGGAGAATCTCTTGCTGCTGCTGCTGTTGCTGCTGCCTGGAGTTTGCCCACAGACCGAGGAGAAACTTGATCCCCAAAAGACACGGACTTCTGATCTGGAGAGAACACCTTCTGAAGGCAAACTTTAGAGGGCTGTAGTAAATGCTTGGATGACGTTGCCGAACTTTGACTAAATTCGTCTGAACAACTGGAATTCACCTTGAGCCCGCAGGGAAGGGCACTGTCGACGCTCCTTGACCGCTTACGGTCGTCTGGGTGAATCCTGCTCCTGATTCCCAGCCTGCCTCTTCTCTGAGGACCCATCTTCCGGTCAAACTTTTCAATGAGCTGATCAACTGCAGGAATTGAACCAGTATCAATATCGCGACCAGTCCCAGGCAAAAATGGGATATACCTTCTGTTTTCATGCCTGTTAACATTGTCAGCATAGATGGCATACTCTTGGTCATCAAGGAAGAACTTGTACAGGGAAGCAACAGAAGTTGGGGTAGTTGATGATGACGACGACCGCCGTGAGCCATTCAGGACTGATCCTGCTGAATCTTGCCTGCGGAAAGGAAGGAGATCAGGTCTGCATTTCCTTGTTTCCTGATAGGTGGGTGGACTTATAGCAGATGGAGATCCATCACTAGAAGAACATGATCCATGCATTCCATTGGGCGTGTCAACTACGCTGGGGCATTCCAATTCCTGCTTGCTTCGGTCTTCCCCTACTGCAGGCATGGTCAAATTCACAGTTTTTGGTTTGGGCTTGGCCAGTTCTACACACTGGAGGGTCATTTTATCTAATGAAGCAACCTTCAATGGTGAGCTCCAATGTTTGCTGTCTGGTTTCTCTTCATCTGCAAGAGATTTGGATCTACTGGATGGGGGAGCCTCAAAGCCTTCCAAATTCAGGATGTTCTTTTCAGGGTCATAGGGCTGCAGAAGCTCAGGATGCCTCTGGAAGTTCAACAGACTGGGCGACTGGGCGAACCCAGCCTTGAAATGCAAGGTGCTGCTCTCTCCCTCATCCACACTGGCCTGCAGGCTTTTAAACTTATTTGGCAACGTGCTGTAAGTTCCCAAACACTGTCTTTCTTCGCTAGTTTTTATCCCCAGTTCAGGAGCAGAACTGGAGTCCAGCACTGACCTATCAGGTGTCTCGGTTGCAACCTGTGGACCATTTGCAGGTGCTACGTGACTGTCAGGCAAACATCCCTCTGCATTGTTGAGCACAATGTATGGATGCCCATCAATCCCTTGGACCCGGATGCTGACTCCATAGGACCCGTCCTTTGCATTCAGCGCACTCTTTGCCTTTGGAGGCACATTGCTTGCAAGCTTGAAGTGGATCCCACAGTCCTGCTGCTGCTGCTGCTGGTGCTGCTGCTGCTGCATGTGCCTGAAGCTGCCCACATAGGACTCCATTCTTCACATGGGTTTAAGCACTGCAAAGAGGAAAGAAACAGAGACATGAATAGAGGAAATGAGCCACTTTCATCTTCATCATACTATCATTTTCTTCACTGACATATGGGGTTGATCCAAGACAATTGGGCATCTGCAGAGGAAAATCCAAAATGCATCCACCACATACAGTGGTTAAAAGGAAGTTCAGTCCTTGAACAGAAATGGGCTGGGGTGGGAAGTGAGAAGAACAAGGCTGGCTCATCTCCTCAAGCAGGGAGTTCCAAAGGGAAACGCGAGGACTGCCCAACCATCATTGGCCTGAGTGCTGCCTTCACCCTTGGCTAAACCTCCAAGGGCTGGATGCTGGCAGTGGGTATAACCACCCCACAGCCTCTCTCACAAACTCTTGAAGGCACACACAGCTTCCTCATCTCAGGAACTCTAATGCATACTTTGTGATCCATGCATGTCAGCTGAGTGGTGGACCCCTTCTCTGCTCAGCAAATAATCAATCCAAGGACCCAGGAGGAAGCAATTTTCACTCTGCGTCATCAGGGCACTAGCCTTTGCCTACCTCACTGTGATGCCATTACTACTACTACTACTACATTATTCTTTGCCAGTGCTGCCAAAATTAATAGAGTCTTGGTGGGCCAGAATAAATGGGTGCTGGATCAGGTTTCCAAACTGTGGGTTAGCCACTCCTGGACAATACCATGAGTGCAAAGGCCAGTGGCCTAACCTGAGAAGGGCCTCCACAGGTGGACTCTGAGTCTGTGGAGGGAACATGTTGAGAGAGAAGAAGAAGAGTTTGGATTTGATATCCCGCCTTTCACTCCCTTTAAGGAGTCTCAAAGCGGCTAACATTCTCCTTTCCCTTCCTCCCCCACAACAAACACTCTGTGAGGTGAGTGGGGCTGAGAGACTTCAGAGAAGTGTGACTGGCCCAAGGTCACCCAGCAGCTGCGTGTGGAGGAGCGGGGAAGCGAACCCGGTTCCCCAGATTACGAGACTACCGCTCTTAACCACTACACCACACTGGCTCACGTCCCCTCAGATGCCCTAGGCCCAGATCCTCTTCCCAGCTTCCAAACGCCCCACTTCCTCCCCTCTTCATGAAGAAGCAAGCCCAAAGCAAACCATACAGAGAGTCTACTCATGTTTCCAAGCTGAAAGCTCCTTCCCTAAGTCAGGTAATGCTGACTTCACCAACCTAGCTTTAGCCCATCAACTTTACGTATGATGAAAAGTTTAACCATTCACACATGCAAACCTGCTGCACTTCTTAAGTAATTCAAGCCCAAAAGAAGGATCCCACTTCCTGCTGGATGTGCACTTGCAGCCTTATTCAATTTTGCCATGAACACATTCTAGAGCTCCATGAACAAAAGTTGGCTGTTCCACTTCTTCTAGTTGGTGACCTCCTAACTCCGCATCCCAAGCCAGACAGGAATGTCAGCGGGCCATGAAAGTAAAGCTGTAGCAACTACGTGTGGCACAAAATGGTAAAAGGCCCTTCCTGTGACCAATGTGCTTCTGTAGCACCATGCATGCCTCACTTCTTGGCACTTGATCAAAGACCACCTTGGGGCAAGAGTTGCCAAAGGGCAACTCAACGTTTTGCCCATATCAGGCTTCAGAAGGATGAGGAACCAGGACACAGCTGCTGCTTGCCAACAGTCGTCACTGAGAAGACCATGTGGCCATGCTCAGAGCTCTCAGAGCAGAACACGCCAAGCTACAGCATCATGCCCTGTCCCAGCTGCAGAACGAAGAGCAGAAACTCAAAAATGCACAGGAAAACACAGGTGGACAACGAACAACTGCAGGAAATGACATTTGCTGCTCCCAGCCTCCATTTCTCAGTTCCCCAGAACTTCCCCACACTTCCAGCTTCCCTTTGTTTGTTCTGCACAATCACATCTCCCACAAGAACTCCAACTTCCAGGTATTATGAGAGAAGACAACACCGGAAACTGTGCCTCCAATCTAATCGCAGTCAGACAGATCCAGCACCCTTGGATATCCACAAAATGTTCTGTCCATTTTGACAGATTTTGAAGCAAGATTGTAAAACAGAAACAATGTATAATTTATATTGGCTGGGTATAGGGGGCTGACATCATAATACTATTAAAGCAACAGCCAGTAAGGCCAGAATAAAGAGAATTCTCAATTTCTAACATTTTAAAGCAACACCCATCCTGAACCTTCAGCATCTAATTAATGCTACAGATCAAAGTGAGCTCTTCCTATGAAAGTCAATGCTATAGAGTAAGGTTGCAACTCAATTCACACTCACCTGAGCATAAGACTTAAGTAAACATCCCCACGTTGGGCAAAAGAGTCCTGCATTGTTGGACTAGTTGACCCTCATGGTCCCTTGCAACCCTACAATACTATGAGTCTGTGAATATGATTGTGTCATGAATCTGTTATTCTTTAAGGTGCTAGCAATGGCATTTATTGCAATAGAAATAATCATCTTCTGGAATCTGGCCAGTGAGACACTATTGGTTTGGGAATCTGTTTGGAAGTCATTTTCCCCACCTCCAACCTTCTTTTATTACACGCAACACAGGCACACAAGCATTGGTATCTGTATCAAATATCTTTTTAATGCCAGAAACTGAATTAGCAGCTTGAGCTTTTCATCCAATGGCTGTGGAATTTTCCTTTTTAAAAAACATGGCCTTCTGTTTTAATTTGCCCTTTTTATTCATCACACTAAATTTCAGTAATGTGTTAATTTAGAGAGGACATTTATTTATCACTGTTCAGTGTGCTGATGCATTTAAAATAGTTTGGCAAATAAAACAGAGGCATAACAATATCAATTTTGAGTGGTAAGTGCATAAAGTAGACAAATTATTGTGCACTGTGTTGTGTTGTAAATCTTGAGGGCATGCCTAATGCAGATTAATGTACAGTTCTTAAGTTATCTACGGCTGCAGTTTTATTGACATGGACCTCTTCCAATCAGATACAAACAGGCCCCGCCACTTTGTATGGTCCCATCAAATAATAAAAAGATAGGAATAGTGGTTGGACTCAGTTCAATTTTACACTGGCTCACGTACTGTTTTCTTAACAATCACATCCTAAAGTGGGGAGGAAGAAGCTGTTTCACCAGGGACATCGTCAGGATCAAAGAATTTTTCCAAGCCCAAAGGCATCTGGTCCAAATAATGTATCACATTCCAGCTATTAATACAGCCAGTCTTGTCAGAAATGAAACAGAAACCATTAATCTCTTAGGAAGGTGCAGCAAATGTTCTTCAAATGCACAAAACCAATCTGTGCCTTGTTGAAGAAAAGAACTGCCTCTGCACAGGATTTTGCAACCAAACAAAGCTTCTCTCTTCCTTGGAATTATTTTGACATTCCAGAAACCTGTCCACTTTGCAAAACAGATATATCATCCCTGGGACAGCAGCCAGGGGCAGACTTGGGTAGTCTTTCGTTATGGCGCCCAGTGCGAAGCCAACATTTGGTGCCCCCAAATAGATCTTTTCTATTATGGGTCTTCTTGATTTTGTGCCTTGAGCTTTGCACACTGTGGGGGGAGCGCCCGTACCACCCTAAATCTGGCATTGCAGCAACATGCCCCTGATCGGCAGGCCGCAGCTTATTCCTCATAAATTAGTTGGAACAAATTGCTTCCTCTACTGTCAAGCAATGCGCCTGAACACTTTGGAGGCCAATAATGCAACTCCCAGTATCTTCTGGCACTAAAAACAGTCAGCTGCAATTTAGGAAGTGGGGGGCAAGAAACACTTTTGATGTTCTCTGCCTAGCAGGACAACACATCCACTGTTTCATACTATGCCAAATTTGACGGAGGGGGGAAAAAAAACCTTTCACCTGGAAAGTCTGAATTCAGGCCAAGGAAGTCACAGGCTGCCTTTTTGTAAGCTGATTGTATTTGATGCAACAGCTGGGTTTTGTAAATGTTTGAGAAGGTGGCACCCTCCGGCTGGTGAGAGGGGAGGGCAGAGCAATGGCCTGGAACCAGTTTTGCACCTTAAATTTAAAGAGACGCAGGCAAAGAGTAGAGAGTTCTGCTGGAGCTGACTAGAAACCGGTAGAAGCTTAGGGGCTCTGGGAGTCTAAGGCAGGCTCTGGGGCTCTGGGGCTCTGGGAATCCTATCTTTTTGCAAGCTCACTAGCTGTAAATAATACAAAGACACTTCAGTTTCCACTGTTCTCTCGGCGCCAAAGAAAACAAAACCCTGGACTTCTCACCGCTCAGGAAATGAGGGATAACAATCCAAAACAGGTGGATGTAGCAAGATCTAAAGCAGGGCAGGGGGACCCTTTTCAGCACAAAGGCCACATTGGCAACCTTATAGGAGCGGCACGCCAGTGGTGTGTGGGGCTAGAGGCAGAAGCGGGGGCAGCAACAATATTGCCCATTTCTTTACAGGAAAAGTCAGAGCGTTTCCACATGCGGACGGCCACATCCCTCCATTCAGGTAAGCACCAGGCACAATCACAGTGCGAAGACACATTCTATCGAGACAAAAGCACTTGAGGAGGATGCAGAGAAGCCCTACGCAGAAGTGTAGCAAGGAGCAGAACTCTAAGGGCCAGACAGAGAAGACTGGAGGGCCACATCCAAGGCTCATCACCCTCTGATCAAACAACTGCATTTCTCCACATGAACCTCATTGGCAATTAAGATGTCCCTCAGAGGTTTCTCCAGGTGCTTAGAGGTCTGCCATGACACTCCCTCCCTTGGTCTGTCCACCTGGCACCTTTTTGTTAAGGAGCTCTACTAACATTCCCTACCTAATTTGGTACCTTCCAGATATTTTGGACTCAGGCTCCCATCTACCCCAACCAGTGCAGTCCAAAACATCTGGAGGGCTCCAGGTTGGGGGAAGCTGCTCTGTACTGCTCTCTAAGCCATCCCCTGGCATCCCATTGGCCCATAAGAGTATTCACTCTCTGTTATTGTGACTGGAGGTTTTGCCAGCTTCTGGTGTATTTTACTGATTCTGCTGCTGCTCTTGCATTTTATTCATATTATGAGCAACAATATTTGGATATTTTAATATCTAGAATATGAATTATTCTTTTTTATTAACCATATTTGAAGGAAAGTGGAAATAAATCCATAAATAAACTAAAAAGACTGATACTCTAAGGGAGGTGCAGAATATATTCCACTAGTTCTGGAGACACTTTGAATAACCAGTAACTGGCACTGACTTGCATTATGGCCAAAAGGCATCATTTTTTAATCCCCGAATCTAGCAAGGAAGTACTGTCTCTGGCTCATCTTCCAAACAGAAAGAAATTCCTTTCTCCCCAGGTCAGTCCAGGCACTCCATCAGTCAGGCCGATCCAAGCCAACCCAGCGACTACTTTGCTGGCTGGAAAACTGCAGGCCAGAAGGAACATCACACAGCGGCCGCACTGGGAGCCCTGTTTGCTCCTGGAACTGCTTATATGTAGAAAAAACTTGCGCAAGATGGAACATTTAAGTAGCTCTTAAAAATCTGTTTTATCAGCTGCTCGCTTGGGATCAGCTGTGTCAGAATCAGCATTCAAATCCAATTTTCTCAAGTACTGAAACCCAGCTGCGAATGTTTCAGAGGCCCTGTTGCAGGCAGCCAACATCTTAAAAAGAGGGAGGGAAGATGCAGTTACAGTTCTTTCCTTACATTCTTCTACCTGACTGAATGGATTTAGGAAAAAAGGGGGGATCCATTGCTATCCCAAAAGCAAAGAACTAAAATAGGCTACTTCAGGGAAAAGAGCTCCTTAGGCAAAGTTTCAGCTGCTTCATACGGTACTTCGGGGGAGATGTATTTGTGGAAAGAGGACCACAGAGGAGAGTGGGGAATAGGATGGTGCAGAATGAGATCCCTTGGCCGGTCCATTTATGTGATTGGCTGTCACAAATCATGGAGATGGCTGGAAGGGAAGGAACCAAGAAGTTTTGCAACTGCAGGCAGAATGCCCCACTGGCCCTGTCCTTGATGCCCCCCCCCCCCGCTGGCAGATCCAGGCCCCCTCCTTTGCACTCATCCCTGCCATTGCAACTGGCCTACAGCTGTGTCCAGAGTGCTGTCAGAAGGCAGCACTGCGGGTGCAGCAGCAGCAGCAGTAGCAGTGAGGGGAATGGTGCTATGCCAGCAGCCTGGGTGAAGCCATGCTCCAAAAGAAACATCGGCAGCCCCAGATCTGCACCTGCCCTGCCTTTTTTCCTCTCCAGGGCTCAACTCTGCTGTACAACCTGAACCTGGGACTTGGTGGCCACCAAAGCAGGGCTGTAGCCACTGTTCCCCACCACCACCACCACAGCTCTGGCCGAAGGTGGGAACTGCAGCCTGGGCCACCTCTTTCCGCTGAGAGGCCAGAGCAGGTCAGGGGGTGCTCCTCCTGAACCCCAGATAAGCTCCCAGGTTGGGCCTGTTGAACATGGGAGATTCTGTTACCAGAAACAACTTGACACATTCTGATCCCTCCTTCAGGCCATCATAAAAATGAAACAACTGGACAATTTGCAGCTCTTTTAATGGGGCTTCTGCAAGCTCTGCCTGAGGCAAGCAAACCACCTTGCCTTGGAGACTCCAGGTGTGTCCTGCCTTGGCCCATGATGCCCAGACTGTCTCCGTTTGCAGACTTCCAACACAGCAGGAGCCATTGCCAAGCACCAGGAGGCAGTTTTATTCTACATACAATGGTACCTCGGGTTACATACGCTTCAGGTTAAAGACTCCGCTAACCCAGAAATATTACCTCAGGTTCAGAACTTTGCTTCAGGATGAGAACAGAAGCCGTGCAGCGGTGGCAGGAGGCCCCATTAGCTAAAGTGGTGCTTCAGGTTAAGAACAGTTTCAGGTTAAGAACAGACCTCCAGAACGAATTAAGTTCTTAACCCGAGGTAAAGGTAAAGGTACCCCTGCCCGTACGGGTCAGTCTTGACAGACTCTGGGGTTGTGCGCCCATCTCACTCAAGAGGCCTGGGGCCAGCGCTGTCCGGAGACACTTCCGGGTCACGTGGCCAGCGTGACATCGCTGCTCTGGCGAGCCAGAGCCGCACACGGAAACGCCGTTTACCTTCCCGCTAGTAAGCGGTCCCTACTTATCTACTTGCACCCGAGAGTGCTTTCGAACTGCTAGGTTGGCAGGCGCTGGGACCGAACAACGGGAGCGCACCCCGCCGCGGGGATTCGAACCGCTGACCTTACGATCTGCAAGCCCTAGGCGCTGAGGCTTTTACCCACAGCGCTACCCACGTCCCCAACCCGAGGTACCACTGTACATTTCTTTTTTCTGGTCTGTATATGTACAAATATCTGACTGCCACCTTTCAAAATGGAATTCTTTACAGTACTTCAAAAAGGCCACCAAAGCGACGTTCTAAGCCCATCGCCTGGCCATACCAGTTTCCTCAGGGCCGCCTCTCCTCTGGCCCTGTGGCGACCAACCAGGGTTGGATTTCCTCTATGACTGAAAATTATTTTATTTATCCTTCCCTTTTAAAATAGGAAACACTTCAGAACAGGCAACTATGGAGAGGGGGGGGTGCAGGGGGTGCTCTTATTCCAGGCCCAGCTGTTGGATGAGGGAGACAGAGAAACCGAGGAACTGAAGTGTCATATCAGATCACACAAAGAGGAAAATGGACCACTAGGTTAGTAAGTAAAGGCGGAATGAAGACACGAGCAGACGGCCAATTCATGCTCACTTCTCCAGCATCAAAGGGCAAAAAAAGGAGAACCTGGCAAAGTCCATTTGTATTTCTGCCAAAATAGCTCCCACCAAAAGGCACACAAGGGGCCCCTTCAGAAATGGAGACTGGCTATTAACAATTATTAATTGCTAGCATATGAAGTTGCTGCCCAATACTCAGAGCAGCACTATTTGTTCCGTGGCAGATGTGCCTCTAAAGGGGGTGGGGGGGTCCCTCATGAAATGCAGCTGTGAGAGGCTGTCATTTCAAGTAGATGAGCAGGGGGCTAATAACTTCAGCGGTCTGAAGACAAGATATTGAAATTGGATTGTGTTTTAAATGGGTTTTGTTTTGTTTTGTTAGTTGTATGCTAGTGTTTTGTAGCGGGGTTTTTTTGTATTGTATTGTATTTTTGCATGTTTTTTCTTTTTTTGTTTTTTGTAGTTCGTGTTCAATTTGTTGGAAAACTAATAAATATTATTTTTTAAAAAAAATAACTTCAGCGGTCTGATTTTCCAGTCAAAATCGCCTCTCCAAAATACTTTGCTACCACTTGGGGTGGGGAAAGATGGACAGGGAGGGCAGTTTCCATCAGAAAAATGGGCTGTGTGGAAAGGGTTAAGGACCCCTCCCCCTTTAATAGAGTCATAGCCACTTGTGGCTTCTTTTCCTTGAAAGAATCACCCTCTTACCAGCTAGCTATGGATCTGAAGGGGCCAAATCAACGGTTGGAGGCTTTTGGATATAGTTTTCAAAGAGCTCCAAGGATCTGCCCAGGACCCCGTTCCTCACAGCCACTGAGGTTACCAAGCCCCTCCTGCAAAGACAGAATGCCACATTTGGGACAGTAAATTATCCCTAAATAGAGCAAGACTTCCTGTTTGGCAAGGTTTAATGTCTTCCCTTCCAACTTACTAGAAGGAAGATACAGCAAAGCCCTAATAATGAACAACAGATGTTGCCCTTGTAGCAGCGCTGAGGTGTCTTTCAGGTTCTTTTCTACTGTTCTTCTATTAAGAAGACCTAACAGATCCCACTATACGGTCCCTCCCTGGCCGAGTCTATTAATGAGAGAGTTTAGCATTATATACCTGTGATTTACAGTTGCATCCATGCACTGGCATACGAAGGGGGGGGCGGGGGAGCGTACCTCCCTGGGCACCATTTGGGGAAAGGGTGCTATCACAGCTGCCCCCCCCCCGACACACGCTGCATGCCTCGCAACCCCAGCCACGCACCACGCCCCCGTGGGCAACGTGCCACACCCCTGCCTCTTTTCCGCTCCAGGCAGTGGCGTAGCGTGGGTTGTCAGCACCCGGGGCAAGGCAAGTAATTTGTGCCCCCCGCTGCACTGTCCCTCCCCCAGATAGTCCCTCGCTCTCTCTCCGCACCGCAACACACGCCTGGCACCCCCCCCCTCCACAGTGGGCGGCGACCCGGCGGCTCGGATCGGATTCGCACAGCCAGCACTGCAGTGAGAGAGAGTGAGTGAGCCAGGTAGGGGCAGAGAGCTGCGAGTGCGAGCGCCCCCCCCCCAGATGTTACGCCCGGTGCGGCCGGCCCTCCCTGCACCCCCCACGCTACACCACTGGCTCCAGGGGATGCAGCATGTTGCTCCACCACTGTATCCATGTGTATTTTTATTAGTATTGTTGTCAATTGTTATACAGCATTTAAATGGAAAAATAAAGAGTTTCATTAGAAGGAACTCATGGGCTTTGGGAGACCACGTGTCTTCTGCAGAATTTCCAGCTTGACTCTGGCCAGTGCTGAGCCAGAGGCAATTTATGTCAAATCCACCCTGTACCAGACCCCACAGAACCCTACAGAAGATTGCCACATCCTCTACTTGTTGCTGAGCCCTGCCCAGGTTCCTCCCACACAGAGGCTTGCACTGCACTCCCAGGAATGTGATCTGTTCTCTCTACAAATGAACTTCAATCACATTCTGATATTTCGCAACTTATGCAAGCAGGTCTTTCCAGGCAGCAGGTCAGACTGGAGAGGCAGCCGGCACCACTCTCAAGCTTCTCCAGAGCAATCCCGAAATGACTGTAAAGTCCAACCCACCCCTAAAGGGAACCTAAATGCAAAACAAGAAACGCACTATCAGCTCTGTGGCCAATGATCAAAGAGCTCCGTGCTGAAGACATCCACTTCAGCACTGCCTAAATTGTTTGAATTTTCCTGGACTCCCAGGCTGCAGCCTCAAGTAGCTCCCACCCAAAGAAGCTTCTGCTGCTGTTTTCACTCTGGTCATCAGCTCTTGGAGAAGGGGCAGAGCTGAGCAGTAGAGCATCTGCTTTGCATGCAAAAGGTCTCAAGTTCAATCCCCGACATGGCATCCCTGGGCAGAACCGGGGAAAAGATTCCTGCCTGAAACCCTGGGGAGCCACTCCCAGCTTGTTAGCTTAGGCAGCACTGAACTATCTGGGCCAGGGGTCTGACTCAGTGTCAGGCTGCTTCCTATACTTCTAGCTGGGTGGTCCCCTGAGCCTGCCTGTCTTCAGCCCTTGCCTCCTTCTGTGACATGAACTGGCAGGATGCAGAGGAAGGGGAACAGGATCCTGGCAAGGGCTGCAGCCACGACTGGTACACACCAAGGCAAGCAGAAGATGGGGAAGGGGAGCTTGGGGACTTAGGAGGTACGCACAGGACATGGCGTGGGGGCAGCTGAAAGTTCACAGGAGCCAGGAGAGGGGGAACATATCAGCAAAACCAGAGGCAGCCCCTTCTCCACAGACATGGCGGGCTCTGAGGTGCTGGGAACAGTGGGAAGGGCGCTCTAGGAAACTGAGGCAGGCAAGGGAACACAGCCCAGCTCACTAGTTGACCAGGTGGGGATCACAGGGATCAGTAGGTCTGGGATAAAGTTTGTGGTCACACAGCTGGATTAGGTGAGGATCACATGCCTTGTCGAGTGCAGAGACACAGTTGCTCAGCTAGAGCAAACCCAGATGTGTCAAAATTGGAAGGATAAAAGGGAAGCAAGGCAGAGAATCTGTGTCTGCTCAGGTTTCCACGTTGATGGACCACGGCTTGGCTGCTTCAGAAGCTCCACTGGACTGTGACTTCAGGACTGACCACAGGTTTTCTGACCCTGGATCTGCTGCAGAGGCGGGAGCCTGGCCTAACTGACTTGGCCTGTTCTTTGACCTCTTGGACTGTCGGACTACTCTCTAGCATTTCCCTTGGGAACTGTGTACACCAGTGGGACTTACCTCCATGTAAGTTGGGGTTCAGGACATTCTGCTTCTAAGTTCCTTTTCCCCTCAAACCTCAAGCCCAGTTCAAGCAATCTGGTTCACCCTTTGTATATGCTCCCCATTCTTGCACTGCCCCGTCCTGTCATGCTGTGTTAAGTCAGGAAGTCTTTAATTAACCATAGATTCCTACTGAACCTAAACCTAGAGACAGGTTGCCATGTCTGGAAGAAGCCAGGGTCTTAAACTAACTTCAAACCATGGACTGAGGTCTTGGCTTGGCCTGAGTCTAATACAGTTTTCCAGTTTGGAATGAGCAGGAAACGAAGCTTAACTAAAGACTTCCAGGCTTAATCACAGCACACTGGGGAGGGAAGAGACTGTATGTTCAGGCACAAAGCTCGTTCATTGTTTGAGTTTACTAAGTTAAAATACGGCTGTCCAAAGTTGGTCTCTTTCTGGCCCGGCTCATCTGCTTCCTTTTCCCCAGGTAGCCAGGCTGATTTCTCTAGTCCAGCCTCCATTGTGGTAAAGCTCCCCAGGAATTTTGAAAAATGCAAACATGGCTGGACTCGAAACAAAAACAGAAAATCCAATTCTAGTGAATATAGAGTAACTGTATTTTTAATTACACCAGTCATTTGGTTGGAAACAACCTTGCCAGTTCACCAACATACAATTTCCACAGTATTCTTATAATGATTATTTATATTGAATCCTGATATAATTACGTTGGTTTACAGCAGGGGTGGCCAACTCCCAAGAGACTGTGATCTACTCAAAAACTGGCAGTGATCTACCCCCTTTTCAGGGGTTCAGGTCAAGGCTGTTGAGCTTTTCTTAGGAAAGCCCTGTTTTTTGGGGTTCAGGGCAAAGTTGTTGAGCTTTTCTTAGGAAGGAAAGCCCTACTTTTGGGGGTCCAGGGCAAAAATGTTGAGCTTTTTTTAGGGGAGCCAAAGTTGTTGAGCTTCTTGGGGGGGAGCCAGTGATCTATCTTCTGGTGATCTACCACAGACGTCCAGTCCAGTGATCTACCAGTATATCACAATCTACCCATTGGACATGCCTGGTTTACAAGAAAAATTCACCACCTCCTCACAATCCTAGATTTCACGGCCTCCAAAAAACAAAGGAACATTTTCTTCCTGCAGTTTAGAATTAATTCACTGTGCCACAGGATGTAAGGATGGCTACAAGCTTAGATTGAGTTTGTTTTTGTTTCTGTTTGTTTGTTTAGAAGAAGGAGTAGACCAATTAACACCGAAGAAGAGGTACACCAATGGCTACTAGATTCTCGGGTACTAAATCTTAGCAGGTTAGTTGTAAATTTGGAATTCAGAAGTTCATCATGACAGCCCCATAGGAAAATCCAAAAATGATTCACTGATCAGTTACTGTGCCCCACCAAAGAGGAGCAGCATGCAACACAATACCCAGTTTACTGGAATCAGCTTGACTATCCATAGTTTCCTTGAGTCAGTTTGTCCTTACTTCATAGATTCAGCTTTCTAAAACACATTTGGCTTTAGCAACTCCAGCCAATTGAAATGCAACCTCTAGCTTTGAATTAGAAATGCAAGCAATCTAGCAAAGAAGGGCTACCATTTTTAAAGGCTAGCATGAAGTAGGAACTTCTTCTTGTTAGCCACTTCAGTGGTAACACTTCAAAGAAAAGGAGGGAAATATCTCTGCTTATTTTCCTTATTCTCTTTCCTCTATGCTAATATGGCACAGACACAGTAAAACCCGAAAGCTTCAGTACCAGCTAATTCACTTGCCACAGCTGCAGCTGCTCTGAAAAAGGTCCCAGAATTGCACAAACCCACATTCAACTCCATTACTGAATCTCAAGAGGCTAGCAATGTCTGTTTGAAGTTGCTGCTCTCGAGGGAGTAGACACAATTCGCTGTCCCTCCAAACTGAACCTGAACAGGTCCCATTCAGACCCAGCAGAAGGAAATGTCTTTATAGAAATGCCCATCATTGGTGTCTGCATGAGTCTCACACTTGGAATGTCGGGTATGAGCCATTTTGGCACTGGATTCCAGATTCTGAGAACAGGAGAGGCAGATTAGGGAACACTGGCAGCAGAACCAAGTACAAGAACCATCGATCTTCCTCCAGGAAAAAAATGAACAAGCTCAACAAACTACCCAAATGAGAATATCAGGTCCAAAAGAGCAATGCTCCTTTCACAAAAGAGGTCCAATTGCCATGTTAGAGGCCAGGGCTCCCTTCCTGACTCTGGCGCGAAGCCACAGGATGCAGCCCCTGGACCTTGTACCTGTAACCATCCTTGTCTCTCCTCCAGGAAAACAGAGAGCCCTTAAACCACAAAATCTAAAGCAGTATACCATCACCTGCTGCAGAGAATATTCCTTTAGGCTAATTGGTTACAAGAAGCTTCATTAAGGAGTGTTAATCAACCTCCCAACATTTAGAATTCAGCAAATGAAAGGCTAGACTAAGGAAAGACAGCAGACAGGTAGATATTAATTCATACATTATCACTACTTAAATATTAACATTCCATTGTGGGATGCCTTCTCAGGGGAGACACGCCTGACACCCGGGATACTCAGTTTCTGGCACCAGTTTAAGCTTCTCATTTGCCTAAACATTTTGGTGATGGTTTTAATTAGACTGCAAATGGCTAGTTTGGGGGCTGAAAGTATTGCTTTTTACACTGTGTCTTTTAGATCGTTTTTATCATTACCCACATGAGAATAAGTGTCCAAAATAACATTTTTAAAAGAGCAGGCAATTCATTTTTATATAAGAAGCCAGCAGTGAGTCTGCCTTACCACTTTGTACGAGAAGATTGCATGTGGCTTTCTCAAATAGTCCGATCTGTTTCCAAGTATGGAGTCTCTGTTTTGCCAGTCTAAGCCTGCTGGCTGGAACAGATGAGAAAGGTAAAGGGACCCCTGACTGTTAGGTCCAGTCGTGGACAACTCTGGGGTTGCGGCACTGATCTCGCTCTATAGGCCGAGGGAGCCTGCGTACAGCTTCCGGGTCATGTGGCCAGCATGACTAAGCAGCTTCTGGGGAACCAGAGCAGCACACAGAAATGTCGTTTACCTTCCCACTGGAGCAGTACCTATTTATCTACTTGCACTGGTGTGCTTTCAAACTGCTAGGTTGGCAGGAGCAGGGACCGAGCAACGGGAGCTCACCCCGTTGCAGGGAGACGAACCGCTGACCTTCTGATCGGCAAGTCCTAGGCTCTGTGGTTTAACCCACAGCACCACCAGTGTCCCTGGAACTGATGAGAGCTGTAGTCCAAAACTTCTGGAGGGCTTCAGGTTGGGAAAAAGCTGGTCTAAAAGGTACAATTAACAGGTAAGGCTCCGTTAACTCTTTTTCCTCCTCGGTGTTTTCTTGCCCCATTGATGCAGAGCCCCAAACTAGACTATGGTAGAAACATGTGATTCATTTTGGGAGTTCTTTCTTGAACATCAAAGCAGCCTTTGTGGAAACAATGGCAAAGCAACGATGGCTGAGCTACCACTGAGAGCCAGGAGCCTTCGGTGCCTCTAAATGCAGTTTGCGCTTTCAAGCACAATAGCTGGTTTGTGTCCAAATATCTGATAACAACCAGCCCTTTTCTCCACAGGAGGCTCTGGCTTGTTTTACTAAGTTTTCCTCCAGCCGAGACTCCAGAAAACCTTGTGTCTCCGTAAGGCGGGACTCCCAACAAGATAATTACTGCTCTGTTTCAATACGGAAGGCATCCCAGATGGATTTCTGATGCAACGGCATTTAAAAGGAAAAAATGCTTTAAAATGCAGTTAAAACATAAGACGCTAGGATGCTCCACTTTCTTAGGACCCAGCTCCATGGCTGGGGGGCGGGAAGGGGCCACAGCCTTCAATCACCCCCGTCTCCGATGTGGTCCCCCATCCAAAGATGCCGCTTGGAAGCAGTTCCCACCCTGCCATGGGCTGTATGAACTGGGCCCCATTCATGTGCTCCTCATGGGAGCCAGGATTCTGTTTGTGTGGTGCATAACCAGTGCAAGCTGGCACCATCTCATGCAAGGCGGGTGCCCCATAGGGAGGCCTCCTAGGCAGTGGCCTCATTTGCACAATTACACACACTCAACTCATTCACTTGCTACTCTACCATCCCTATCAAAACCCAATTATAAACAGGGGTGCTTCTCTCTCCCCCCCCCCCAGCCGCTTTCTGTGTCATGTATGCCTTCCTTCTTGGATGCTTTTGCCGCCCTCCCAGCATTATTACAGTCCTTGCTTCCTTAATTATCATTCCATTCTCTGGGAAACTGGCCTCCGACCAGAGTCTCCTTTTTAACTCATTCCTCCGGGCAGTCAGATGTTTAAATATGCAGCCAAGGCTGCGTTAAGCACAAAGAGACCCAAGCAAAAATGACATCACCCGGGGGGCTCAGGCCTGCGGAAGCCGCTGCTGCATCCAACCCCAGCAGCAACTGCTTCCCCACCCCTGAAACTCCCAGTGTACTCCTGGGGGCCAACCCTGAAGAAGAATCCCTTGGAAGCAACACTCTTCCCCTGCCAATGAAAAGCCTGCAAGGGAAAAAGAGTTGCAGCTGAACCCTGGACGGCGGCTGGCAGTCAGCATCACCAACCCTAAGCTGGGTGGACCAATGGTCTGGCAGTGCCTAAGGCTGTTGCTTCCTCTGTTCCACTGTGGGCTGGGGGTTGTGTATGGTCTGCCTGGGTGAGTTCATGTGTGCTTTAGGTGTGGTGAGTGGGTTTGTGTGTGCGCCTGCAAATGGCATGCAACCCTCAGAACATGGCCCACCTTCAATGCAGGCTTTGGGCCAGAGAAGGTTAGTCCCACCCAGACTTGACCCTGGACCTGCCTCCTTCATACGTGATGGCTTCCTCGTCACACTTTGCCATCTGTCTTTGTCCTCTCCAGTTCTATCCAATAGTTCTCCATCCACTTTCATTTCAAATCTTCCCAGGTCACATTCTACACAGAGCCATACACCATACATACATATGCACATATATATAATAAGTAAATTTATTCTCCTCATCCATGGGTCTTCCTTTTATAAAATGTCAGTTATATCAGTGTTTCCCAATCCGTAGGTCACAACCAGCAAAAAGGTTCTGGGCTTTATAAGCAGCAAACACAGTGCTTTTTTCTGGGGGGACACAGGAGGACGCAAACCCTAAACATTTCGTGAATCTAAGTTTGGCCTCATTGAGGGGCAGTATTTCAATATGAGTAGGAAAATGAGAGTACCCCTAAAAAATATTTTTTAGGAAAAAAAGCATAGAGCAAACCCAAAATAAATATTGCTTGTCACCCTAAACTGCTTTGATGAATACCTTTCAACTTTTTGTTACGTTAGTATTTTATAATACTGTTTTGACACTTGTAACTGAAAGTCAGAAAGGTTTACATTTTAACACTTTGGGAACTGCCCTGATCCAGTGATGGGCCACCACAAGGTGTTCACAAAGAAATCACCCTCAGTGACCACCACAGCTCACCTCCAATGTGCATCAGATTTCCAACCATCACTCAAAACACCTCCCTGCACAAGCACCTTGTGGCAAACCATTACTGTATCTGCTGCCAAGGTTAGTCAATAGTTAATCCAGGGGTGATTTGAAGTTCATTATATTTGCTCTTGTAGCCGTGCGTTTTTAGAATAATTTTTTATAGCTTATTAAGTACAATCCTGCAATCAGATGGTTCTTACATTCCCATGAACAAAACCAAATAACTCTGTAAGTGCTATAAATAGTCCAACAAACTCCACTTTAATAAGTGTTAAACAGATTTTTTGCCAGGTTGCCTCAAGTAATGTTAGAGAATGGACAAAGTTGCAGTTAAAATACATGAAACTGACAGCTGCCAAAGGCCTGTGGTCCAAACCCCATGTGACAATAAACCAATGGGTCACCAAAATAATGGGTCACCATATTAAGCATTGTGGGTAACTTGTGGGTTACCATACCAAAAGGGTCAGGAACCACTGTGTTATGCCAAATTTATCTTGCACCCAAGTCTTCCATCCATTATTTTGCTTCCCAGTTAGTTTGGCGCTGTGGTCTAAACCACAGAGCCTAGGGCTTGCTGATCAGAAGGTCGGTGGTTCGAATCCCCGCAACAGGGAGAGCTCCCGTTGCTCGGTCCCTGCTCCTGCCAACCTAACAGTTCGAAAGCATGTCAAAGTGCATGTAGATAAATAAGTACCGCTCCGGCGGGAAGGTAAACAGTGTTTCCGTGTGCTGCTCTGGTTCACCAGAAGCGGCTTAGTCATGCTGGCCACATGACCCAGAAAAACTGTCTGCGGACAAATGCCGGCTCCCTCGGCCAGCAAAGTGAGATGAGTGCCACAACCCCAGAGTCGTTTGCGACTGGACTTAACTGTCAGGAGTCCTTTACCTTTATCTAGTTTGTTAGTTTGTTGTTGGTCTTCCTCCATTATCTGCCACTTAACTTCACTTTCTGAATTGCATCCACTGTAAACACAGAACCGGAGACAAAGCTCACCTGACAAGCCTCTGTGCGCATTTTGGCTTTTGGTTCAGCTTCCTGTTTTCTTTTAACAATGTACGTATTCTTCTTCTGTCATCATAGCCTGCTCCTGTCAATAAATGCTCTGTAACTTAGTTGGCTAGGGCTGATGCAAGAGGGCACCAGGTTGGCAAAGGCTGTGACCGTATTTCTGAAGTGTGGCTTAATCTATTTATTAACAACCCTGTCAATTTTTGCCTAATTTTGAGGGAGAGGTACTAACAGGTGTATTTTTAAGTCTCTGCCTGCTTGCTTTAGGAGTTGAGCTGGGATTTTCTATATCCCTGCTTGTTCATTTTTCAGTTTTTCTAATGCTGACTGATTCCTATCAAAGAATGCACAGCAGGTGTCTTCTCTGTGTCACATTTTACCTATTTTTCTTTTCTGCTCATTGTCTGAAAGCTTTTTTACTGAATAGTTTCTTTAAATATTGCTACCATTATATTTCTTGTAAATTGTGCCATCTTCAGCCAAATTAGAAATTATTCAAGGAAGTCAGAATGGTAGTGGTAAGAGGACCCGTAATTTGTCTAGTTGCTGAAAGCTTTTTTAAATATTTCTCATTGTCTGTTCAATTTTGTAAGTGTGTAGATGTAGTTGTTGAGAATCTTATTTCATCCTTGAGCTTGATAAGGCCTTTCTGGAGCCCTATTTTGTTGCAATGTATGGCATTTTGTATTATATTCTGTTGTTTTAATCTGCTGTTCACTACTTTGGGGAGCTTTGGACTGAAAAGCAGCATATTGCAGTCATAATGGTATTTCTCAACGACTCTCCTCTTATTCCGATTGGTTAGTTCTGGGCTATTATGTCAATGGAACCTGGGTCATTTGTGAGATTTTAATGTTGCTAATAATATCATCATCGTGAATAATAGTGATACTTAGCATGGAAACAGTACTTTTGAGTGTTCAAAGTATTTAACATACATCATATCTTCATGTGACCATTAACAACAACTGTATAAAGAAACAAAATAAAAAAATTCCTTCCAGTAGCACCTTAGACACCAACTAAGTTTGTTATTGGTATGAGCTTTTGTGTGCATGCACACTTCTTCAGAAAGTTAACACTATCCTATATTGCAGATCTGGAGGGAGGGAGGGTGTGTTAAGGCTTAAGGCATGGGTAGGCAACCTAAGGCCCGGGGGCCAGATCCGGCCCAATCGCCTTCTCAATTCAGCCTGCGGACGGTCCAGGAATCAGCAGGTTTTTACATGAGCAGAATGTGTCCTTTTATTTAAAATGCATCTCTGGATTATTTGTGGGACATAGGAATCCGTTCATTTCCCCCCCCCCAAAAAAAAAAATATATAGTCCGGCCCCCCACAAGGTCTGAGGGACAGTGAACCAGCCCCCTGCTGAAAAAGTTTGCTGACCCCTGGGCTTAAGGCTAGCTGGGGAGTGTATAGAGCAGCCCTAGGCAAACTCCGGCCCTCCAGATGTTTGGGACTACAATTCCCATCATCCCTAGATAACAGGACCAGTGGTCAGGGGTGATGGGAATTGTAGTCCGAAACATCTGGAGGGCCGGAGTTTGCCTATGCCTGGTATAGAGGAGTTGACATTCAAACTAAAGACCTTGTTTGCATTTCTGTCTTTTAGTTACCGCTGTTGCTTACAACCTGGAAAATCCTGACAACTTACATGAGCAGTTTGTAAATATTTATACTGAAGGCAAATTATCTCCAGTTTTTATGGTAAAGTAAATTTTAACCAATAAACATTCCATTCCTGCTAGAGTAGAATAAACTCTTACTTCCAGGAATAACGCAACAACCCTTTCCTTGCAGGTTCTAAGGGCTTCCCTCTGAGTCACGGCCGGCATACAGATCCCCAGAACATCAGGAGAATCAGGAAACTGCTCCAAACTGCTGGGCAAAGCCCTGCAGGCCACCTTTAGCCAACCCAGGCATACAATGCGGGGTTTACTTAGAGGAGGGTGGTTGCAAGCATGAAGCATGCAGACAAACAAGCCTTTGAAGAAAGTCAACTTCCGCTGTCCCACTTTGTTTGTTTTCCGCTCTAAAATTTGCCAGAAGAGCCTTTGGACTTTCAATGCAACACTATCCATCAAAAGCAAAATCTCGCCGACACGCTGGGTCCACAGTTCAGTGCCTACAAGCCGTTGGTCAGCGAGAGGCAGTCACCTCCCCCCCCCACCTGCACCAGGCTTAGCTCAGAAGATACAAAATAAAGAATCAGACAGATTGCTGGGGGGGGGGGGGTGTGCCAGCAGCTTTCTGAGCTCCGGTCTAGCCAAAGAGCTCAATTATCTGTGCATCACTTCAGGGCCTGACAGAGGTGTGTTGTTTTCCACAAGCCGGGGGGGGGGGAGCTGGGAGGGATAGGTTCAGTTCACCACAGGGTAGTTTTTTGACCCTTTCCCCCCCCACCTCCCCTTTTCCTGTTTTGAACTCTTCCCCCCAACCCAGCTGCTAACAGCCACTGGGGGAATGAAGCAAGACATATAGCTTGTTAACTGGGGAAAATGGCAGAGTGAAAGGGTTCACCTCCTCCAGCGTCAGTCCTACCATTGGGTAGGGTGAGCCTGTGGCCTCAGGCAGCAGGTACTGCTTGGAGAGTGGCAGAACCCCAACCCTTCTGGGTTCCCTAAGGCAGCCTCCTCACCTCAGATATTGTGGTGAATAAAAGCTTCACCTGTCCGTCTGGTAGGATTCTGCATGTGGGATGGGGTGAGCCCCATGTGCTCCTCCACTGGCCCTGGATTCCACACACACCCCCCCCCCCCGCTCAGGTGATCTCGTCTGCTGGGAGAGGACAACAGCTTCTTTCAAGTCAAAAGATCCTATAAACCAGCCTTTCTCAACCTGTGGGTCTCCAGATGTTGTTGAACTACAACTCCCATCACCCCTAGCTGGCAAGGCCAGAGCTCAGGGATGATGGGAGTTGTAGTCCAACAACATCTGGGGACCCACAGGTTGACAGGCACCTATTTTTCATGGTGCAAAGTTTGAAAGAATTCTCATGAAAATCTATACATATCCCTACCTATCACAGAGAAGAGTTTCAGCCTTCCAAGCAGGAGGATCATTTTCTATCTGTGGGGATAATTCCTTTGAGGGAGCACAGAGTTCCTTCTCTGAGGCTCAGATCCTAGATTGCCGCTATTAGTGGCGCCCCAAAGCAACCCACTGGGCCAGGCAGCCTCCATCCCATCTCTGCTCTTCCTCATCCTGGGGCAAACTCTGCAATCTTCCAGTTAGCAAATATTAATGACCGTATTTTGCATTTTTGTTGCATTTCTGGAGGGTTCAGAGCCCTTTGTCCCAGCAACATGTACACTTGTCTCTGAATGACTTCCAAACCTCATCTGAGGCAGTTCACACACTCGAGAGCGCTGGGGTTTTTGAGGAGGGTAGGGATTGCCAGCACCAATAAAGAGGCAGGAGCTCCCGGGGCTCTGCAGGAGGGTGAATTTCCGTGCCTTTCAAACTTCTGTTCTCCAAGGGCACTTTTGGCTCCCAGCAGCTGTTGGGTAAACAACTCTTGCAGTACAGCAAAGGGGCCAGAGGGAGGGATCCAAAAGGAGGGCTTCCTGGAGCAGGCAAGTCGCTGCGCCCTTGGAGCAGCTCCACAAACAATTCACCTTCATGCATGACAACCCTCCAGCCAAGCTAACTTTTTTTGTGGGGGGAGCTTTCTATTCCATACTCTGGTAAGGAAGAGGTGGAATCAAAGAGGAAGAGAAGAATAGCATAGCATAGCATAGCATAGCATAGCATTGGGTGTAAGCCCACCTCCCACCAAAGCAGCACCTGCTCCAAACCATCTGTACCTGATGCAGGTAAGTAGGAGTCAAGGTGACAACCATCAAGCTGGAATACCCTTCCCCACAAAGGTGCTAGCAGAAGTGAACCAAAGAAATTGAGCGTGTCGACAGCTCCCTTTCTGGAAAAGATGGGTATTTTCAAATAATCAGAATGAATATTTATCATCTTCTTTACCCACAGAGAGCAGCACCCGCACCTCATGACAGCCCTCTGGGACAGGTCAAGTCACCAAGGGCTTGATTCCCACTTGTACAAGAACCACAATTTATTCTTGTTGCCATTAATGAGAGGGAAACAGAAGGAAAGAAGGGGAGGTGTTATAAAAGTTATCAGTTATCAGTTCTGTGGGCAGACACTGGACGCTCCTGATTTGATTCACTGGTAAGCATCATATTCCAGACCACAGAAGAGGTCATCTAGCTACTTGAGGCACCCTCCACCCCTTCCAGGTGATAGATTAAATTTGCATTTAATGTGGAAATTTCAGATTCTTTAAATAGGAGACACGGGGATCTCCTGAGCAGGATTGGGATTACGGTGTGCAGATAGATGGAGTGAAACTTTTCCCTATTTTTCTGCCAAATATCTCTCTCTCTCTCTCTCTCTCTCTCTCTCACACACACACACACACACACACACCTAGCCCCAAGACAGAAGCCTCTACTGAAGCCCAAACAAACTTTTCCTCGGAATTTTGGAAGGAGAAAGAGGCAATCGTTGGGATACCCTCCAGACCCCAGCTGTAATCTAAGCCTATTGCAGAGTTTGGTTTTGTTCCAGGGTCCTTTCGGACTCTGGTCTCCTCCAAGGTTCCAGCAGGGCTGCAAGAGGCCCAGCTGGAAAACCAATGACTGACCCCTGAGTCACTGTAGTGCCTGACTACCTAGAGAAAAACCTGGAGATGGAAACATCTGTGCTCTGACATTACTTCCATGTGGGAGAGACAATGGAGAAGCAGCCAAGAGTGGCTCACAGTGAAAGTTGGACAGAACAGGCTCTCCAGGAGAGGGGGCAAGGGTCACAGGTACAAAACAATGGCACAAGGAAAAGTTTCCCCAACTACAACTACCAGCTTTTTCTTTTTTCCTTTTGCAAGGGGTGAGCCAAAGTTTTCTTCTTGTTTCCCTTCTGCGTTACATTCACCCAGACCTCCCTCCCAGCCTGGCCCCCATTTCTCAGCACACAGGACATGCCAGAGTACAAGTGTGAATTAAAAACAAACTTTGCACTCATTATTTCTGGTGCCATCCTCCAGGAGCTCCCACTTGACCAGCCCTCCCCCACACCTCCAGAGTGTCTCAGGAACTTGGAGATCTTGATGGATCTTCTACAGTGCAGGTGCATACATCCAGTAGCTCACAAAAAGCCAACATTGCAATAATTAAATGAATTTAGAAGCCACGGAGATGGCGCAGCTGTCCCTGCTTTTGCAGCAAACACCGGAGCTTGAAGGAATAACGCTTTAACACGCTAATGTGTAGTAAGGTTTCAGCTACTTGTCAAAGTTTAACATTAATGTTAAATGTTAATGCTGGGTTAGCAAATCAACACACACACACACACACCCCACCCACAACAAGCCACACATTTCTGCAATCAAGCATGTTGTGCCCAGTTTTTATAAACTTTCTGCACTAGCTCAGCCTAGTTCTATGGCCTTTTCAGCCCAAACCCTAAGGAAGGTGGAGAACAGTTCTTCTCATGCTAGACTAAGATGGAAAGAAAGTGCCCTCCAATTCTCTGACAAGCAGCAACAGAGGGCTTGCCAGAGGAGCACCTCCTGACAGCCTAGGTAAAGGTAAAGGGAACCCTGACCATTAGGTCCAATTGCGGACAACTCTGGGATTGCGGCGCTCATCTCACTTTAATGACCAAGGGAGCCAGAGTTTGTCCACAGACAGCTTCCAGGTCATGTGGCCAGCATGACTAAGTCGCTTCTGGTGAACCAGAGCAGCGTAAGAAAACGCTGTTTACTTTCTACTTGTCGCAGGGATTCGAACCACCGACCTTCTGATCAGCAAGCCCAAGAGGCTCAGTGGTTTAGACCGTAGCGCCACCCGCATGGTCTAAATCCACTACAAGCAGCAACAGAGGGCTTGCCAGGGGAGCAGCTCCTGACAGCCTAACCCACAGCAATTTAATTCTTTGCAAGTCTCAATTTTTGCTGCTCAAAGTCAACACACACACACACACACACACAGAGACTTTTCTCCTTTTCTCAGACAAAGGATGGTCAGGATTTGCTCCCCAAAGCCCTATGCATGTTTTTACAGGAGTTCTGAAAGAGATGCTTCCCTTTCCATCTGCTACCCTAACACTGTGATAATGACAGGTCAGTTCAAACCCTGCCAACATTTCCATCCTGAGACCCCAAAATGTCCGGCCTTTTCCAACATCAGGTGGCTTAACTGCAGCCCTTTCTCACATGTGAGGTTTACTTCAAAGGTTGCTTATCAAACAAGCATACATTAAAGAAATCAAAACTCCAGGAGAAACAACATAGCTATATCTGCTTTTCCACAAGCAAATGTGGGCAAAAGTTTCCACCTTACATTGTTCTATGATCAGGGAGAGGGAAGATGAGCCAAGGCCAGAGAGAGACCCACTGGGCTCAAGACACACAACCCTGTGAAATTCTGCGGGTGGGTGATCTTGGGTGAGTTGCTGTTTTTCAGCCTATCCTACCTTACAGGGTTGTTGTGAAGATATAATGGGTGCTGTGGGTGGGTGTGGGGAACCTGTAAGCTCCTTGCAGAAAAGCATAGTAATGTAGTAGAAGAAATAAAGTAAAATATACCAGAACCTGTTTTTTCTGAAGCAGGAATGGGGAACTTTTATCCAGCTGGATTGCTTTATGGGGAACCTTCTGGCAGCTGCAATTTGGCAGGACCAGATAGCAATGGACGTAACTCTTTCTTTCTTGCAAGAGGCCACATTCCAGCCATGCAAAAGTGTGTTTTTGCTACGCACTCTCTCTCTCTCTCCTCTGGGTCCAGGCAAGCAAGTGGTATTACCATAAATCAAGAAAACATTTCAGCCAGGCAAAATGACTTAAGGAAGGTGCAAAGCAGTGCTAGAGACTAGTGTGAGGGGCATGGCCTGAGGAAGGTGTCTGAGAGGTGAAGGTGTTGGGGGGGCTGGGAGAGCTGCATTCACCCCGAAACCTGAAATACCCCCTCCTCACACCAGCTGCACAGCCTCCAGGTAAACCAGCAAATCCAGAAAGAACCACGGACTTGTTTTATGTGTCGCAAAATAGCCTTAGAGATCACTGCACTCATCATCGCCTCACAGCTGAACAAGAAATGCTTCTGGTTACAATGGAAAAGCAAACACAAACATGTCCTGAATCCTAGCCTTACACATTCATTCATTCATTCATTTGCATGCATAACATGCATCTCAACCCAATATGAGTTATTCAGACAAAAGAGACATTAATGGTGGTGTCAAAATCACATCAGGAAAATAAAGTTTCCTTCCTTTTTCCCAGTGTGCCCAACCCAAAACAGTCCCACGTCTACTGCCAGAGCCAGCACAGCGGACAGGAGTCCTGTTCTTTCCACACGCAGCCCCAAGACATTTTAGTCTCCAGTCTCAACTTTTAACCCACCCCTTGCCACCTCCAAGTTCTAGCCTCACAGTATGCAAACACCAGAAGGTCCCTCTGCAGTTGATGCAAGACAAAAATAGGGCTGGGGACCTTGTCTCCTCCCAAGTGCGCAGACATCAGCATGAGGAAACCATACAATTCACTCTGTTCTCAGACCCCTTGCTTCAAATAGGACCATTTGGCATATTCTCCAAAAATTTAAACTGACAATCAGCACAAAGAGCAGTACTGTAGTAACATTATTTAAATTAAAAGGAGAACAAGCCACAGAAGTATAGGCAACTTTAAAAGGGAAACAGGGCACACACACACAAAAGAAATGTCCTGGCCAATCTCCACTCAGGAGTCTGGACATATTACTGATTTTTTATTTTTCAAATGTTTATGTCACTGTTTGGCTGAAGAGGATGGCGCAGATGAGAATCAAGACTGAAACTTACCACAGAGCCAGTAAGCCATTAAAAACCTCAACAAAGCAACAATAAAAATGCATAATCTTAAAGTCAGCAGCTGGAGACTAACACCAGCAAACTCTTTAGCAGCCCTCCAAAGCCTTAGGAAGAGAAAGGCAGTTTTACTCTCTTTCAGTGGCTTCAGCCCTGCCCTGGAATTCCTCCCCAAGGAGACTTCCGGCAGAGTAGACATGTAAGGGGTTGTACAGTCAAAGACCCAAGAGACTGCCCAGATGGGAAGGCACCAACATCAAGGAGTCCTGCTCAAGACTGTGCCAAACAGAACTGGGAAGAACATTCAGAGTTGCAGGGCCTCCTCAGCACTCACGTTACCAGAAAGGATGCTCTCCGCATTACACAGATCCTACAGATTGCATTCAGCCCAATATGTCTACAGCTCAAGAGTCAGCCTAAGATATTTTTCTGTCTGAGATGCCATGCCTTGGTCCGTGCAGCACAGTCATGGCAGCAGCTCTCCAGGGTTCCAGAAGGGCAACATCCCCAGCCCTACCTGGATTTAACCTGGGGCCTTCTGCACTGCTGAGCTAAGGCAGTCCTTTCCCGATACAGCTACTGCTCAGAATGAAATGAGTGACGTTTCCCCAAAGCCTGGGACAAAGCAGTCCCACAACAGACAAGGAAAAAGGACAGGGAGGTTTAAGCCTGCTGTCCTAGGCTGATGTTGCAACAAGGGAAGAGGGTGGGCAGATGGTTCTAGCAGCCCATCATGAAAAGTCAGGAACAGAGTGGTGGAAAAACAGCAGTGAAAACTTGAACAGTGTGGATGGTGAACATGCTGCTAACCTGAACCTGTTTGGTTCTTTATTCGCCTCCCTCCCTCTGCTGTCAAGTCAACAATGGGAACAGCGCTTAAGCAACACGCTTAACAGGAAGGTCGCTTCCAGACAACTTCTTTGCACAAAGTTTGTGAGTATTTATTGAGCGTTTATTCTGATTTGTTTGAGAAGAAGTTTGACAATGTCGTGCCAAGAAAATGTTATCCCAAACTTTCTAGTGCATCGCTATCCTTATTGTAATAAGTCTGATTTGGGAGAGAATAGAGCTTGTTGTGCAATAACTCCAAATTTAATAGTGCATGTATTTGGCAATATTCGATTGAATCCCACCCCAAAATAGTGACTCTCTGAGAGCTCCCAAAGTTGTTTAAGAAATTTAATTTTACCTTCCCTACCAGCTACAGATGTGTGGCCCATCATTAAACTGTCTACCTCTCTGCTTATCCCAGATGACATCAGCAGACATTGTGCAAAAACTGAAGTACTCTGTGACACATCAATCACCCCAGAACCAACGCACTGGCTTATCATCCCTGGCTCTACAGATGGCCAGAGGAGCAGACATACCATCAGGGAAAGAGCCTCTTTATAGAGGACACACCTTTCAATGGTCTGAGGGGAGCGAGAGATTCCAACAAGAATTTTTAAAAATAGAAAATAAGAATGGGACTATTGGGGAAAATATCATCGATTGTAGCAAACCAAGCGTCAGCTGATGCTGCTCCACATGTCTCCAAACAGATCAGGGTTCAGCAACATTTTTGGACCAGTGGGCACATTTCAAATTTTGAGAACGTGCTGTGGGCGCCAGTCATAAAATGGCTGTCATTGGTGCATGGTATAACACAACATGGTTGCCATAGGGCAGCCAAGCATAACACAAAATTAGACAGTGGAGTCATGGTGGAGCTTTCCCTATAACTGTATTTTGTTACTAGAAACGGTTTAATCAGCTGAATTTACGTTAAAGGCACAAAAACTCTTCCCCTCAGTGCCAACCCTAAACCAAAGCTTAGGCTGCCCCATTAAACACAAGGAGACTTACTTCTCAGTAGAGAGGTGCAGTATACTATTTTACTGTACAGTGAATTCTTAATGAGTGCCTGGTCTTTCGCTCCTGCACAGCAGGAGTCCTCTTTGCAAAGTTTTCACATCCACCCACACTTATTGTGCAGTAGTAACATTTGCAGAAAATAACTTCTAGGGACTACGCTTCCATACGCTTCAGGTTACACATGCTTCAGGTTACAGACTCCGCTAACCCAGAAATAGTCCTTCAGGTTAAGAACTTTGCTTCAGGATGAGAACAGAAATCGGGCTCCCACAGCGCGGCAGCAGTGGGAGGCCCCATTAGCTAAAGTGGTGCTTCAGGTTAAGAACAGTTTCAGGTTAAGTACGGACCTCCGAAACGAATTAAGTACTTAACCCGAGGTACCACTGTATCTGATCTCAGATGAACTCACCACAAGGAAAGAAGTATCCTGATTGCTAAGGACAAACTACAGAGGTTCCAAAGACTAGAAAATAAGATAGAAGCAGGAAAAAATAAAGGGAAGGGCAAATAATGAAAGATTATTGTGTCCAGTGAATTCACTGAAGAGTGTGGAGGAGAGAAGCCCTTCTTGAACAGTATAGGATCCTAACCCACCCTAAGCTTCTCTCCTTCTTTTCCTCCTCCAGTGTCACCGGCCTCCTGCTGCTCCTGGGTTACAGAAGCCCCTAAAATCCATGGGCTGTAACGGACAAATTTCAGAGAAGCAGAACAGCCTAATGGGCGCAAGAGCATGATTCCCCACTCACTTTGCCCAATGCTGAGATGTCCAAACAGCATCCATTCATGTATAAAATGAAAAATCAATAAAAACTGTTTGTTTTTAACAGCATCCATTCGTTGGGAGGCACTTGAGGACCACTGAAGGAAAGCAGCATTGCCACAAGGCCTGATCCTTGAGGATTTTGGGAGACAGTCTGACCCTCAGGGCACAGTGGGAATGTAAGAAGAGCCTGCTGGATCAGGCCATCTAGTGCAGCGTCCTGCCCTCCCAGTTGCCAACCAGATGTTTGTGGCAAGTGCCCAAACAGGCCAGGAGGGCAACAGCAACTCTTCCCACTTGTGGATCCTGGTAACTGGCATTACTAAGAGAGGCACACCAAAGCCGCCTGGGCCAGCAGCTGCTGATAGCCTTGCCCTCAACAAATCTGCCTAAACCCCTTTGAAAGTCATCCAAGCTGAGGCCCATCCCTGCCCCACGTGGGAGCGGGGACCATAGCTCAACTATGCACCAATCCACGCCAGCCTTCCCCAACTTGGGGGAGCGACCAGATGTTGCTGGACTCCTTTGGCTGTGCTAGCTGGGGCAGGTGGGAGTTGGAGTCCGGCAACATCTGGAGGCTGATCTACCCTAATTTATTTAGCTGCCATGCCTCATAATTGTAGTAATTCTGCCCTTCCTGCTGGTAGGCAGTGAAATCCTAAAGTGGCGTTTATTCTGACAAGGCAAGAGAGGAGGGAGAAAGGCCAGGTGGGGAATGATCCTGCAAGAAAGCGAGTGGTATCTGGATGCTGGGAAGCGTTAGTCTGGGGGCAGGGCAGGCCTAGGCCAGGATGTTGGTACCGCAGGTGGCAAATCCAAGTGCGATGGAAACCCCGAGGGCAGACTCCCCTTTAAATGAATGGGAACTGTGGAAGACAGCAGAGCCTCCCGGTGGATCGGTCCCTCCACTATGCCCTGGCTATGCGGGATTCCCGCGCCCTCACCTGGACAGGGCAGCTCCCCTCCAGGGGTCCAGAGACCCTCCTCTTCCTCCCGGGAAGCTGCAGCTGCAAGGGGCGCCGCGCAAGCTTCGGGGCCGCGCAGGGCTCTTCCGACGGCGCCGAGCCCTTGGCGGAGGCTGCGTCGCCCGTACTGCAGAAAGCGGTGAGGGAAGTCTCCCCGCAGCGGCCAGCCGGCCCCGGAGCACGTGCAGAGCGCCGATCCCCCCCGGGCGATCCCGGCCGGCCGTCCAGTCGGCGACAGCGCCGGCGCCGCGCTCCTTCCTCCCCGCGAGCGCCCCGTCGAGGGAGGCTGGTCCTCCGAGCCAGGCACGGCCGAGCGCGACTGCCCGCCTCCTTCCCGGCCATCGGGGGAGGGACCCAGGACGGGGAGCCACCCCGGGCGGAGGCGGAGTCGCGCAGGGGAAAGGCCGCCCGCGCTCTCCGCCGCCCTCTGCACATGCTCGCGGGCGCCCGAAACCAGATCCAGAGAAGGAAGCCCCGCGGGCGCCGCAGAGAAAGAGGCTCCGCGAGCATGTGCAGAGCGCCCGCCCGCCGAGGGAGCCAACAGGAGGCGCCCGGGACCCCCGCTTCCTTCTGGAGATCGCGCTTGCCCAACCCAAGGCAAAGTGGAGGAAGAGAGTTTCTTCCCGGGTCTCTTACCAGCTTCGTCCCCTTCCCAATATTCGATTTTTGAAACCTATGTCTAGGGCGGGTATAGGGGGCCCGAATCTGTCTTCACGGAATCTCGAGACTGCAGACGAAGCCTCCCCAGTGCCCAAAGGGCGAGGCTGATTTTAGTACTATAAAAATCAAGGCTCCTAGCCCACGCTCTGCTCTCCGTTTTTAATGGCCCGATGCCTGATTTGCAAGCCGTCCTTTGATGGGCGAGGGAGCAATATTTCCAATCAATCAACAGCCCACCTGAAGACGGGGGAGGGACAACCTGCCTCCCTCCCGCGATGGGAGAACTGGCAACGATTCCATCAGCTTTAACTGAATCAGATTATAAAGGGGGGGGGGTGTTGTCCCTCGCAGAAGGCGGGCGGCCCGCCTCCTCTCCTTAAAACAAAGCCGCGAGGTTCCAGATGGTCTGGATATCCAACACTGCGATCCTAGAATATATGTAAGTCGCACAAGGTATTCCCACAATTGCAGAGGAGTGTCCTGGCTGCGAGCCTCAGGCAACAAACCAAGAGTCAATAAGAACCAGGGGAGCCGGACAAGGAGTCTCCCTTAGGAGTAAAAAGAGGATTAGAATAAAAACCTTTACAACAATGAGGACTATGAATGAGGTGGGGCGAAACCTAAGGAAATGCTGATGGGCGACCTTGCTTAAGCCTGTCCCCATCAGAGCTGGATGATCCTCAGGCGTTCTGCGCGGGAGCTGTTTTGGAAGACACTAAAATGCATACATTAGATGTATTAGCACTGAGCTACAGCCCATGTCCAATTGGAGGATAAAGATATAAATACTGTAATCATAAATGAATGGATCTCCCTGTGCTTCCTTTTGGGTCTCAGGGCGGTTCACTTTCTGGCCAGCCATGCCCCCTGTCAATTGGGGACCTGCCATTTTGGATTTTACACATCTGTGTATCAAAATGCCAATTGCAGCAGGAACAATTTGCAGCAAGGAAATATTGGGTAAATAAAGGATTCTGCTTCCCCCCACATGCCTCTGCTCTGCTCCCAACATCACCACCACTCCACGAAATGCAACTTTCCTGATCTGGAGGGGTCTGTTGGGTGCTTGAGTCATATTTGCTGTCTGAAATAAAGCTTGTCTTCTGGTTCTTATAGCCTGCATTTTGCAAAGCCATTTGTGTTCATTCTTCATCAGATGCACAGGGACATCACTGCCATGAAACAGTTTATTATTCTACCCAAATATCAGTAAGACGGGCCAAAAATAAGTTATGGATGGAGTCAAATGAGAACAATAATCAAACAAATCTCAAGGTGGCATGAATGCAACCACTAACCTGGCAAGATCCAAGAGGAAATGAAATGAACAAGGAGAAGGATGAAGAGAGGCTGAAGGAAGTTTAGCTACTTCCTCTCAACGTTGTGGGGAGGGGGGTTCCAGTGACGGTCTCCTTCCCCATTCAGCCTCCTTCCCAAAATTTTAATTTCCTAAATTACTTGGATTAAATTGTGTGTAAGGTTTGCTTCTGCATCCCACAGAAAATCAGAAAGAACCCCAGGGTCCTAATTTATAAAATTCAATTGTTGGCTTACACAAAATGGGCACTCTGTGATCCCCCTGAGAACAACCTTCAGTCCAGGAATGTGGAAAATCCAAAACGGCAACACACACGCCCTGCATCAAGATGGGACACGACCCACTGCGAAGGTCTCCTGCAGAAATGAAGGGGAGATGCAAAGGGGCAAGTTGGACCTTGTAGCTGGAGGGCGCCCTTGTTGGCTGCATCTCTCTGCCTCCCAGTGTGCCATCTCTCTGGTCTGGTCTGGTCTTCACAAGGTGGCAAGCATCAAATGGAGCTGCCAGGAGGGCTTAGCCATCCTCCTGCCTTGGCTGCCTGCCTCAGGTGGCAGAAATGGAGGAGTGGAGAGCTGTAGGTTTGGTGTAGTCCAGGGGTCAGCAAACTTTTTCAGCAGGGGGCCGGCCCACTGTCCCTCAGACCTTGTGGGAGGCCGAGCTATTTTTGGGGGGGCAGGGGGAAATGAACGAATTCCTATGCCCCACAAATAACCCAGAGATGCATTTTAAATAAAAGGACACATTCTACTCATGTAAAAACACGCTGATTCACAGACCATCCGCCAGCCAGACTGAGGTGGCAATTGGGCCGGATCCAGCCCCTGGGCCTTAGTTTGCCTACCCATGGTGCAGTCTGTGCAAGTCTGCCACAGAAACACACAGAGACCAGGCAAGTCGACTGTGCAGTGGGATATATACAGCACGGAAGGATGTGGTTTTCACCCTAACATGTAATCATGTGAGATTAGGGGTATTTTACATTTTGATTTTTTAAAAAAATCATGTACCACTCAGTGCTGATACTGCATACCCTAGAGTAAAAAAAGGTAAAGGTAAAGGTACCCCTGCCCGTACGGGCCAGTCGTGTCTGACTCTAGGGTTGTCCGCCCATCTCACTTAAGAGGCCGGGGGCCAGCGCTGTCCGGAGACACTTCTGGGTCACGTGGCCAGCGTGACGAAGCTGCTCTGGCGAGCCAGCACCAGCACAGCACACGGAAACACCGTTTACCTTCGGTACCTATTTATCTACTTGCACCTAAGGGTGCTTTCAAGCTGCTAGGTGGGCAGGAGCTGGGACCCAAAGACGGGAGCTCACCCCGCCGCGGGAAGTACTTACAGGAAAAAAGCTCTGCTACCACTGCTCATCGAATTCCACAGCTGCTCACACACTGGAACAGGCAGCTTACAAAACCTTCAACAAAATGATACCAAAAATTAAAACCAAGCTACTGATCAGTGAAGCAGCAGTGGGATCAAAAACAACAACCCAGCAGGCTGGAGCTGGTTAAAGTTCTTAACCAGCAATTTCCAAAGACTTTAAGAACACAAGGAAGAGGCAGCCCGGACTCCCCATAAGTGGAAGTTACAGAGCATATGGACTGCCTGGAATAGAGAAGGCCCTGAGCCCACAGGAGGTCTGTCCAGCATCCACACACAATGAAATTTGGGGCAGAAATTTTCAAATGCCAAGGGAACTCATTCAGAAGGAGATACAAGCATCCTCCAAATGGAGCATTGGGTCAATGGGCATCTTAGGAAAGCTACCACTACTCAGTTTCAGCACCACCACCCCCAACAACAATCCTGGCGTGTCTTACAGAGCTGACTACCAAGGCCATACAACTGTAGTGCTTGAAACATAAAAAGTCATATAAACAATAAGTAGTATGGTTAACACTCATTGCAGTCATCTTAAAAAATTAATTGGGTATCCCTTTCCACCTCAGTCTACCTAATGACCAAAGTTGGTATAATTGCATAGTGATGTAGTTTCCCAGGTGAGCAACCGAGGCTGAGACACACAGGTGGTGTGTGGGTGTGGGTGTGTGTGTGTGTGTGAGAGAGAGAGAGAGAGAGAGAGAGAGAGAGAGAGAGAGAGAAGTGGGGGCCTGCTGCCTCCCCCCATGAGGTTCTCCATCGTCTCCCTTTCTAGGCTTATGAAGGCAAGTGGGGAGCGTGATTTGCCCTGGATGGGGCAGCCCTGCAAAGACACATACATCATTGGCCAAGCTGGGGCCACCCAGTGAAATGGAATTTGAGCCACACCTTTTGGTCTGTTCCTTGAGTCACGTTCAGCTGTAGAGTTAGGAAAGAAAATAAGCTATTATTATCCCCTGAGCCTGTAATTAACCTTGTAACGGAAATGGTTTAATTGCTTCCCAACTGGCAGAGTTTCTCATTCAGAAGACCGTCTTCCAGTTGGGCAAGATGTTCAAAGGGCTGAGGCAGACATCCTCCAAATCACACTTTCCAAACCCCACATGGTGTTCCAAAGACCACAAAGTTCTCTTGAGTCCATGCTCAGTTTCAAAAGCAGATTATCTCCATGCAACCTGGGGAAGAGAAAAACTGCTGTTTCAGAATCGGAAGGGCACAGTGTGGCCCCCGTAGCAGGTGGAGTTAGTTGCCCAACTCCCTGGTCAAGGCTTTTGTGCAACACAGATTACGATGTTCCAGTCTGTCCTATCAATGCCTCTGATAGTTCCTCTTTGCCCCCCATTCACTGTCTTCCTTTTGAAACTGCCCCAGAAGCTTCCCAGAAGTTCATGGCTCTGCCCTTCCTGTGGAACATTAACAGCTATTACTATTGTAATCACCACATATATATTTTTGTTTTGCTAAATGAGTGGATTACCTGAGTAATAATACAAAATGAGTATTTCTTCCATTATCACATAGGTAAATGCTCCTTTACCGGAAAGGCGATGCCTGCTGCAAACGCTGTTTACGAGTTTTTGTTTTTTTGCAAATATGTGGCTGTCACAAGAGCTCTGAAGCATCTTTGGGCTGTGTTCTGCCCCAATGGGCTGAGTCAAAAGAGGAATGGCAATAGAAAGCTGCAATTTAAATGTTTTGCAGCAGATGGCCAAATTGTTAGCCTGTTTCAGCCACCCTTTCAAAATAGGCATTGATTTCTTCTTCATAGCAGACTGTTATCTTGTCATATATAGCATGCACACTTATTTATATCGATTCTTTATCCTTATATTCTTATATTTATATCGATTCTTTATCCTTGACTTGACAGGCAGTAGTAACAGAAGAGTCTAGGCCATCCTTTGCCAACCTGGTGCCCTCCAAATATTTTGGCTATCAACTCCAATCAGCCCCAGTTAGCACAACAGTCCAGAGCCCAAAGCTTCTGGGGTGCAGCAGGTTGGTGGAGGCTGGCCAAGGTAATAAGGACTGATGGTAAAAACCAAGAGTCTTGTGGCAGCTCAGAGACCAACATGTTTACTGATGCTGCTAAGTCTCAGGCAAAATAGGCACTGTATATCATTAGATCTTTGTGTGGTGATGCTCTTTTTCCTGGAGTAGGCTAACACAGCCATAAGAGCCAGTTCCTAGGGGCTGAGGTCTCTTCACCCCCCAATAAAATATTTGAGGGGACCACCCCCAAGTTTATGGGTATTACTGTGCTGCTGTGCTGTGCCATGTGATCAGTTATGTGGGGTGGGGCTTACCTGGGCCCTCCAATATTTTATTCAAGTTGGAACCCCTGAACATAGCTGAGAGATGATAAAAAAAGTGCTAAATGCTTCGCACACTGAAATGTGCACCTTGAAATGTGCAGACAACACTTTGCTGAATTCCTGATATCTCTGGGTTTTTCAACACAACTACAGTTAGTTGAGAAAGAACTTCCCAACTGACCTGTGCCTCTTTCAAAAAGCTTCTATACTGTTCAGTCAGTAAGAGCATGAGATTCTTAATCTCAGAGTGGTGAGTTTGAGCCCCACATTGGGCAAAAATATTACTGCATAGCAGGGGGGTGGACTAGAATAATGACCCTCGTGGTCCCTTCCAACTCTACAATTCTATGATTCTATGACAGGGGTAGGCAACCTAAGGCTGGATCCAACCCAATCACCGCCTAAATCCAGCCCGCGGACAGTCCAGGAATCAGCGTGTTTTTACATGAGTAGAATGTGTGCTTTTATTTAAAATGCATCTCTGGGTTATTTCTGGGGCAGAGGAATTCGTTCATTTCCCCCCACAAAATATAGTCCAGCCCACCACATGGTCTGAGGGACGGTGGACCGGCCCACGGCTGGAAAAGGTTGCTGACCCCTGTTCTATGATGACCTCATGGCAATTAGCATGGCCAGACCTCAAACTTTGTCAGTTTTAGGGGTTGTACAGCAGTGAAGTGATGCAACACTGCCATCTGGTGGGCAAGTCCATTTTTAATCCCTTTCCCAAATTCACTGCATTAATCAGCACCAACATAAAGCCAGGGAAAATTACATACGTAATGCAATGGCAGCTGGTGCCCACGAGACCCAGTGGGGTTGCTAGGAGGTCACGGGCATGTGGCCAAGTTTGGTTTTCTCCTCCTCCGCCTTTGGAAAGCTACTGTGGGCATTTAACAAATACAATTTTGCAAATAGCTAGCACCCAGCTAAATTTAAAAGTGACTTACTTTGGTTCATAAGGGCTATCAGAGTTGTTTCTGTGCTGGGATAAAAATTGTGTGCCCCCCCCCCGCTTCTCTTTTCTCCCTACCATCTTCCAATGGACAGTTAAAACACCACCGTTTGGGGGTCCCAGCTGCCACCATTTCCAGTGTGAACGCAAGCCAAATAATCTGTACTTTAATCAGAAGTAAGCCCCACTGAATTCCATGGGAATTGCTCCCTGATAGATATGTACAGGATCAGTGGCGTAGCGTGGGGGGTGCAGGGGGTGCTGGCCGCACCGGGCGCAACATCTGGGGGGGGGGGCGTGCTCGCAATCGCAGCTCTCTGCCCCTACCTGGCTCCACGGGTTAGGGGGCGAAAATTACTTGCCTTGCACCGGGTGCTGACAACCCATGCTACGCCACTGTACAGGATTGCAGCCTGAATTGGTTAGTGTTAAAAGTGGCACACAGGACTCTTAGAAGGGATCCTAAATATCCAGACATGTGGGAAAAGATTATTCCCTTTCCCCAACTTATTCACTTTTCTGTCTTTTCTCCAGGATGTGGAATAAGGTGGCGAGTTATTAAGTGGAGAAGGATCTGGGAGACCAGGGTTGCAATCAGCCATGAAGCTTATTGGTTGCCCTTGGGCCACTCACTGTCTCTCAGACACAGGATAACAACAAGGGGAAAGGAGACCATGAATACTACCTTGAGCTCCTTAGAAGAGAGGTAATACTCATGACCCAGTTTTCAACTGGGGAGGGAAGCCAGGTTTGAAATCATGAAAGAAGCCTAACCTAAAAATCAAAGAAAAAAGAATCTGAGACACAACCAAGGATATTCAGGCCTACAAACAGCAGACTTTATGCAGGTGTCCTTGGCAAATCCAATGTATGGCCGTTTGCTAGGACAAGCTTGCTTGGGCAGGGTGTGTAGGCAGGATGCAACCCATGTTGCTGTGCTGCACACCCAGGCTGTGCGCACTGAATTCTCATCTGAATATCATCTGCACCATGCTACTTTTGTAAAAGCATTTTAAGTTAGCTGGAGGGTTTTACGGTCTTTTTATCTTCACAATAACCGCCCAGAGACATATGGTTAATCTATCTTCTCTTTAAAAGACATCTGAAGGCCCCTGTTCAGGGAAGTTTTTTAACATTTAATGCTGTATTGTTTTTAACACTTGAAGCCGCCCAGAGTGGCTGGGTAAACTCAGCCAGATGGGCGGGGTATAAATAAATTATTATTATTATTATTATTATTATTAGCCATATCTATAATTTAGGATTAGGATAGTTTAAGTGTTACAGAGACCACATTGACAGAAATGTTTGCAGAGCTTCTCTGAATTCAAGTAGAAGTATAAAATGTGTTTTGAACATGAAAGAATGTGTGACACTGTTTTTTTTGGGTTGGGGAGAATTTATTTTAAAAATGTGTAACATGTTATGTGAGAGGGCTGTGCGCCTGTTGCCTTAGTGGACCATCATCCACTGTGTAACCCCTGTTTAATACGGGGCAATTAAAAATAAAATAAAATCCCGTTTTCACTCGTGCTTATGAAGAAATTAAGATCCAAAAAAATTAGTTTCCATGTTGTCTGATTTTGCAGTTTTGTGTATGCAAAACCCTGAATTATTTGATGCCTGCAGTATGTGAAGTTTCTTGGCCTGGTAGATTAAGTCACCCCAGCAAGACTGACATCTCTTTCTTGCAACAGCAAAACAGCTGTTGGAAGAAAGCCTGCTGTCTGCGATTTCAGCATTGTTTCTTTCACTTCCAGTTTGGAGCATAATGTGGCAACCTGGGAGATGGAGGCTGCGTTGGAGCTATGCCCACATTAGTCTAATACTCCCATTTCTGGGGAATCCAGCCCATTGAGTTGAACTGGAATTAATTCCAATTGCTATGCACAGAGAGTCAACCCTGGCGGTTTCTATGAGTTTTTCGGTGGTTGGTCTTCAGAGATTAATATTCCAGCAGCCACTGGGGCGATTCTTTCTCACCAGGAGAGGCAGCAACAGGGCCAAGGTGCTGTTCTTCCTTCTTTAAAGAACCGCCTGCACTTCTACGTTGGAACTGGGTAAATGTAACCACCCATCTTTGTTCCTAAAAATACCCTGGGAACTTTTCAAGAGCTGGCTTGTTTTCGCTTGCGTATGCCTGCCAAACCCCAAATGTTATCTTGTGAGAAAACCAATGTTTCTGTCTAGCAAGTAAAAGGAGGGTTTAAAGGCAGAATATTTTTAGCTGCAAGGCCACAGTGGAGCTGGATAAGAGCTTATTGTTTTCCACAGTGCTGAAAATGCTACAGTTTGATGAAGCAGGTGTGAGAGAGCAGGTTTGGGCTCTTGTGAATTGCTCCTTTGTCTGGTGTGGAGCTCAAAGCCAGTTCCTTCAACGTGTCTGCCACAGTCAGGCCAGAAGGACTCGTGAGCAAGGCAGCAGCCAGCCTTAAGGAAACCTGTTGCCTTTTCAGAGTGCATGCAGTTGATTCCTAGGACCCAGTCAGGAGCACCTCGGGGACCGCTGGGGCTGGGAGCCAGTTTTGCAGCCTTCGGCCTCATCCTGCTGCCACCCGCAGGTCTTGTCTGTTAGCTCCCCCTCACCTTCCTGTGGCCTCTTGCCAACTACGGCCAAAGTTACTAATCAGAAAAGTCTGTCATAGAATCGTAAAATGGTAGCGTTGTCACCTGAAGCTCCCATGGGGAGAGCAGGAACAATAAGCAAATATTCTAAATCTCCCAGGTATTTAGAATGCACCATTTGAAACAAAGCATTTTAATGAAGACTTCCTCACCACTCAAAGCAACATGTTCTGGCAAACAGCAAACACCTTGCATAAAAACTTGAAAGTTTACCTAAATTTTCTTTAGGCAGGCTTTTTATTAGCCTGGGTGCTTTTTTATGCACTCTGATGTTTTAATTATCTGCCACACTATTTCGGGTTTTAAATTGTTTTATTTTTATTTCTTGTAGGGAGGGGATGTTGCTAACCACCTTGAGTGGCATTTTATAGTGGAAAGGTGGGATGTCATTTTTTTTTTAAGAACCCAGCAAGCAGATAAGTCAATTAGTGATAGGAGCTCTGGTAATTCACTGCCCAAGTTTTTGAAAGAAGTGAGATACTATTGTGAGTGGTTTTGCCTACTATGATGCCCCAAAACGCTTAATGTTACTCTTAATGGTTGACTAAGATGTTACTTGAACTGTCGATTCATCACACAAACAGAGCTCTGGACTCGGTGTGTACGTTTGTGTGAGGGAGTGAAAGTGGGGGGGGGGGGGTCCCTTAAATGACTGCTTCCCAAGTTGATCGCTGGAACCTCAATGCCTGTTTTTCAGTCTGATCCCCTTTTCAGTAAACTCTGATTAGACACTTTGAAAAAAAGCAAAGTCTCCAGCCATCCATCATTCAAAGGAAACTAATGGAAACTAAAGCTGCACTCCTGGTCACACTTACCTTGGAGAAACTCCCACTGAACATAACGGGATTTACTTTGGAGTAAATGTATAGGGATTAACCCTGGAAACAGAATCTCCGGGACTTCTCATTCTTCCTTGACTTTTGGCTGCCTGGAACTGATGGGAGCTGGGAAGTCAAAGATCAGCTTGGAGGGCACCAGGTTGGCGAAGGCTGCTCTAAAGCCTATCACAGACTCACATACCGACAGAACAATAGTTAGGAATTGCCACAGTATGAACGTCAATAACCGTAGGAGCCAACTCCCAGGAGCCGAGGGATATTCGGTCCCCCCCCCCCCAATAAAATATTTGAGGGGGGCAGGTTCCCCCCTCAGTTGATGGGCATTGCCATTCAAGCGGTGTGTGTGCACCGTGTCATGTGATTAGTTATGCAGGGTGGGGCTTACCTGCCCTCCCCCCAATATTTTATTCAGTTGGCAGTCAAGGACTGAGAGGGGAAATCCATGGCCACCTTTCTTAACTGCTTTTGTTCTGCTGTTCAGGCTTCTCCAACCCTGGTGGGTGAGAAAGTGCTTCGCCCAGGGATGTGCAAAAAGAAATTCAAAGGCGAAGTTGTCATAAGGAGTTTTCATTGCAGGGAGGTGCATTTCCCGTCCCTGCCTAGTGGGGAGACCAAGGAGTTAAGGATGAAGAAACCCACTCCCACTCCCACTCCCCTAATTAGGAAAAGCATTTTAGGCCAGAAAAATAAGTAAAAGTTTAATGCCAGTTCTTGTCAGACTGAGATGTTTGCCAGGAAGAATTAGGGCAACAGTGGATTATTATTTCCTTAAGCCTTTGATTGAGATTTCAGACTTTCATCATGGCTTCTGTAGTGATGTAAGGGGGAGTGCAAAGACTCTGCCAGGAAAGGGAGACTCCCGACTGAAGGCCAGAAATCAAAGCAACTTTGGGGAGCAGCTTAGGCAGGTGGGTATTTATCAAGCCACCTGCTGGAAGAAACAAAAAAAGCGGGGGAGCTATTTGCCTGTTGCTTTGAGAAATGTGCAATCATAGATGCTTTCCCAAGGGAACACAGCAAAAGCAAAAGCAGAATTAATTTTGCAGTTGTTAAGCAGAGAAGCTGACAGGATCTGGAAGTCCCAGAAGGAATTTCTCTCTTTGTCTCTCTCTTTCTCACACACACACAGTCTAGGGTTACAATATTTTGAAGAGCAAAAAAGAGGACACATTTGCCGACTTCTGCTTTTAACTATGGGTCACCATGATGACTCTCATTTTACATTCCCATGAAAAAAAGGACGTGTCCTGGAAAAAGAGGACACACACACACACACAGTGCTGGCACTGGCTTTTTGGTGTCATGTATTATAAGAATTCTAAGGTCTCAGATATAGAATAAATGTTCATAAATGCACAAGGCAAACACACATACATGAGTATATAAACCACGTGTCTGAAATAGTACAAGAGAGCAATCCCGAAGCCATTTTGGCTCTCCCAAATTGACCTCAAATATTTCTTTGCAAGAAGGAAGGAAATGGGAAAGTCTCCCCATTGTATTTTCCTTACCTGCCTTAAGGGCATATTTGTGTATGAATAGGGTGAGCCTGTGACCTGGGTTCAGGAACTAAAAGTATTAACCATCACAAAAGAATGGCCAGACTGCCCAGGCAATGCAACCAGTGACCATTATCAGGTCTCCTCTGCTGTAGATCACCTTCTTCTGTGATGTATGTATGAAGGTTTTTTTTGGGGGGGGTCTTGGGCTACAGGGTGGGCAGTTTCAAAAGTCTATATAAGGGCTTGTGCACCATTGTTCTGGGTTCTGTCTGCCCTCCTGCGTGTGGGGAGTAGGGACCATGTTGCAACAGATAATAAAGATCAGCCTTACTAGCCGCTTTGCTTCTCAATATACCGTACTCTGGTTGGCCTCTGTTACAGTGGTGCCCCGCAAGACGAAATTAATTCGTTCTGCGAGTTTTTTCGTTCTACGAGTTTTTTCGTCTTGCGAAGCACCACTGTGTATTGACGGTTTCCCATAGGAATGCATTGGCGGTTTTTTAAAAAAAGGCACAAGACGTTTCGTCTTGCGAAGCAAGCCCATGGGGAAATCCGTCTTGCGAAGCAACTCGGAAAACGAAAAACTCTTTCGTCTTGCGAGTTTTTCGTCTTCCGAGGCATTCGTCTTGCGGGGCACCACTGTATTTTCTCCTATCGATAGGGAACCCACTTAAAGACTCTATAACAGGCTCTTGGATACCCCATAAGGGAAAAGGAGTTTTTTCTTATAGCACATGGATCCGATTCTCACTTTTGACATAGAAGCCTGTCAAAGCACACAGGAATGTCTGACTCCTTTATCTCTCCATCCACACAGGTGACACAACAGAAGTGTGGCCTTCCATTTTGTGACCAATAGCTCCTGCCGCATAATGTAACCAGTCTTCTCTGTCGTTTAGCACATGGTTTCACATCACTTGTATCTTTTAAAATATATATATATAAGGAGGAGGAGATTGAGGGTTTTGAACCGATTCCTCCTCTACTTGAGTCCCAGAGAATATCACCCACACCTTCATAAAGCTGCTATTTGACATGAGAGGACTCTCCTCCCTGGGATAACAAGGGCGTAGCCAGGATTTGGGGGCCGGGGCGGACAGGCATTATGTTGAGGGAGGGAAGAACCGAGCTATCCGCAACGCAGTTGGTCAGTCAGTTAAGTATTAAGAACAGCCCCTCTTTATGTCTCATATTTCCAAGTGGAGAAGGGCTCAAAGCAGCAGCAGGCCTCATCACCAGCTCCAGAATCCAACAAGCTCAGAGCCAGCTCCAGGGCAGGCTGCCCCACCCTGCAAGGGGTCCTGTGATCTGCTGAATAGGGCTACCTGTAGGTTTTAACCTGGTGGTCTTGTTCTGGCAGTTTATAGGCTTGTGGGGATGTTAGTAAAAGCTAGCAGCACAGCTGAAAAGATATACAGTTGGTACCTGATTCTGTAGAACGAATGCTGATTTTTTCCCCTTTTGGTATGTAGACCCTGTGCTGTTTTACAAACAGTGGCTCAGGAAAAGGTGTTCCTTATTCCCTACAGAACAGCTGTGAAGGCTGCAATTGACAGAGAACTGCCCTCCTCCATTCTAAGCTATTGCTTTCGATGCTATGTTGCTAGGATCAGAATTCCAGAACTACGGTGTCCCATTCACTTCAAGGCTCCCTGCAGCTCCTTCATTGTCTGTATCAGTTCATCGTTCTTTTAATTTAAAGCCACTTCTTTCCACTGAGCCCCCCCCCCCCAAGTCATTCTCATTAGTAATCAGGAGCTTGTCTGTTTACATTAAAATCTGTTGTAAAATAACAAGCAACAGTCATTTGAAGAGAGCGACAGGGAGAAGATCAAACATCATGGTATTCTTTAACCCTCCATGCTAGAGCTGGTGGCAGGTTCACAGGGTGTAAATCAATCCCCAGTGGGAACAGGATGCCCCAAGGCTTGGCATAAGTGGGCATCTCCCAGGGGGCCAGACCCCAGCAGGAGCTCCCCGTACAGTGAGGAGGTAGATTCACAGAGGGTGTATTCTGAAAGGCCCATCGAAATCTAGAGCTGACAATGTGGCAGAATTTCAGATACCCTTGCAAAATAAACAAGTTCCAAGGCAAACCAGCTGTCTGGGAAGGTAGCCCTCCGGCCCCACTTCCTCCTCATCCTTTCTGTGGTCTTAGAGCAGGTGGGCAGGCAGGGTGCTCTATCGGTGCAGCACCCACCAAGCCAAGCTGCCTGACCGCTCTTCCTTTTTTCTTTTTTGTATAATAATTTTTATTAGTTTTTCATTAATAACAATCCAATGTAGACCACATCAATACAATACCAAATCATAATTAAATTAAAAAAGCCAATTGTCAGATTCCAAATTAAACATTTTGGTTGACTTCCCATGTTATGATTTTAGTTTTTTAGGTCATGTTGATTCCTTGTTCCTGCTCCAATCCACTTATTTAATCCAAATAATACAGTTCCAATGTTGATCCTTTATTTTAACAGCCACTGATGTGTTGACTTTCATTCGTTTTAAATTGTTCCATATCCTTTAATTTGCAAGAGGAGTTTATATCTGGTAACTTTCTGTGTGGAATGTTTTTTTTTTATGTTTGACTTTCCTTTCTTGTTGCAATCAATCATTTTCGGCATTCCTCCCCGCCCCCCCACTCCAAGGACTCAATTTTACTGCGTAGTGACCTTTCGCCATCTTGCTTTTCTCAAAACCGAAAGTGGTCTGACGTCTGGCAAATGGCCACTACTCCGGGCAGACTTCCAGAGTTTTCTTTGAATACTTTCCCATCCAATAACAAGCTGATATCTCGCCAACACCATAATAAATCAAAGTTAAGAGTTCTCCGTAAGACGGTATTGCCACAGAACATCCCAATATTTTCCACACAATTCCATTCTTTCAATTAATCCATAAGCATTATAAAGTTCTTGCTGATTCCCTCTTGCAGTCCATTAATAATTGCAATCCATTAATAATTACAATCCATTAGTAGCTAATTTTTTCTTCAGTGAAGAGCTGCCAAATCATAGAACAGCATAGTGAATATATACAGAGAAAACAAAGGTATCTCTCCACCACTTACAATCCAATTACGACAAAAATCTTCTCCAGACAGAGACCTTGGCACTCAGTGGCTGATTCATTTAGCAGGTTAACTTGTCTCCTTCTTCCAGAACATGCCTGTTTCTTAAGTCCAAATTCTGATATATCTTAAAAAGCAGAAGCATCTCTGCTCATGGTGACCTCGTTGGAGTTTCCGATGTGTGCAGTGCTATGCACTCAGTGTCCCCTCCCCCCTGCCTGCCTGCTCTTTCTGAGACACTCCAGTCTCATATGTGCAAGGGCTGTCCTCTGGGCCCACATTATATTCAGCAGGTAAGTAACAAGACATGGGCTGAATATGGGTGTTTCCGAGCACAATGAGAGTTCCATTCCCCCCTCTGCAAGCAGCTCTGGGAAGCCCTAGGGTCGAGCAGTTCTGGGAAGCTTTGAGTGAAGAACTGTGGCTTCTAGAAGGCTCTCTGGAGTTGACTGCTAATCGAAGGATGAAGGCAATTTCGTTTCTCAAGGTTTTGTTTTTCTTGCATATTGTAATTGTTGTTGTTAAATTATTTTTATTTTTATTATTACTTTCTTTTGGCACCCTCAAAGCAACCGTTCTAGCTAGCTACAAAGTACCTCAGAACAGGCTCCCTGGTGGTGCTTACATCTTTTGATACCCACCATAGAGAAGCCAAGAATGCAGGGATATTTTTCATCGTCAAGAACTTTGTGGTTCTTAATAGTTGCTAAATGAGTTCTGCTTGCTGTCCTTTGATGGAGGTGGCTTTTTGCTATGAGAGGGGTGAGGAAGGGGGCTGCACATTTCTGCTGCTCCAGAGCCTGTTTCTTCTGGCCAACCTTTGCCTTTCCTGATTCATGCAATGAAAAAGCACATAAAATAGAAAAGCTAAGCTTTTAACTGTTCCAGGATTCAGCTATGCTCTCTGGCTAGTTGCTGTTGCTACAGAACATTTCACAGAGAGCTGGCTCTACATCTGTGCTTCTTTCTAAGATTCTCACCCACCTTAATCTCAAATGCTTTTGCTCATATTTCAGTGAGATTGGGGCCCAATCCAACCTTTTATCATATGTGGTGGACCTGTAGAGTAGCTGAGGAATATTGGGAAATGATACATAATGAGCTGAAAAAAATATTTAAAGTGGGGGGGGGTAGGTTGTTGGGGGTCAGGTTAGCCATATTGATTTGTAGGTGTGTGGTGTTTTTTTTTTGGGGGGGGGGGGGAGATATGTCATTGTCCTGTTGTGCTGGGTATGTGATTAAGGGGAACCACACCAGGGTGAAGGCATCCTTTCTGCTTGTCCCTGTGCTAATTTGCTAGTTACCTTTTCTAGTAGGCAGTTTCCCATACATTTTGGTACCAGTGGTCTATGTTCACTCCTGATAGGTCTTTCCAGGGTCTAGTGTTTCTTGCTGCTGAAGAGTAAGCAACTTATGAGTTCCTTGTCATCTGTGTGTACCTTGTTGTTCTGGAAGATATTTAATAAGGTTAGTTCTGGAGTTACGTCTATTATGTGTTTTGCTATTGTTTCCTGCAGCTCTGATATCCAAAAGGATTGAACTTTGGGGCATTCCCACCACATGTGGAGGTATGTGCCTATGAAGGTGCAGCCTCTCCAGCATTCTGAGAATCTACCCATGGTGAGTTTTAGTAATCACAGCGTCCTTTTCTAAGTGCTCATAGTCTGTTGAATTATCTGTTCTAGGATCTTTCCTGTATTGTGTCAAGCCCACACTTGAGACTGCTCTTACATCCCCATGATGAATGCCCTCCATCATTCATCATTCTTAGGTAAAAGTGGAAATTGGTCTTACCATGAATTCTGTTTACTGAGAATGATGAATGACATGCCACCCACCTCTCCTTCTTCTGTTGGAAAGCTGAGGGGTGTGGGTTTTGACTCTTGCCACAGCCATACATATGGTTAGGAGTTTTGTCTGTCAGTGTTATGTTCCATTCATTTGGGGGGGGGGTTAATCTGTTCTACTTTGCTGTGGATAAGCCCTTCTTATGCTTCTCTGTTTAGTGTTGGTTTCTCTTTTGCTGTTCAGTACTGTTTCTCAACTGCTAGGTTTCAGTCAATGGCAGAGTTAAAGTTGAAATGTTGGTGTGGGGTCAAGTTGTCCGTTCTGCTAGGCAATCTGATGTGAGGCACAATGTCTGCCCCTGGGGAGGAGGCAAAAAGCTTCAGTGGACCCTGCCTGTTCCTTCTAGGAGGAGGAATGTCCCTTTGAGGAATGTTATCAATCATTCCCAGTAAACAGAAAAATTCAGAGTAAAACCAATTTCTTTTTCTTTGTTTCTTTCTTTCTTTTTCTTATACAGTGGTGCCTCGCAAGACGAAATTAATTCATTCTGCGAGTTTTTCCGTCTTGTGAATTTTTCGTCTTGCGAAGCACGGTTTCCCATAGGAAATGCATTGACGGTTTCCCATAGGAATGCATTGACGGTTTTAAGAAAAAGGCGCAAGACGTTTTCGTCTTGCAAAGCAAGCCCATAGGGAAATTCGTCTTGCGAAGCAACTCAAAAAACAAAAAACTCTTTCGTCTTGCGAGGCATTCGTCTTGCGAGGTACCACTGTAAATCAAACACACAATAGCATAAGAAAAGTGTTAAAATAACTGATTTACAAAGGCTTTTTAAAAAAAAGATGGCACATTTATTGCTACATAAATGTTATATACATAGTGTTTTCTGTTACATTTGACAGAAAAAATGTTGAACTTCTTTCTGCTGGTTGAAAAAGTTTATCAGTAACATCCTGAAATTTGACACAGGGTACAAATTTTCAATAAACCAACAATGGAAACCGGGTAACAAGATGAGAAGCAATTCATCTCGGACAAGTAGCTCTTACAATACTCCATAAGGTACTACACAGTATGCTAGAACCCTACTATGCTCTTACAATGCTATTGTAAATTTATGGTATTAATGGACAGGTTACGGTAAATAACCCTACATTTTTTACTACCTAATATAGTAAAATAAAGTAAGAAATTTTTTTACTGAAAACTTTTTTGATTTCAAAAATCTAGAAAGAGTAATATTTAGAATTCAAGACACTTTCTTACAAGATTATTGTATAAAAGACTAGCTACAGTGAAAAATAAGCCAAATGTTTTCTTTTTCTCTCTCTCTCTCTCTTTCTATTTTATGAAGGAAAGCTTCTGGGCATACCACAAAGTCTAATACAGCCAAGAGACAACAAGCTTGGAAGGGAAAAGGTCAGGCAGTGACAGGTGAGCACTTTCACATGTCATCATAAGCAGAAGTTCATTGAGACAAGAAGCACTGAAATGAAGAACAAGGCCACAGAAGTTGGATCAGGTGTTACTGGAGAACTGATAAATAATCCAGTCAGTCACTTCACAAACCAGTTGATTTTCTAGGAACCATCTAAGACATGATCTAAAATTCTTAAGCCTGTCGTAGCAACGTTTTTGTTCTTTCAAATGTGGTGAGATTATTCAAATGGCTAGTTGATCTATTTCTTTAGTGAGTACAAGCAGATGGCAGCCAGGAAGAGAGTTAAGAAAGTTGTGTTTCGATTGTCCCTTCCTCTCTGCCACACTCTGGGGTGCTACAGTGGAAGACAGCTTTTATGGAAGTTCAAAAGAGCTGGGATATCCCCAAAAGAGGGAGCAAGAAGGGAAGACTTAAGGACCATTCAGGTCAAGCTGCAGCATATTCTGAGATTGCTGGGGCAGCTTATTTTCTAGGACAAAGATGTTCTGCAAGAAGTTGATAGGATCCCATCCCAACCTTCTTTGCAGGTAAACTAGATGGTAATTTTTAAGCTAAAGTGTAAGGACAGACAGGCTCTTGCTCTTGTATCCCAGTGGTCAGATCCACTCACCCTACTCCTGCCACAAGTAACTTCAGATTGGACTGCTCACCAGACTTTACAACAGGTAAGTAAGTCTCCTTCGCATTTTAATATATTTTATGCGTACAACCATTTACTTATACTTACTGCTTAGAAAACAAAGCAGTTCTAAGTTGGTTGTCCCCCCCCCCCCCAATTTACAGTACACATTGTAAGTTATACTAGGAACCCCAACTGTCTAAAGGGTTTGAGAAATCAATAGTACATCACTTCTTTTCATTCCAAGAGTGCTGTGACCATAGTATGGTTCATGCCTTGCACTTGGAACGTGAACACCTTTGCAATAAGGAACTGTGCCTGAGAGGGCTGGCAAGCATTTAAAAATAAAAAGACATACTAAGGAAAACATGCACCAAACAGCCAAAGGAATGGGAAGAATGACAGAAGCCCTTGTCCCTTCTTTCTTTTAAGACATTCACAAGTATGCTGGGAATGTGAAGGGTTAGAAGTTTTTGTAGTTTTGCTCTCTTAACACCAACCTCTCAGCTGAACTCCCATCAGCTTAACATTTCCCTTCATATGTAGACCTTCACAGTTCCATTACAAATAAATAACAATTTGTAGTTACAATGCATTTGTCAATTCAGTTTAGGCACAAGGCAACTTCCACAGCGAGTGGAGGAATCAAAGAGTCTCTGATTGTGCTGGAGCGGCATGCTGCTTGCAAGAGGACAAGGAGGAGGAGGAGGAGGAGGAGAAGCACAGAATATTTCTGGTGCTGAAATTCTATCAGGAGGAGATGCTGTTGGCATCATCACCCTGATGCAGTTGGTCACCAGTTACTTTAACCACATAATTGCATTTGGGTTTCTTGTGTCTCCTATCAGATGTGTCTTCGTTCAATTTTGAGTCTGTGTCCTTGTGAAGAAAAGCAGGTCACCTTCTAGGTTTCCTCCCCATGATTCTGGAATTCTGGTGTGAAAATCATAGAAGATATTAGCAAATGATGATGGCACCATGAATGTCTGCTAAATCTACTAACAGTTACTATTTTCACCAGCAAAGCCTGGCTGACCTGCAGCTGGCCGACACACCAGCCAGCCCCAGCAAGCCATGTAGGACAGCATCCAGTTTTATGTGGAAGATCAGATTCTGTTTCTCTTGAAGCAGTTTCTCCCATAGCACTGAGGCCCAATGGCCCCATCCAAGAAACCAGAGGCAGATCTACACTAAACATTAAAATCATATCCAACACACATTTAGCCCCCCCCCCCCAATCCCGTGAACTTAAACTACAGCTCCCATGATTTGGGGGGAAAGTCATGTGCGTTGAAAGTGCACTGAATGTGCTTTAAATGTATAGTGTGGATCTGCCCCGCATAGAAATTGGTCTATTGCACTAGCCAATAGATCAAGTAGGAGTTGAAATGGCTTGACTTGCTTCCATTCTGTGTGGAGGCAGAGCAAAGTCAGCACCAAAGCATCAACTGTGCAAAGGAAAACTCTCTCTGTCATGACAAGCTCATGGAGAAAATATGCCCAAGAGCCCATTTGCATTACCAGGTACTGGTCTATTTGCAGATGACCCCCTCAAAACTGGATGGACCACTTGCTGTAACCAAGACAGGCACACAACAGAGACCATTCCTATACCAAACAATCAGTCTAGTTTGCATGGACAGAGTATTAGCCTTGGTCTACCCTCTTCAAAACTGTTCTGTCTTCACAATATATACACACTTTGTGGTTAATCCTCACAGTGAGTTTTACACAGGGAGAAGCTGGCATCTGTGCAAAGCACTTACCCACAAAGCAAAGAGCCAGGTGACAAAATGCTTGGCACTCAGCTACTTTTGTGCAAAACTGCAGTAGCAAGGGGGAAAGTGAAGGATGCCATAATAACAAAACGGCTACATCAAGTCATGAGGGCCAATCAGGGAGCTCACTTGGATGCTTCTTCCACAGAATTGGTTCTTTTGTGATTGCTTTTAGTTGCATCTCTCATCTCTCCCTGCCTAAAAGTGGTACAAGTGACTTATGCAAACACCTACACAGGCTGGAGATCCGGTGCTTCTTAAGGTGAGCTCTCAGTAGATTTTTAGTAATGGCAAGTCCTAAAGGTTTTTGTTGAGTATTGCTTTTCATTTTAACAAAACTATATTAGATGTGGTAAAATGGTAAAGGACTTTATAGCATTTGAAAACAACAACTAGATCTGGGTCTCGTGACAATAGTTAAAACAAGCACAAAGAGTAGTCAAATCATTTTCATACTTTAACTATGTCCTGTGTCCTACGCCCAAATTTCAATTCTGGATATTCAAAAGAGCTTTTTTTAACTCCCACAGATGTGAAATGTTTCACTTACCTGGCTGGTGTTTACATATGACCCATAGGGTTGGTAGTTTCACTAAGTCCAGGGTGGCTTCCTGGATGTGATGCTGGTGGCTCTGCCGATACGGCAGAAACTTTTTCTTCTTCCCTTCTCTTAAGGCAGGCTGCTTTTGGGTTTAGGTTCCTCTCTAAGAGTAACATAAAAAGACACCACCTCTATTACTGAATGAAAGGTATGGTTTTGATTGGTGACTAGTTCTCAATATGGAAACAAACCAAAGATCTATCTACCTGGCATTATCAAGCATGCTGAACTCCACAGATAGTTCTTACAGATGTTTATTTATTTTAATCTAGATATGCCATCTTTCTGAGCCAAGGCATTGCAAGGCAGCTTGTATAATGACATTTGAAATACAGTGGTGCCTCGCAAGATGAAAAGAATCCGTTCCGCGAGTCTTTTCGTCTTGCGGTTTTTTCGTCTTGCAAAGCAAGCCCATTGACGGATTAGCGCTATTAGCGCTATTGGCACTTTAAGGGCTAAAAACGGCTTTTTAAGGCTTAAGGGATTAGCGGTTTTGCTGCTAAAATGCTTTTAGCAGCTTAGCGATTCAGAAAAAGGGGTTTTGGAGCAAAAAAAACCCTCAAAATTTTTCGTCAATTTTCGTCTTGCGAAGCAAGCCCATAGGGAAATTTGTCTTGCGAAGCGCCTCTGCAGACGGAAAACCCTTTCGTCTTGCGGGTTTTCCATCTTGCGAGGCATTCGTCTTGCGGGGCACCACTGTACATTGTTTTATGATTCACCAATTTTGCACAAAACAACAGTTTCAGAAATAAAAAATCTGTTTATTTGTTGTACTCAGCCCCAACCAGGTAGAGAACCAGCAGTTCACCAAAGAGTTCAGAGACAGCCTGGGAGGTTTCCACAGAAGGCCTGCACATTCCTAGTGGCATCTGATTCTGGTGTGGAAACTCATGATTCAAAACAAACGGACCATATTGATTTACTGTTTTTCACATTTATACCCCAAATATGGTTTCAGCAGGTCCCTGAGGCAGTATAAGCCACAACTAAAAACTTTTAAAACTTTATTTTAAAAATTTAATAAAACAAACAACACCATGTTAAACATTTTTCAAAAGATACTCCAAAACACAATGGAGGCATTGTGATGGGTTACTGGGCGGTTGTTTTTATTTTTATTATATATTTTATGGTTTTGCTAATGAAACTTAAATTCACATTAGCTTTTTTTGCATCTGTATCACACTAGTGACTCATGTGCAGCCTGTGATTGATTAAAACCTCAATAACCCTTTCAGATATACCAGTGTCAAGATATTCTCCAATCTATATATCTGTGTATTTTATTGATTTTTCTCTAAATGCAGAAGTTTGCATTTGGTTCTGTTGAATTTCATTTTGTTAGTTTTGGCTCAGATTTCTATTTTGTCAAGATCACGACTGTTTTCTACACTTGGATCTTAGCTGATAGGCTAGGCGATTCCTGTTTTCTGAGATATTACTGACTCCTCCCAGTTTCATTTCTCATTTACAAATCTGCTAAGGATTCCATTCACCTGTTCATTCAAGTCAGCCATCCTCAACTTTGTGCCCTCAAATATGTTTGAGACTACAACTTCCATAAATCCCAACCAGCCCAGCTGTGTGGTTCATCTGGAGGGCACCAGGTTGGGGAAGCCTGATCTAAGCCATTGATAAAAATACTGCTATTGAATATTCCATTTCCATGTTCAGCTGTTAATTCCGTCACTTCCAAGATAAACACTCTCATCCTTGTTTTCTTACATTTTGTATTTCTTACAATACAAAATGAGGCCCAAGTTGCTGGCATAAGCAACAGAACAGATGAGATGTCACTTGGTGATTTAGACCACTGAGCAGATATTAATGTTGACACCTTCTGCATCTCGAAGACATTTATATGTACACCCTGGAAATGCATCAGATGAGAAAGCACAATACAAAACACAGCTGTGTCCAGGCGGCCCACAGGGAGAAATAAACAAGGGAGGGCGAAGCACATCCTCTTTAGTGGGAGATGGTGTGGCTCTGATGTCCGTTTCATCATTTCTTTGACACAGATATAAAAGGAGTTGCATACGAGAGGTCAACAGTCGCTCCAGTTCGACAGGAGAATGTGATTATAAAGAACTGTGCTTATTTTATAACCCAACCTCAAGAGAGGACTTTTCAAGGTTGACATGGATATGGATTTGTTGCTAAGGGTTAACTCTGCTTCCAGTGGCAGCTGCTGCTCCCTCAAAGTCAGGCAAACCCCATAAGGATTATGATAAATGGACTTGACAGAATGTAATTTAAATAAAAAATTATCGCCTATGGTTAGGATTTAAAGCACTCAGGGCACTGGTGTGCACACAGAGCTCAGCAGGAACATTCCTGACACGGAAGACAAGGGGACAGCCCTTCCTTGCACAGAGCTCCAGGCACGCAGCGGATCCTCCTCCTATGAACCCGCACTGCAAACACCACACAAGCTGAATTCATGATCATTAGCGAAGATTATCAATGTATTTTCAGTTGCATCTATCCTTTGCTTTCTTTATTCAGCTTTAGTATTTCGATTTGTAGATATAGCCAAACACCCAGAGGTTAGGGAGGACTTGGACCTGAGAGAGCAAGCTTAAATTCTCAGTTCAGTCATGAAGCTCCTAGCCTGCCTTGGGCAAGCAGATCAACATCTAAAATTGCCTGCCTGCATCATGGGAACGGTGGTGGCTGGCACAAGAGTGCTGCTCACCTGCCTTCCCAGCATGGAGGTTGCTGCCAAGAGCTAAGGGAGCAGGGAGGTTGGTGTTGTGGGGGCATAGCTGCAGAGCCAATCAGATAATCCCGGGGCCATGTTCTGCATCTCACCACCCCACCCCACCCGCCCCGGTTACCAGCAGTGGGCAGACCTCTGCATTGGGCAGCCAGGTCAGCAATGCTGCTCCACCCTGTTTTGCCAGCTACTCCTGCCTGGGAATAACAACTGACCTTATGTTAACTTACGTTTACTGATATCATCCCTGCAGTAACAATGAAATAAGCCCAGACAGAAAATCACCACAGAGTGACTGCATCAAGTGACTGTGAAGCCCTAGCACACAGTTTGAAGGAAGAATGAGGTACACAAACCAAAAAAACCACAAATGGACCTACAAAGACTTTATGGTAAACATAAATTGAATTATAAAAGCAAAACAATTATACAAAACACACAGCACATAAATAGTATAACACTAATGGAAAAGAAAATACATGCTCCCCCCCCCCTGCATGGCACTTTACCCCCCTTTTCCTGAAAAAGAGCCCCAATCATAACTGATAAAATGCTTCCGCCTGCTTATAGAGAAGGGGAACTGAGGCAGGGGACTGCTGGCCTTGGCTTAAAGTTACTGCGCTCTGCCCCAAGCAGCACCAGGCCAACCCCAGAGGGTCCAGATGCCTGTGCTGAACTGTGATTTATTTATTTTTAAAAATTACCATATTTTTTGCACCATAACACTCACTTTTTCCCTCCTAGAAAGTAAGGGGAAATGTCTGTGCGTGTTATGGAGGGAATGCCTATGGGTGGCATGCCTACGGATTTTCCTCCTCTAAAAACTACGTGCGTGTTATGGTCAGGTGCGTGTTATAGAGCGAAAAATACGGTATATACCACTTCATTGTTAAAGAAATCTCTAAGCGGTTTACAACAATATTAAGCAGTATGTGATACATGGGCATTTTCTTTCCTCTGTGATATTTCTGGGGGACGGGGTGGGGTTTGGGGGAGAAGCAGATACAGTAGCCTGGGCCCTTTTGTTAAAAAGCAATAAAATCTGAGTGCGTTCCCAGGTTTATGTTGCATCTTACTGAAAAAAAGAACTCTTAAAAGTTAACAATGCTCAGCTCTCCCACTAAATATGCTGGAACTCAAAAAGGGTTAGGTCTGGCCATCCTAAGTTTATACACAACAATGCAAATTAGAACATGGCTTAAGGATTGACATTCAAACTTGGATGAAGAAGGCAACACAAAAACTGGGACAAAGAAGGAAAGAAGAGACACACCCTGTGCCCAGCCAAGCTCACCTCTGACTTGCTGCTCGAGACTGAGGATGACTGCCACAGCCTGGTGAAGAATAAGCAGCTTGGTCTGAGGTTTCTCACTCTTCAGATGAAGCTGACACATCCGGCCCAGCTCTTTGAATGCTTCGTTAATATCTCGGACCCGCAAGCGCTCACGAGCGTTGTTGGCCATCCGCCTCTCTCGCTCCCGCTCCAGCTTTTGTTCTGGATTTAAGTCCTCATCTTCATTAGTGCTGCTGTTGAAACACAGGCAGGTAAAGTGCCTGGAGTAAGCACCTGGCAATCATCCCTGTTCATATCATATCGCAGAACTTTTTACTGCTGCCTGCATTCCTCCTTTTCAAGTGTCTTCCATGCAAGGAAGTGGCCTCTGCAAACCAGAATAATGAGCCCCAATTTCTCACTCTAACCCCACCCCCACCCCGCTTTTGCTACTTTTGGCCAACCTATCTCTCACACAAGTAGAATATTTGCATGAATAGTGTAGCCTGTCAGTGAAGTTATGGCAACCTGAAGACAGTGTTCCAAAAATGTTGCCAGAGTTGAGATCTGTGAGCACCTGGCTCTTAGTTTATGCAAGCATGTTGTGAGCAAGTTCACCCCAAAGTAATTAACAAGAGAAATTACTGCCACCAAGGTGAATGTGCTGAAGTGATCCTTCTTTTTGCCTTACTAGTCATTCCCTCCAAACCAGAAGCAGATCTTTCAGAGGTCCACGAAGCTCACATGAACAACAGTTCAGGATGGAAGGTATACACAATAAAGACTCAGAGCTTACTTAAGAATGACAGCTTATCAGGAAGAGCAAAAAATACCTACGCCTGGCAACTCACTCCTGACTTGAAAAGCTGCCCACTTCTCCATGTGAAGTGCCTGTCATCCTTTGTGGTGTACCAGAAATAGTGGACCTTATTCTGAGGGGACAATAAAGGTCTTAAGGGCACTGCCTGGAATGAGCCTGACAGTTTGCAGGAACTGCTGAGCCTTAGAAGACACTGGGGAAAAACTTCCATATTGAACTTTCCATTATTTGTACACTGAACTGACACCTGAAATCATATATGCTCTTTTTGATTATGCCCCCCAAATCACTCTAAGAGTTTTTCTCACCCCAGGCAGAGGGTACTGACAGAGAACCTGACCTCTGAGGAGGGGGCTGCTATACCTTGTTCTTCCTCTTGATGAGATTTTGATATCCTTTTGGGAGGACTCATCATCAGATTTCATATCATCAGAGGAGGCAGGTTCATGTGTGTTTTCATCTTTCTCCTTGTGCTCTGACTTGATGTCAGCCGGACCTAATGCCACGGAGTGGTTCGGCAACCCAGATGACAGCACTGCATGCAAACACAACAGAGTGTAACTGGCAATAAGAAGACCACCACCTCCCTTATTTTTGTCCAAAGACAACCTGGCTAAGAAAATGGGTAGCAAGTGGCTCCCACCCAGATAGAGAAGACATAGGAAAATGTTGAAAAAGGAACTAAGATCAGGAGGAAGGTCATAAGGTAGAATTAGAAACCCCTCCCTTCTTTTGCTCCAAACTAAACATAAGTGTTTCAAGGTGACAATGTGGGAGGCTCTAATGTTGAGTCCATTAGCTGTCTGAAAAAGCTACTTGATGGGTTGGGTGCATTTGGGTTTTGTGGGGAAGATGATGCAATTTAATATGACAGATAAAAACAGTTTGCTTTTTCACTTGAACTCCAACACTGATGCTTTTATTGGCTGCTCAACATGTCACCCATTAGACTTTTTTCTTGATAAACCCCCCAAAAAAACTTGCAGTTTTAGTTAAGAATGTCTCACAATTCCAGAAAATCTTTGAAATGTAATTGCTGTCTACAATAAATTAGAGGTCCATGCCAGAAGAGAAGAAATTTAAGACCGTGCCTATTTCAGCAAGTGTCACAAAAGACCAGGACCAGTTCACAACAATTCTGAAGTGAGAAAAAGAGCCTCTAGGAACTCTGCTGGATACTTCTGGCTTGCCCCCGTTTTGGCTTCAAATAAGTGATCACGTAAAGCCCTGGGCAATAATAATTCTCCCTGCAAAGACAAAAACAAATTGCTTTGGGAGGGGGAGGCAGGAACTTTTCCAGATTCCAGTCGCCTTGCCCTGCTAGCATTGTGTGCATGTCTCAAGTGGAACTAAGTGTGGCTCTCATCCCAAACCCTTTTCAGTGCAACATGAATGGTTCTCATTTCCCCATATTCCTACTCTTGAGAACCTGAAATACATGGCACAGGTCCATATGCCTCCTGCAGCAGACTCGTATTAAGTGATCCTTGAGGGGATATAACCTCTCCATAGTGCTCTACTGTCTATGAGAAATGTTAAGAGAATAAAACATTTTTGTGATGTACCTAATAAATGATTACTGCAGGTTGAAAGGCAAAGGGTAAGAAATTATTCAGTATTTACATGATATGGGGCAGCGGGTAGGGTAGGGAACAAGCAGAGATCTTATTAGCTGTAAGAGTAGCGACTCTTGGTGTTGACCAAGCACACAGACTATCATTCTTTTCAGGACCCACAACCCAAATCACTGTGCTTTGGATTTATAAGATGCCATTCAAAGAAATATTTTAAGAGACCATTTGGAGAATTGTTGGCAAACACCATATGAATAAATCAGGGACCAGAATGGGCAGTCCTTGTGCAATGTGGCTGTAAGTTCCAACTAGTCCAGAAAATGACGCATTCTACCCCCTCTGTGCATAAGACCTACTCAAAGAAGCCATCTGTAGTACTGCTCATTTTACTGTGTGACCTAAAGGGAAAAAGGAGGGAATCCATCCATTCAGGACAGCAAAACGTCTCATGCCTTTGCTCGTTTCAGCTGAGAACTGAAAGTGCTCTTAAAGGTACCTGCTATGAATGGGTGTGTTCTGCCAAGGCTGGGATATCAGTTCAGCTTGTTACTGTATAAACATCATTTTTAAGAACAAGTCCATTTCAGTTTATAGGGAACCACTTTTGCAGGTGGAAAACTATCTCCAAAAGTGGTTGTGCAGATTTAATCCCCTTCTTTAAAAAATTAGTAGATAGGCTGACACATGCAGTTTGGAAGGAAAGACAGACAACTATTATGGGATATGCTACATTAATTTACTAACTTGCATCCACATGGCCGTGTGTGTGTGTGCGCACGTGCGCTTAAGCAGAAGTGGGGAACTTCCAGCATGCACATCAGATTTAGCCTAACTAAACTCCCCATTTGGCCCCCAAGCCCATTTTGGCCAAGCCATGCCCATGTGCCCTACATCTGATATCATATAGGATGTCAGGTGTGGAGCAGGTAGCGGTGGGGTTAAAAGAGGCATCCCACAATCAGCTGGTTGTTAGGCTTTTGGGAAGCTTGTTACTGACTGCGAAGTATGTGCAAAGTACTTTGCAATTATTGTGCTCAGCACAGCCCAAACACCAACTAGAGCAGAGCTTTCCAAACTGTGTGTCGTGACCCGTTAGAGTGTCGGCTGCAATGCGTGGGTGTGTCGCATGAATGCTCTTACAAGGGATTAGTTTAACCTCCGGTTTGCTAGTAAAACTGAATCACTGTGAGCGAAATGAAACATGTCTAAAAAGTGTCACCAACATGAAAAGTTTGGAAAGCTCTGGACTAGAGGGTTTGCAAAGCACCTTGTGCAGCAATTCTGAAGCACCCAACAATCAGCTGGTTGCTGGGTGCTTAGTAAACTCTGCACAAGGGTTATGCTTTGACAGGTCCTGTCTACTTGTCAAAGATGGCCTGCACAGGTGGAGTGGGAAGAAGATACAAGATCTGGCTTACCGGGACAAAAATGTTTCCCATCGCTGTTTAAGACAGGTATACAAACATTGCCAAAGCATGCCTGGGATCACAACAAACAGCAACCCAAATACAAGTTTTTAAGGAGAGGAATCAGTGGGGTTTACATGAAGAATTTTACTGAATATCACAAAGATTCCCCCAGCTACAGTATATTTCTCATTCATGAAGGGACAATTAAATACAGGCAGGTTTGTAGATTACATTCCCTAGGATGCTTAGATGGACTAGTCACCCAGAGACCTGGGTTAGGAAAAATCCAGCTGGAATTCATTTTACCTCTGTACTTTTCTTACCTCTGTAGCTTTCTTGTGCTTTGTGGTTTAGTTCAGAATTCTGAGCAGAAAGGGCACTGGACAATCCCGAATGACTGCCACTGAGGCTGACACTGTCTTCTCGGTGCGCACTGACCTAGGACAAAAAAGCACAATCACAGATAATCAGTCAGGCAATAGATGCAGTCAGCCCAAGGTCTTTCTCAGGGGCAGTGGCTCCTAGCACTGCTGACACAGGTTCTTCAACTGGCGAAACGGGGAATGAGTAGTGAGGTCGTTATGTTTGCTGATGATACTAAATTGTTCAATAAAACAAAAAGTGATTGTGAAGAGCTCCGAAAGGACATATCCAAACTGACCAAATGGGCAGTAAAATGGAATTCAGTGTAAATTCAATGTAAACAAGTGTAAAGTGATGTATGTAATTGGGGGGGGGGGGGCAAGATCATAATTGCACAAACAAGATAATGGGATCTGAACTGCCAGTGACTGACCAGGAATGAGACCTTGGAGTAAAAGTTCAAAAAAGCTCAACAAAGATGCTGACCCAGTGTGCAGCAGCTGTGAAAAAGACAAATTCCACGCTGGAGTTAAGAAAAGAATTGAATTTGGAATATTTTGTACAGTTGCAGTCACCTCATCCCAAAAACAATATTGTAGTTGGAAAATGTTCAGAACAGGGCAACAAAATGATAAAGGGATAACAACTCCCTGTGAGAAAACATGGCAGCATTTTGGGCTCTTCAGCCCAGAGAAAAGGCAAATAAGAGGTTACATGATAGGCGTTTATGAATTATGTATGGTATGGAGAAGGAAGAAGAAAAGTTTTTCTTCTTGCATAGCACTAGAACTTGTGTACATTCAATAAAGCTGAATATTGGAAGATTTGGGACAGAAGAAAGTACTTCTTCACATACTGCATAGTTAATCTGCTATTGAATTTACACAACAAGAGGTAGTGATGGTCACCCAATTGAATGGCTTTAAACGATAAATTCATGGAGGACAAAGCTGTCAGTAGCTACTAGCCATGATGGCTATGCTCTGCCTTCATAGTCAGAGGCAATGATGTTTCTGAATGCCAGCTGCTGGGAACCACAAGAGAGGAGAGTGCTGTTGTGCTTGAATCCTCCTTGCAGTTTTTTCACAAGTGTTTGGTTGGCCACTGTGAGAACAGGATGCTGGCCTAGATGGGCCATTAGCCTGATCTAGCAGGCTGCTCTGATGTTCTGCCAATGCAGAGTTATGGCTCCCCTCCTATGACACAATGCTTCTACCATTAATTGAAGAAGATCCAAGAGAAGTGAAGTTAAAAGTAACGTAAATGGGAAGGGAAATAATATCACTTCACACAGCCAAGGTCTTGTTATTATTCTTATTATAATTTATATACCGCCCTATACCTGCTGGTCTCAGAATATAAAACCACAAGGTACATAATCAAAATAAAAACAACAACCCCCCCCCAAACATATTTGAAAAGGGCATAGGATGTCAATCAAATAAACCAAAGGCCTGGTTAAAGAGGTGTATAATGAAGGCTCCATGCGAACCTCCCTGGGGAGAGCATTCCACGGACGGGGAGCCACTGCCGAAAAGGCCCGTTCTCGTGTTGCCACCCTCTGGATCTCTCTTGGAGGAGGTGGGTTCATATGGAAAGAGGCGGTCCTTGAGGTATTGTGGTCCTGAGCACTTTAAGGCTTTATAGGTCAAAACCAGCACTTTGAATTGGGCCCGGAAAATAATTGGGAGCCAGTGAGGTCGACCAGGATTGGTGTAATACGCTCAAACCGTCTCGCTCCGGTGAGCAACCTGGCCTTGCAACAACAAACATTTGATTATTTGTACCCCACCCATCTGATGGGGTTGCCCTGGCCACTCTAGGCAGCTTCCAGCATATACAAAAGCATAATTAAGCATTAAAAGCATTAAATATTAAGCATTTCCCGATACAGGGCTGCCTTCAGAGGTCTTCTAAAGGTTGTAACATATCTCAAGGGTTGAGAGTTGGGTTGTAAGAGTTTGTCTCCTCACGCCTCATGAGAGATCCCTTCTTGCAACATCAGTGTCAATATCATACATTTTTTGCTGATTTGCTGCCAGGATTGATGACATGCTTCACAATGAACCCTTGGTTGCTGGCACTGGAAGGCCTATGCTAATAAGTTTGGCAGGTCAAAGGTCATCCCCCTCCTCCCCTTTAACACACGTATTCATGGGAGAAGGAACAACAAATGCAAACCTGAAAGGGGGGCATGCAATCAAGCACTACTATAGAGATGAAGCTTTTTTATAGGAATAAATAGCAGAGAACAGCAGCTAAAAGATTAAGCCTTTAATTAAATAGGTTTATTGCCCACAGTTACACATGAGAACCCCTGCTTTTCAATAAATCCTTCAAGCCTAGTAAACTGCTGAGCTTTGAATCCCTCTTGAGTAATTAATGCAGCTTTTCTCTTTAACATTTAGTGTGGGTTTTACTGAGACAGAGATAAATACCCTTATGCAAGTTCATGCTTTAATTTACTGTTTCCTGTGAACTCCAATTCATCCTGATTTGTTGTATTACTTTCCAAATGCAAAATTCTTCCACAAAGACAGATGCATACTAGTCAAATATTTTCTAGATGCTCTTATTTTCCTTTTAACATAGAACCGTGCCTCAGGTTAGTGTAAAGTTTCACAAGAATATCAATAGTCACCAGATAGAAATAGAAATACAAACAAGTTTCTATATGAAGAAAGTGTGAAACTCTCCGGGTTAAAAATAAAACTTTGTTAAATTCTGCCCTAGAAGTTTTGTATATATTTATTCTAGTTGTGCTCAAATCCAAATAACATTCAAGCTGCTAATCATGAGATGTCTTAGGGGCAAAGTAGCTACAGAATATTATTAAATTTTTATTCTTCAAGCAATGTCCAAACCTAACAGCTACCAGATTCTTGATAATGTTAAAATCTAAGATTAATCCAGCAATGACAGACAGATCAAATCTTAGATTCAGAAAACAGTCTGGAAACTTTGAAAGTGAAATTGAACTTCTAGGAACATATGATAGGGGACTCAAGAAAATAATTTAGATTAAATATTTTGCCAGGAATGTCATTACACAGCAATGTAAGACATAGAATCATAGAATTGAGTTGGAAGGGGTGCTAAGGGTCATCTAGTCCAACCCCCTGCAATGCAGGAATATGCAGCTGTCCCATATGGGGATCAAACTTGCAAGCTTGGCATTCTCAGCACCATGCTCTAACCAACTGAACCACCTAGGCATGTTAACCAAGTACAATATCAAATCAACTTAAATGAGTTCTCAGGTTGATAACTAAGCCCCATTAGATCATCAACTGAATTCAAACAGTTACTTTCTTAATAAGAGACTTCAGGAAATATTAATTTCTGGAATTTCAAAACCTGGCCAGAATGTTAACTTTGCAACAATATTGGCAGTGTTTAGACATCACACTAAACCATCGTTTACAGCAAACTTAGTCTGGATTACTCAACTCTCACTCTAATGTAGCAATCCTAAAGTAACTGACACTGAAACCAGTAGGTTTCACATCTGATCAAGGTGACAAAAAGAGAGAGCAAAGGACAACTCCCCTGTTGAAAACAATCCTGGCATCCAACAAAATGAGGGTCCATTTAAGGGGGCACTTCCATGTAGGCAAAGCCAAGCCTATGAACACAAGGATCAAGCATACAGAACCAACTGTCTCCCATGCATCACAGCTTTTTGAGGGGATATTTACTGAAACCTTATCAGGTGCAACACAAAACACCAGCAGGAGCGCTAGCAAGCCCTGCACTATACATTTCTTGCAGCGGACCGAGAAAAGTACAGCATGTCCAAGCAGCTTGCAAAATAGGACTCTAACTTGTTATTGAGTACTGAGTACAAAAGGAAATACGTCAAAGAATAGAGAGACAGCCAACTTACTTAAAAGTGCTCAACATGTCTGGCAAGAGAGCTAGTGAAGGACTCTGCTCCCTACTTTAGCTTAAAGTTATTGTAGTTCATGCCAATGCCAGGCTTCTCCCAAAAAGCACAATGGAATCTAACAGTAATGTATGCTTCGAAACATGAAATAGAATGCAAAATGGTGGGTTGCTTTTAAGATTTAAAATGTTCATTGAGTAAAGAGCAGGGAAAGTGTAACAGCCAGCACAACAGAACACACCAAAACAACAATTAAGCAGAGATGCAGGAAATGGTTTTTTTAAAGCTGGCAGAAAACTTAAGCAAGTGTTACAATAAAACCATGCCTGGTTATGCAAGTCATAAAAAATAAGACTCACATTACTCATTTCCTTGTTTCTTTTGCCAAGGACATTTTCAAGGAAATTTAATTATTTTTTCTAATAATAGCCAGTGTGGTGTAGTGGTTAAGAGCGGTAGTCACGTAATCTGGGTAACCGGGTTCGCGTCTCCGCTCCTCCACATGCAGCTGCTGGGTGACCTTGGGCCAGTCACAGTCTCTCAGCCCCACTCACCTCACAGAGTGTTTGTTGTGGGGGAGGAAGGGAAAGGAGAATGTTAGCCGCTTTGAGACTCCTTAAAGGGAGTGAAAGGCGGGATATCAAATCCAAACTCTTCTTCTTCTTCTTCTAAGAGTTAAGAAGTTAAAATGAGCTGCAATGGGATGTCCAAAATATATTGCTAAATCTTAATGAACTTTTTTTGGCCAAGGTTTACTCAGAAGGGCAAACTTTCCTACTTCATGAGTGCTTCAGTCAACATACATGATCTTCCCCAACCTAGTGTTCTCCAGATGTTTAGAACTGCAACTCCTTTCAGACCCAGCCAGCATAGAAGGCCAATTTGTCCTATGCATTCTATCGACTGAGAGCAGTCAGAATTCCATTCACAAAAATTATATGGAGAAGAAGCTACTAGATACCCATCCTTCACTCAGGCCAAGGGATTCAGACTGCTCAGCTGTGGATGATGCCTCCATATCCATCTGGTGAACCCTCCACAGTTTCTTCTTAGAGAGCAAGCTAGAATGAGAAAGCCTTAGCTCTTCCTCCCTGGTGCTTCAGAGGTGATGAGAGGGGTAAGGAGGTTTGGCCTTATAACATTATTATTTTCATAATGTTGTATTTGATTAAGAGCTATACTCGTAATGTTCACCAATATTAGCATGTCTACTTGCACTAGTCAGCCAGCCCAACAAATCTGAGCACATTTTCTATCTCTCCACTGAAGACAATCCTATACCAGACCCACCAGTCTGTTTCTCCCTTAGTACCTATGATGTAGAGCCCATCATTTCTGAATTAAATGGGGATTCAGGACATGTTTCCAGTGATACACACAGACCATGACTGCATCTTCTACATAAATCACAATCTCTAACCCAATATGTAGTTTAAAAAAAATGAAATTGGTTCTTACTATTTCTATTTGCAGATTAGGTTGGAAGACATTTTATCTTGAGTATGCCACTTCCTAAGGGACGCGGATGGCGCTGTGGGTAAAAGCCTCAGCGCCTAGGGCTTGCCAATTGCAAGGTTGGCGGTTTGAATCCCCGCGGCGGGGTGCACTCCCGTTGTTCGGTCCCAGCGCCTGCCAACCTAGCAGTTCAAAAGCACTCCCGGGTGCAAGTAGATAAATAGGGACCGCTTACTAGCGGGAAGGTAAACAGCGTTTCCGTGTGCGGCTCTGGCTCGCCAGAGCAGTGATGTCACGCTGGCCACGTGACCCAGAAATGTCTTCGGACAGCGCTGGCCCCCGGCCTCTTGAGTGAGATGGGCGCACAACCCTAGAGTCTGTCAAGACTGGCCCATACGGGCAGGGGTACCTTTACCTTTACCTTTATGCCACTTCCTACTGGATTTGATAGGCAGGGACCTAAGAGTCTTTTGCCTCTTCCAGGGGGAGGAGTCATCTTGCCCCTCCAGATCAAACTGGCGGAGCAGAAATAACTCCTCAACCCTAAAAATCAAAACACAAAAACAGAACCATGCAAGGGAATAGGAAAGAGAAAACAATAACAGAAAGAAACAAGCTGAACAAACAGCATCACTAAGCACTGTGTGCAGATTGAAGGATGCAGGTTGCAGCCATGATGCCCAAACACCACAGAAGAGGGATGCAAAGTGTTTGTGAATATGGCAAACACTTACGGTACTCCACAAAGACACCTTTTATAAGAATTACACAAAAACAAAAATAATCCGAATTAGGACTTTGGTAGCAGTCCAAGAAGATCAAGTTAGAAGAGTATTAAAATTTAATTGTCAAGGGTAAGCAGCCTGATATCCACAAGAATATCAGAGTTTGACATTTTGCTCTTTGCTGACCACAACAAATGCAGCTTCTCTCTCTTCTTCTGTATTTCAGTGGTTAGTTTGTTCCACCAGAGCACATCTGCAATGAATGGATACACAGCTGGCTGAGTTCCAGAAAATCTCAATATCCTTTCTACAAATGGCCAGGACAACATGGACCAATAGAAACAAAAAGGAATCCAGTTAGGGGTACCAGAAGAAACAAACTCTTAGGATATATGCAGAGAGGGGCAAAGTGGAAGACGAGAATATACCCAGAGCCTTGCATAAGATTAAGAACAGTCTTTTACTTCCCATATAAGCCTGCTCAGTGAGTTTCATAAACTCAAAACCAAGTCCCCCATTTAACCTACTTTTCCAGTGTGAGGTATTCGGTCCCCCCCCCCCCACACACACACTTTATTTCCTTCTTCATTAGAGCTTCTCTCTGCACCAAAATGCATGAATAACCAAGGCATTCTAGTTTCAAGGCAATCATACAGGAAGGAGGGAGGAATGGCATTATATGTACAGGATGTGTACACTTGTGAATAGATCCATGACCTGGAGCATGGAAAGCAGATTGAGAGAATATGGGTAAAAACTGTAGGAGAGAGAAACAACAGTGACCTTACTGTGGGTGTCGGCTATAGACCGCCAAGCCAGACTCAAGTCTTGGATGATGCCTTTCTAGAGCAGATTACCAAACATTTGAAAAGGAGAAATACAGTGGTCATGGCAGACTTCAACTTCCCCGATATTGTTGGAACTCAAACACTGCCAAGAATGTAAGGACTGACAAATTCCTCCATTGCCTTGCTATCAAATTCCTTTCCCAGAAGGTGGAAGAAGCAACAAAGGAATCATCTGTCTTGTACCTGGTCCTCACCAACAGGGAGGAACTATTCAACGAAATGGAAGTACAGTGGTACCTTGCTTTAAGAACAGTCCGGTTTAAGAACGATTCGGTTAACAAACTCCGCAAAACTGGAAATAGTGTCCCGGTATGAGAACTCTACCTCGGTCTAAGAACGGAATCCAAACGGTGGAAGGGCACCGGGCACCAGCGGCGGGAGACCTCGTTAGGGAAAACGCGCCTCGGTTTAAGAACCGTTTTGGTTTAAGAATGGACTTCCGGTACAGATTAAGTTCGTAAACCAAGGTACCACTGTACCAGGGTTTCGTGATACAGAGGCAAGGAAAAGCTGAGTGTAGTTGGACGCACTCTGGACTTCAAGAAGGCCCAATTTCAAAAGCTTAAGGAACTACTGGATGAGATCCCATGGTCAGAAAAGAGAGTCCAAAATGGATGGGAGCTTCTTCAAGTTGAAATATTGAAGGCCCAAATGCAGACAATTCCAACAAGAAAGAATAGTGGGAGGCATCTAAGGAAACCAGTGTTGATGTGTATGTTTCTGACAGTAAGAGCTGTTCCGACAGTGGAATGGTCTGCCTCAGGTGTTTGTGGTCTCTCTTTCCTTGGAGGTTTTTAAACAAAGGCTGGATGGCCATCTGCCATAGATGCTTTAGTTGAGATTTCTGCATCACAGGGGGTTGGACTAGATGATCCTCAGGGGCCCTTCCAACTCTAGAATCATAAATTTCCAACTCTAGAATCATAAACTTGGCCTGCTGATAATGTCTATCATGAAATTCTATGAATGCCTGAAGCCAAACATGCCACGGGGGGGGGGGGGGGGGTTAACTGGAAACCAGCTAGTCTCCTTGATGCTTAACAGTATTACTATAAATGGAAGTGAAAGTCATTTTGTATTGTACCCCTTCACCAACTACTTTGATGGGAGGTGAAATCCTGCCTTCATTAAGAAATACCCAGCTGTGAACCTGTTTAAAAGGAAACATTCTCAGAATAGCCAGCAGCTTTGAAAACCATGCTGTAAACAAGCCAACCTAAACTGTTTGAGGGGAGAAATGAACAGAAGCAAATCTGTGATATCATTTTCTTACACAATGATTTCAGCGTCTGACTCTGATTCATGGCTGTCTTAAATCCATTTATGTTGAATGATTCATATATGTATTAATGACAGTGAGATATTTCTCTCTTCAGGGGATGAGGGAGAAGATTAGTCTAAGGACTTTGCTTTCCCATTGTTACATAAACTACAGCTGTGCTCAAAGTCATTACATTTACATTCTGAGTTTGGGCACAACCTGGTTTCACATACCAGCAGCTTCTTTCCAGGCTGGTTTGCCAGCATCTGTTACTAGAAGCTGGTTGCATTTTATAACCATTTTTCCAACCCAGAACACTTGAGACCAATTCCATCCTCCTTGACTGCTTTCCCAGTTCAATCTCCATGTTTGCTACTTCAAGCAGAACATGGCCTGCCAATTATTAAACATCTGGAAAAATCATATGTATAAGCTCAAGTACTGTTAGCAAAAGTCTCCGGTTTCTGTATCGGTCAAAGCAGCAGGATTTTACGGAGCGTTCACCAGGCAAACCACTTTAGCTGTTCCCCTCTTTCTGCCCTCCCTTCCCCACCCTCTACATTCCTTCCAAATGGGAACTACCAGCAGATGCATCAGGCTGCCATTTCTTCTTCCACAATCACTATCACTAGTTTGGTTTCTGACAGATGCTACTGATGCATAACATCAAATCTTCAAGCTTCAGTTCTACTAAAAATTAAATCAAGAGTCAGTCAGTTTAACACATTCAGTAGATTAAATAGCTACTTACTATTGAGGCTTGCCGACTGGTGGTTACAAGGCTGGATGCTCCATAATTTGAGTTCAAACTACTAACTGGCCCATTGTGGGAAGATCCCAGTAAACTATGTATCTCTCCATGGGCGCTTGGCAGGCTGGTTGAAGGCCCCACCGCATGGCTCCTCAGCACATTGATGGCATCATCGAGTCTGTCCAAGCGATCTTCCATCCGGGACTGCTGTTAGGATTTAGAAGGAGCACAAAGGTCATTTATTGTACACATCTGCTAAACCCATTATATACTGTCATGCTTTCTACAATGGAAGACATGAAAGGCAAGTGAAATGCAATATCAAAAGGATTTCAAACGCAGCTAAGCAGCACTATAAACAAATAGGTGGGTAGTGGGGGCCGGTAGCTGATTGGAGAGGATGTGGAATTACTTCTGTCTAAAAAAAGAAAAGGATGTTTTTCAACATTCGGTTATTTGTAAGATTAATGCTATTTGATATTTTAGGATGCAACTTGAAGAAAGGAAAACCAGCAAAAAATGTCAAAATCCCAATTTGGATTTAAAAATAAAATTGCTGCATAATTTTGCTGAAATGAAATGTTGGCCTTTTCAGTCAAATGTTGGCCTTTTAGTCAGCAAATGATTGGTGGAGTAGATAAAATATTGAAGACCCAGGTACAAATCCTACTCACCCTACAAAGTCCCTCCCAACTAAGCCACAAAGATAAAAAATCGTCCTTAAGACAACTCACAGTCCTTTAGCTCTAAACCCCACCTCATTTGATAGCTATGATAAAGCAAACATTTTAGAAATTAGTCTGAGCTCAATCCAAATACAATTTACATACCAAAAGGAAATTTGGATTTCTCTCCCCCCGCTTTTTTTTTAAAAGGAAGTTTGTATTTCTTATTTCAATTTATCACTTTCCCAAACAACTCAGAACAGTATTTCAAAACTACCATCCTGTAAAGTAGGTGAGGCTGAAATAATAACTTGCATTAGGCTAAGTGAATTTTGTGCCAGTGTGGGGATTTTGAATCTAGATTTTCTGTATCAAAAACCAACTGCACTGACTATGGCATTTTACTGTCCTTAACTAAGGTTTATTGTTTATTTAAACAGAGTAGACAAAAATCAGCTTAACCTTGGAAACTCTCTACAAAGTGACATAACAAAATGGTTGAAGGAAATGTGTTATCTACAGCTTTCACCAAACTAGCACCCTCCACATGTTTTGGAGCACCAATTCCCCAAGATGGCCAGGACTGATAGGAGTTCTAGTCCAAAATATCTGAAGGGCTGCTGGTTGCCAAAGGTTACCATACTATACTATATGGCATTTACTGCTACTTTAGGAAAGAATCTGTAAGTAGTGTTAACTGGAAAAATAAAAAGGCACCATCTAAAGAGAAATAGTACCTCACAGACATCCTTTAAGAATGACATAGCATCTTGCAAATGCTCGTGAAGTTGTTGCTCAACTCGATTTTTCTGGCAAAGTCAAGACAGAACAAGAAGCAAAGCACAGGTTAAGTAATTTTAAAGAGGTGAGATCAACAGCTAGTATGTGTGACAGCCTCAGTGGTTAGTTAAGTTAATTCAACAAAGATTTAAATTATACTGAGAAATGAGAAGATAAAATACTGAATACTGTAGTCACATTGGAAACCTAATTTCCACATACTGCTTACATTTATTAGTAAAATGTATGGCAGTAACAGAATACTCTTATTTGTTAGTTGCATGAAAAATGTTATTATTTTTTATCATTGTAGGTCTTCGTTCCACCCCCACAACCCCATTTCCTAACATTGTACAGTGGTACCTCGGGTTACAGACGCTTCAGGTTACAGACTCCGCTAACCCAGAAATAGTAACTCGGGTTAAGAACTTTGCTTCAGGATAAGAACAGAAATCGTGTGGCGGCAGTGGGAGGCTCCATTAGCTAAAGTGGTACCTCAGGTTAAGAACAGTTTCAGGTTAAGAACGGACCTCCAGAACGAATTAAGTTCTCAACCCGAGGTACCACTTTCCTTCCAGCTATGCTTGATTATTGGCTGCCTGCAAGTGAATGTCCTCAGAATCCCGACCAAAGGCTATGTGCCATTTCTATGTAGCGCACAACACAGAAGAATAGATGAGGAAAAAAGGCCTACTCATTCTAGCAATCTGTTTCTCACAGGGCTAAACAGAGGCCTATGGGAATCTCACAGGCAGACAAGGGAGCAATAAACTTCTCCTGATGTTATTCCCCAACTAGTATTCAGAAGCATGCTGCCTCTGATCTTGGAGTTAAAATGGGCCATCATGACTTGTAGCCACCGATAGTTTTATCCTCCATTAATATGTCTAGTCCCTTTTAAAGCCATTCAAGTTGATGACCATTGCCACATTGTGTGGTAGCAAATTCCATAGTTTAACACTGTGTTGTGCAAACTAGTGCTTCCTGTTTGCATCTTCCACTATTCAGCTTTATTGGATGACCCTGGATTCTAGTTTCAAGAGGGAGGGAGAAAAACCTCAACAGCCACTTTCTTTACTTTTTTTGTTTACCGTGGCATTTGCCTTCTTTTCTAAACCAAAAAACTCTAAATGCAACTTTTTCTCATATGAAAGTTGTTCTCGTCACCTAATCACTTTGATTATCCATGTCCAACTCTATATTATTCTTGTTGAGATAAGTGCTCTGTAGATAAGGCAGGTGTTAAAGAAATATCAGAGATGGAAGTCACAGCAACAGCGAAGGAAAGTTAGAATCCATCATCTCTACATCAATTTCCATATCAAATTATCAAGCCCTTATTTCCTAAATAAAGAGTTATCATACTTTTTTGTAGCAAGATGAGCAAGACATATTTTAATACTTTTCATAGAAACACAGAATAGTAGAATTGGAAGGAACTCCAAGGGTCATCATCTAGTCTAATCCCCTGCAATGCAGGAATCTCAACACCCAGTTCCCCATCCAATTTGAAACCATACCAGACCCTGCTTAGCTTTGCAAATGTGCGAACAGTTTTACTGCTGCACCACTAGTTCCATTGTTATGACAAATTTCATAGTCAAACACTGAAGACAAAAACAAAAAATGCAATATTTTTTTTTTTTAAAGTGTGAAGAATTTGCACACCTTTTTTCTTGCATGAATTTGCTGATGGGTTACAAAAAGGTAGCATAATTTCTAACAAGACTATCACATAAGCTGTCTTTAATACAGAAGCTTGATGCCCAGCAAACAGATGGCCAAAGACCCACCCTGCATGTTTGGTATTGTTCATTTAAAGACAGCCACTTTTGTTAGCAAAAAATCAATTTGTAATGCTGTACTACTGCTTCCTTTAAGGACTGTAGAATTTATTAAAATTGAAGTGCTATCTTTTGGCAATGAAGTCATAACTAGCTTTAAATAATTCTTACCAAAGAGTGCAGAGAATTTTCATAGTTTGGAGAGGAAGGGGCTTGTCCTCCAGTCCTTGACCACTGACTGGCACCTGTCAAAATCAACCAGAAGAAATTCTGATGCAGGCAGGAGAAACAGGAAACAAAAAAGGCAATTTACTGTAGTAAAGTGAAGTTCCACATCATTTGTAACACAAGACTTCTTAGCTTCTAAAACTTGAGCTTTGGGAAGGACTGTAGCTCAGTAGCAGAGCACATGCTTTGCTGGTACACGGTCCCAGGTTCAATCCCCAATGGGATCTCCAGAGCTTGGAAATGCTCCTTCCTGAAACCATGGAAAGCTGTTGCTGGTTTGAGTACACAACACTGAGTGCTAGATGGCCTAGTGGTCTAATTCTGTATGACGCAGCTTCCTATGTCCTAGAATTCTATCACAGATGCTGGGAGTTTCCTAGATAGTATGGTAGTTTCCCAAGAGAGACAAATATGCACCAACACAAATGTTATTTCCTTATTTAGAAAACAATGGATGCTGCCCATCGAGAGGGAGGGGGGCAGTTTACAATAAAATAATAAAAGCAGATGGGGTAGCAACGAATATTCTAGTGCAGTTAGCAACTGAACATCTAGTGATGTTTCCCAAATGCTGGATACTCTTTGCTATGACCCTAAATCGAGGCAGATGAAATAAACTCCTGAGAGCCTAACATGGAATAAGATCAGATTGGCATAAAATCATGAGTTCCTTTAAATAGCATGAATTATTTTAAATGAATGCAGCACTCAACGCCAACATATTACATCAGAAAAGTTATGACTCTGCCGAAAACAGGAATCCTATGTAGAAATTAGCCTTGTCAAAAGACTCCCCCTTGAACCCTCTTTCTTAGTGGTGGCTGGAAGCAGAGTTAAGGAGGATGCTACAGAATCCTCAGGACTCAGCGCCTGAATCCTTCTGAATAAATGGAACAAAAACATTTTCTACCCAGACCCTGGAAAACTTCTCAACAAGAGAGATTCTATCCTCTGTCCAACTTGTTTAATTACTGCCTCATTTTTATAGCCATAACACCATTTGGGGGGAAAGACAGGCAATATAAGAAGAGTAAAGCAATCTATTACACTCCACACCTATAATAGATCAGGATTATTGTTAGGCTTCAGCCTAACAGACATCAGCTATTTTGTGTGGACATTTCACCAAGCAGCAAATGCAATAAAGAGATTGCTATAAAGTTTTTTGTATAAATTGTATGAACTATATACTTTAAGAGTTACATCATCCTGCCATTAGTTCTAATTCCTTGTTAAATAACAAATTTAAGTAAATTGGGCTTTCATAAGTATTCTCTGTGTGTTGAACAGCTGTTCAACATTTACTTGGCAGCTGAGGCCCTAGTATCAATGGAAGCAATAGTATCCGCTCAGAATGATGCAGCTGCCGAAAGTACCTCTCCACACTAGAAAACACTCAACCCGTTCTTACAAGCAATTCACAAAACTCCTTTAGAGTATTTTGTTTTAAGGGCACAATAATGTAACACCCACAGCATTCTCTCTTCCCTTTCCAGAACACAGCAGCAAGGAGTAGAAATTAAACACACACACACATTTCACAGAAACACTTTTTCAAAAGGAAACTCAAGCTCTGTGCAGCATTATTAAAAGCAATCTCACCATCTTGTGTTGTTTATGCAAGGTTTTCCTGAAATACCTCTAAATTCAAACAGGAGTAGTACTAAGTGTTAGTCCTACTCAGGGTAGATCTACCGAACATGACTAAATTAGGTTAATTTCAATGAGTCTACTCTGAGTAGGACTAAATTGAAGATAATTTTCGATTTTTGTAAGTTAATTCATTATACAGCAATTTTAAGCAGCCAATGAACTAAAAAGTAGCTAACTATGCATGCTGACTCAAAAGTAAATCCCATTGTATTAAATGATGTTTACCCTCAACTAAGTGTGTTTAGTTAGGGACGCAGGTGGCGCTGTGGGTTAAAGCCTCAGCACCTAGGACTTGCTGATCGAAAGGTCGGCGGTTCGAATCCCCGCGTCGGGGTGCGCTCCCGTCGTTCGGTCCCAGCGCCTGCCAACCTAGCAGTTCGAAAGCACTCCCGGGTGCAAGTAGATAAATAGGGACCGCTTACCAGCGGGAAGGTAAACGGCGTTCCGTGTGCTGCGCTGGCTCGCCAGATGCAGCTTGTCACGCTGGCCACATGACCCGGAAGTGTCTGCGGACAGCGCTGGCTCCTGGCCTATAGAGTGAGATGAGCGCACAACCCTAGAGTCTGGCAAGACTGGCCCGTACGGGCAGGGGTACCTTTACCTTTACCTTTAAGTGTGTTTAGCATTGTAGCCCCAAGGTCTTTAAAATGTAGGTGTTTCTATTATCAAAAACAGCCACTATGACAGTTATATCTTGATTTTGCTTCATTTACTTAAGATTAGGAAAACTGTGAAAGAACAAATCATACAAACAAAAAACTCCATCAGAATAGAATCTATCAAGTCAAACTACTGAGGGTGAAACCAGAACCCTAAAAAGCAAGGTTGTTGCAATGGCCCCACAGTGATAAGTTATGACTGGACCCCTTACATTCTGGCTGAGCATGGCAGATCTCTGGGCTCTCCTTATCAGGCCTCCGTCTATGGCTGTGATATCAGCAGAGAAACCAAATTAGCTGACAGCCTGTCGGAAATTTGGCAGACTGTGTATCTCAGTGAAACCAGACTCCAACATCCAAATTTCTCTTAAGAAATAAACATGTACCCATCCTTAAGAAGGATATGCAGAATACAATAAAGAGTAAAATGGGTAATCTAATCAGGAAGACATTAACTAAAAACTGTGAGCAGGGCTGGGCGATATCAGCTTTTTCAACATCGCAGTATATCACCAGCCAAACATCGCAGTCTGGAGATAGACCGTGATGTTGAAAAAAAAAGCTGCATTGGCCCCTGCCCACAAGGTGCCGGGTGAAACTGCAGCTGGGACAAAGCAACTTGTTTGCATGGCTCAGCTGGTGTGTAGGAGGGCTCCAGATCACCAGCTAAGCCAATCTCAGTGTTCCCCCCACTTGCACACGATCCAGTGCTGGGCTGGGGGCTCCTTTAACTGCTTGGCTTAGGGCAGCGGCAACCACGCTCCCCTCAGCTGAGCAGTTTCATGGGGCCCCCACCCAGTCGCCAGCCCATGCAGATGGGGGCTCCGTAAATCTGTTCAGCTCAGGCAAGGACAGCTTCACGTTCCTCAGCTGAGCAGTTTAAAGATGCAGAGGGAGGAACAAGCTGTATCACACTGTATGAGGGCAGAGTGGTATGGCGGTTACACGCAGCGTGAGGAGTCAAGAGTCTTGACTTCCTCCAGTGGGCATTGCCAGCAGAGGGACTCAGGAGCGGCGATGGTTTCACCAGCGATATAGCTGAGTGAAGCTGACATTGCAGTCTGCTCCTCGTACTGGTCCTGGGCGATATATCACCCAGGCCTAGCTGTGAGAGGTGGCCTTACCTGTGAGAGGTGATGGTGATCCAACAGGTGTTGAAGGATTTGAAGGGAAACTACTGCTAGTGTGGTCAGGCGAATAAATCTAAAGGAGAAAAGGCACAAATGCAGTAATTTGAACTAATTATTATACATTAGCAAACTGTCAGTACATACAAGGTCATAGTTTCTGTTTGAACATTTTTGAAAGCATGTATTGATATCTCACCCAGCCCTACCGTGCAACTGATCTAGCACAATGAAGTGAATAACCAGAGTTGTTAAGTTGCACCATAGCTCTCATTCACTGAGACAGAGTCAGAATTTTCTAGTGCCAGTGTTCAAAACTCCCATTGTTCTAGGCACATTTTGCAAAGGACCAACCAGACCATGTGAAAAATGAACATAATATTTTAGCTGCAGTTCATTCATTTTCAGCTTTGTATTCTTGTTATTAAAAAAGCGCACATAGACATTCCATTGTTGCGCCAAAAAACTAGGTTTAAGGTGCCATTTAGCTCCTAGCTTTCATATCTTGGTTCTTATCTCTGTCTTAGTGCATAGTGCCCTGTAAGTTTCGGATGCATAATACTCACTTTATAGTCTTTCTAATAAGCATCTAAGAAACTTGGGAAGGCAGAACAAAGCCTAATATAATCACAATCGGATAAGACATGATGCTTTTAAAAAATAGAAGAAAGAAAATGTGTATTTTTAAAAGCCCACAGTTAAAAGAGACCAATATTTCTTATGCAAGTGAGGGCTGCTACTTTTGCGGCTGATGACCAATGAGGAGGAATTTTCTGGGGCATTCTGCCTCTAACACGTTTTCTTGCAACAAATAAGAGCCCTCTTTTGATTAGTCATGGTCCATTCTAACCAGTGGGATGCCAATATGCCTGGCCAAATGAAAAGCCCTCCACACAAAGCCTAAACAACTGAGAGCCTGCAGCACCAAGCCTTGGAGCTGTTAGCACACTGTTTTAAAACACTTCAGAGTACATTTCAGTTAAGCTTTGTCATGCTAATGTCACTGGGCCTCAAGCAACAAAAGCCATTCAGGAATTACTTGGAAAAGTCAACTTCCAAACATTTTCTCCTCCTTTGTTCAAGGACTACTGGCCATTTAGCTATCTAAGCGGCACAAAGGCTGTTCCCCCCTGGTTTGGAGGTAGGAATCAAAACACAGGTTCTGACAAAGAGATTTGATATAATCAACAAAGTTAAACAGCTCTCCACTTTGATCTCCTTTAAATTAAAGACCAAGTGTTTTGATTTGGCATTAAGCACTGAAATAAACCAGATGTTTCTCCTGCCATATAACCCTCCATGGGCACAATCTTAAAAAGGTTATTGTTTGGCAAATGTTCAGGGAAACACATTACAAATGGCACAAATACCCAGATTTTCTTTGCTTTCTATCTACACTGGTTCATTATCCAAACCAATGTATAATCCGTTGGGCTTTGGGAACTTTGTGTAAATACTTTCATGTACAATTCTCTTTCTTGCCTACTCTGAGATTAAGACCACAATTATCCAGGCTTAAACCTAAAATAAAAGAACCTTTGCAAACGTATTATCTGGCCTTACATGTTTAATCACATAGTGGTCTGTATGGTCTTTAATACTTAAACTGAGGGAGAATGTTGTATCTTCTGATGATTCACACATGAAAGGCTTTTGTTTTTGAAATGATGCACACCACCCGAATTTTACAATTAGACACTCTTTTTGTTGCTACTAACAATATTCAAAAGCTAGTAAAAAGAAGCAGGTTCACAATTTCAAGAAGATTTAACTACTTCAGCAACAGTTCATAGTGCTATGAACCAGGTTAAAAAGAAAACTCAAGAACAAACACACCGTGATCCCTTTATATTACTATCTACTTCCTGAAGTATAGTTTGCATGACACTGTTTGGGTCAGTGGGAGCAGGTGGAGAAATACCAGAATTCCAAGTGTGCAGACTTAGAATCATAGAATCATAGAGTTGGAAGAGACCACAAGGGCCATAGTATGAACTGTTGGAGGAGATGGAATGCATCACCATCAGCTATGACAGAAATGGTTTATGGAATGACCTACCAAGAACAGCACAGGATGGGAGACCTAAGTTACCACGGCAACTGAAGTCCACCCTTCAGTTACATATACTTCTTCTTTCATCCAAACACAATAAATCTACACCCCTGCCACCTCCTGTCCTCTGTCCAACTGCCTAACCATACAAGCTAAGGTTACATCGGGGGTTTGGGTTAGGAACTTGGCCTATTCTCTCCCATTTTCCCCCCCAGAGGGCCTTGTTAGCCAAACTAGTAGCTGGGCAGGGATCAAATTCTGACCAACCCAAGCAAAAATGGCCTCTGTCAGAATAGCTAACTGGAGCCCAGGACAGCAAAGAACAGGAGATAAAACAAGAAAAACAAATTTAAACAATTTCAATACAAATGCAGAATAAGATAGATATCCACTTCAAATGCTTTCTGGAAGAGGAAGAACAACAGAGATGGCGGCAGTCTAATATTCAACGCATATGCCTGATATAAACAAAAGGACAAGAACTTGCATGCAGCTTAAATTATTCCAGAAAGTGCTTCAGATAGTATTGCTTACAGATGCCAAGGCTTTTCCAAGAGCATCCCCAGTCTGTGAGCTTCCGGCAGCATTGCCTCTGTTGACTGTAAAGAAAAAACAATGTGAATGTTGATTTAATGCAGAAGATAATTGTGGTATGCTGCTATTTAATACTCATGCTCTTTGAAAAGGATTACTATAATTTAAAAAGCAAAAATATGGGGAAGACCATAAGGGAAAATTGGATTCACTGGTGAATTGCTCTTCTCAGTGGTACAGGGGTGTGGGAGTCTTAATATTTGGGAACATACCTCATCTTAGTTGTGTTAGGTAGGTTTAGGCTGTAAATACCAAGAGAAGGTATGGAGAGATTTCCTTACCTGTACACAAAACCCCAATAGGATTGACAAACTTTAGAATAGTTATAAAAGCCACCAGACTGTGTCAGCAAGTGAAAAACCATGAAGAGGACAGGACATATGGCCATCCCCAGGACTCTTAGATAGTTAGCCTATAACCCAGAGCCAGGTCAGTTCAACTTGGGTATTATATTCACTGGTATGGGGGATCAGGTGGCCTCCACCATCCTGATTCTACTGAGAACAGAAATTCAAATGCAAGACAAATCTTCCCTTTCTCCAGTGGTGCAGTCTTCGTATCTGGAATATACTCAATCCTTTAGCCAGCTAGAAAGCTACCTTTTCCCAATTATTAGGAGCCAGTCTTTGCAACATTTTCTTCCCAAATGCAGCATTGTAGACAATATTCCTTTTCATGCTTTATACTTGTATGTAGTGCTAGCACCATGTAGTGAACACTGTCCAATAGCATTGCATGCTCAATCAGATTAAAATTTGCAGGAGATTGGAACTGTAAACATAATACCATCTGAGTAACATCACTTGGAAAGACAGGCGAATTAATGTCAGTGTACTGGAAGAAGCAAAGATTGCCTGTGTTGAAGCAATGATTCTTCAACATCAACTTCATTGGACTGGTCATGTTGTTCAGATACCTAATTATTGTCTTCCAACTACTCTACTCCCAATTTAAGAATGGAAAGCATAATGCCGGTGGTCAACCAAAGAGGTTTAAAGATGCTCTCAGGGCAAATCTAAAAATGTAATATAAATGTAAAGGTACCCCTGACCGTTAGGTCCGGTCGCAGACGACTCTGGGGTTGCGGCACTCATCTTGCTCTATAGGCCGAGGGAGCCGGCATTTGTCCACAGACAGCTTCCAGGTGATGTGGCCAGCATGACTAAACCGCTTCTGGCAAACCAGAGCAGTGCTCCTGTCGGAGCGGTGCCTATTTATCTACTTGCACTTCGACGTGCTTTCGAACTGCTAGGTGGGAAGGAGCTGGGACCAAACAACAGGAGCTCACCCCCTTGCAGGGATTCGAACTGCCAACCTTCTGATTGGCAAGCCACACTGGCCTGTAAGCACTCCAATTGGAGAACAGCCTTTACTAAAGGTGTCATGGTCTTTGAAGAAGCACGAACTTAGGGTGAAAAGGAGAAATGAGCTAAGAGGAAGGCATGTTTGGCAAACCCTCACCGTGATCAACTCCCACCCAGAAACCCATATCCCCACTGTGGAAGGACGTGTGGATCCAGAATTGGCCTCCACAGTCACTTACGGACTCACTGTCAAGGCTGTATTCATGGAAGACAGTCTTACTCAGCTATGAGGGATTGCCAAAGGAGAAGAAGAGTAATTTAACCTCCACTGCAGTTGTTGTTCAACACCAGACTGTTAATAGCTGAGAACTGCACAGTATTTCAGAATGAAGCTGTAAAGAATGTTGCTGACAAAGAAACCCTTTGTGTAAATCACCTTTGGGGAATGTGTGTGCATAAATTACTGTTTGGGAATCTCAGAATCTCCCACCACCAGATTATTTAGCAACCAACACACTGCTTGTGAGTTCAACAATGAGACCTGCAATACAGCCCAAAAAGATCTCTAACTCCTTCATTAAATCTACTCGAGCTGCCTTCAGCACCATTTGGTAAAAAGGTGAGATACAAATATAACAAATAAACATTTTAATGCATTTATCACAGAAGTTCTGTAATAAAACAAATGTATTCACCAAGTTGGTCTACAATCTGACATGACCAAAAAAATCCTCCAAATTGGGTACAGGCAGCCACCGTTTTAGGAGTGTCTGATATGTGGGCAACTGTGCACACATGCATCACGCCAAACCAGGAAGTGACCCCAAAACATCACAAAAACATAACAAAAAGGGGAGGAATGAGGACTTTGCAGGCTTTTTCGATGGTGTTTCAAATATATGTGATTTCACTTAAACGTGCAGTGCGCTGGAATGTATTCCCCGCTTAGATATGCAGTTGTCTGTACTTTAGAAATAATGCCCACATCAATTAAACAATACTGTCAGAGTTTCCTCACCTTTAAGAATTATACACTACATTCTTGAATGAATCCACTAGTGGGGCGGGGGGGGGGGATAAATTTTGGCTGAGCTCTCTCAGTGAAAAACAAAGTAATGAATTGGAAGCCCAGTTCTCACTTTGTATAATAATTCGCCCAGCACTAGAAAGTACTCCACACTACCAAATATATCCACCCACCCATCCTGCACTGGAACCGTCTCTTCAGGCAAAATTCCAGCAGTCAGCACTGACAATGCTGTAACCCCAAACGATGCAACAAAAGCTTGTGAAATGACACATTCGCTTTTACACTCCACATGGACCATTAAACAGCATCAGCATGGATATACAGAGTTCTAGATTAGTCTTGATGCTTTAGGGATTCAAAAAATCTCACCCAGTATGTTGTTGTTATCTGATCCATTGACAGGTGGAGTGTGTGAGGCAACATACGACGAACTGCTGGTACTGCCCCGGTGGAAGCTAGACATTGGAGGAAGGCTGGCGTTTATATCCGATGGTGAGACTGAATGTGGGGGATAGCTCTAGGAAAAAGCAGAAAATGGGGATCACAACCAAAACATGTGCCTTAGTATTAACAAAAAAGTAAACCAGAACATGCAAGTTAAGAATGTCAGAACTGTATATCTACAACAGACCGAAGTTTAGCTCAGGAGTGGCTAGAAATGTGTCATGAATATCAAGATTCTATCCTCAGCTATTAGGGCTAACAGCCACAGACGGATTGAGAGACAATTCAGATACAATGCTTCCTGCTAAGTGAATGAGCCTTATGGTTATGTGGTCCCCACCCCTTCCTAAGCTATGTGGTGAAGTCTAGAAGCTTCCATTCTGGCTGTAAATTAAACCCAGCTCCTCACTGGTTGCATTCAGATTATAAAAATATTATGGTTTAAAGTTGGCTTCTGTCTCCCAACTTGTTTGAAAGCCATTAACCACAGTTCCCAGCCAGGACATAATGGGAGAATATGGTGAACTGCAGCTTTCTGGGTTGTTTTACTACTCACACAAAATGAGGAGTGAAATGGCTACATGAGGGTGACTGAAGCTTATGCCTGAATTTGGGGAACTGTGGTATAGAAACAGCCAGGATCCAAAACTATGGCTTGAGCCTGGCATGCTCTAACAAACCACCTTGATAGAAGAGGAAGCTGAGGTTATATTAAAACTGTAAGCAAAAGCTTCCAATCTCCTCCTCTTCCTGTCAAGGAGGGTAAGGAACAAACCTAGGGCTTATGTAATCTCATTCATGTTTTGCGGAACTATAATTTCCTATAAGACCCAAAGTGATGTTTCCTGTTCTATTAGAACCTCAAGATAACTTATTGGACAGTCACAGCCCGTTTGTATCCAGAGGTACCACTGTAAATATAAAATTAATGGGGGATATCATTGCTTAATGTGAAAACTATTGGTAGAATGTAAGCTACTGCTTCCTGTCTATTTTATTATGAGTTACAGGCTCCTCAGACAAATTGCCATCACCCAGGATAAGAATGTGCAGGAAGACTGAAGAACGTGAGAGTAAACTTACAATATTAACAAACAAGAGCTTCCACCAAGATTAAACTATTTTATTATTTATTTTATTTATTTCAAGTATTTATATGCTGCTTTTAATAAGAAAAGATCACAAATCGGTTTACAAAGAAATAGCAAAATAGGAGTATGTACAATATTAAAAATGAAATTCAGTATGGAAAACATCAAAACCCATAAATAATACCGTATGTACAACACCAACCTCCATAACATAGAATTATATTCATTCAATATCCTGTTAGTTTTTCCTTTTCCATTCTGTATTACAGCAACATACAAGGACCTAAGGAGCTTTTTAAAAAGTGAACACCTTTGTCCTTTTGTGCAGATTAAAATTTGTTCATGCTTGGCTATCATAGATCAATCAGCTAAAGGTTTAAATGACAATTTAGGTAAAGGTAAAGGTACCCTTGCCCGTACAGGCCAGTCTTGACAGACTCTAGGGTTGTGCGCCCATCTCACTCAAGAGGCCGGGGGCCAGCGCTGTCAGCAGACACTTCCGGGTCACATGGCCAGCGTGACATCGCTGCTCTGGCGAGCCAGAGCCGCACACGGAACGCCGTTTACCTTCCCGCTAGTAAGCGGTCCCTATTTATCTACTTGCACCCGGGGGTGCTTTCGAACTGCTAGGTTGGCAGGCGCTGGGACCGAACAACGGGAGCGCACCCCGCCGTGGGGATTCAAACCGCCGACCTTTCGATCGGCAAGCCCTAGGCGCTGAGGCTTTTACCCACAGCGCCACCCGCGTAAGTGACAATTTACTTATACCCATAATCCAGCAAAACCAGTCTCTTAAAGGATAGTAAACTTTAACAACTGTGTTTCAACTGACCAAACTGAAAGATCAAGAGTTAACTGTCTTACCAAGCGGTCATGTGTGTGTCGACTGCCATAGCTGCTGGACTGTGACATGTGAGAGGAGGAACTTTCTAGCATTCCACCAAAGGCAGGCTGGCTCATTCCATTGGAAGGGCTCCAAAGGTCTGAAGCACTGTGAGTCCCATCTTTATTTGTAATAAAAACAAAATAGAAAAAGAATGATCTTAGATTAGTAAAACAGCACATGCTGTACCAGCACTTCATTGCTCATGTCATGTACATTTTATACCCTAGCTAAATTTTATTCTGAGTCAGTGGAGGCTGGTCCATTGGGGCTACTGGGGCACAGCCCTCTCACTGAAAAAGTCAATTTTTAAAAAAAATCCTCAAAATCTCAAAGCCACACACTCTTTCCTGTCCCACACATATTTTATGCTTCCTTGTATTTAGAGGCACTCCTGTCAATCTCCTGTTCCCTGGCCAATCAGCTCTCTGCACCACTCAATCAATCCTAATCCGAAAACATAGAGAAGAAGAGAGGGAACTCATAACTGTGATGTATGTCGCTACAACCTCCTGTTTAAAGAATAGCAACAGGCTCTTTGTGAGGCAAATGGAGAAACATTCAGAAAGTGTAACTAGTAGACAGGTTGCTATTGCTGTCTGCACAGAATTCAGAATGTCAATTTCACATAAACTCCATTTGTTGCCTGTTTCCGAACCAAATTGTGCTGGTCTTCTGCTTTCACGCTGGGTCTGGAAGGACCTTCTCAATTATGTAACCTCTTCACTGTCACCCATGAGAGGTCTAGTGGCAGCAGTTTACTGCAAGTGCCCTACTGCAGTATTAGTGGGAGTGGTCCTGAGGGCTTTTCCTACTAAACTCGGAACCCACTGAACCATCTCCCCACAAGAAATCTGTCAGAGCCAGGAGACGGGTCTGCTTAAGCAAGCCTTGTAAACTTTTTTCATTCAGAAGGGCTGAATCTGCAGCCCAGAGCCTGCAGTTGCTACTTCTCTCCATTCTTTTTTCTTCTTTGATTGTTGTGTTAATTTTATCATAGCTGTTCTCCACCATGGGAACATTTCATCGAAACATTTACTGAATAAATAAATCTTAGCCAAGGACCCTGGGGAGGGAAAGGGAAGATTGCCTTTGCATGGGACAAGAGAAAGGTATGGAGTGTGTGTCAGTCCTCTGGGTGTATGGCTGTCATTTCACATTTGCTAGGAGAGAGGTTTGTGGGTGATGTTATTGGTTGGTAGATGAAAATTTGCTATGCTTTTTGTGGGAGTGGCTGTCACTGCTGATGGAGTTTTGCTATTCTTGCTAAGCAATTGGCATGTGTCTGAGCTTGTGTTGTGAGCAGATGATACTACAGACTTTACCTGCGCAGGGGTCAGCTATGCAATAGGAATGATATGCCACTAGGCTGTTTTTAAGCTCTTAACCAAAACATGAAATTATAATCTTATATAGAAGAAATGGGCCCTGAAATGACATGACCCATGAAATCCAAGCATATACATAACTTCAGGTTAGCATAATGAAAATGAACCAGGAAGAAGCAATAGCACATTTTCATTTCCCACAAACTCTCCTATCATGTATGAACATTTTCTCCCTCCCCAGATCCTAATCTCACTCAATAATATTTGTTTACTTGCTATGCTAGTCGTTTAAAAAGTCGCTCAGTTCACAACATCTTACCTTGCAGAAAGAAAGTGCTAGCGAACATACTGCTTGGTGGTTTAGGAGACGGGTAATTTGGAGATTCTCTATTAAAGTCATCTGAATTAGATGGCGCATAAACCTAAACCAATAAAATGGAAGGGAAAGGAAAGATAAACATGTAATTGTTAAAAGTGAAAATAAAGGTTCTAGTGGAACACAGGATAATTAAACAAGCACAGCCAGCTCTGAAGCTAAAACTTAATTCCTTTCCTGGAAGTTAGAAAGTGATAGTGAGCAGGCTTAGCTCCACCCAGCCATCTCCCCCACCCCTCCAAGGTACTAATTCAAAGAGGCAACCTGATAAAAGTCCAAACATGAGCAATTACTTAAATTAAAAAAGAAAAAGGAAGAACAAGCAGCAGGCTCCCTAAACAATATTTGAATTAGAGGCATTGAATTTGTTCATTGTTTGCTTAAGTTACAATTCCAGGGGTCAGGTAAAAATATAGAGTATCAAAGGATAAACTTTAATGAACCATCATCTACTACATCAGATGCCATAATAAATTATCTAGTCTAAGGTGTCATAAACCTATTGTTGCACCACATTAAAGTGGCTACCCCTCTACCACTATTCAAAAGAGTACATGTGCAATCAGAGTGAGTAGATTTCAAGCTTGTTGGGTCTTCTTTTCTTTTTAGACTTCTGAAGTCCAAAAACCAGAGCCAGGTACAAAACACAAGAAAAGAAATCTAAGCCCAGTAATTTGTTCTGAGTATCAGAATGGCACAAAGCTCACATGGACAATATAAATTTATGAATATACAATGAAAATTTTACATGTTCTATCATTCGTAATAGACAACCAATCAAAATTCTCGAGAGAATGATGTGTTTTTCTAGGGAGATTCAGAATTTAAGCTGATTTTGGTTTACACTATTTTATTCAAATTGTATAACATTTTATTTCATTTTAGTTGTTTTACTGATTAAGAGTAGTAATCTTTTCCTTTTTAAGAGGCAAAGTTATGATTTTCTAAGGAAATTCAGCATTCTAAATCTGTCAGGTTGTAGTTTGCATCCAAGTTAATTTCTGCTACATTGTCTTACTTTCATATTGCTAAACTTCCAGAATCATCTAAAAACAACAAAGAAATTACTCTGAATCTTCTAAGCTCAAAATCCCTCCACACATAAATTCACTACCGCACCCCACTTCTTCATTGCAGCAGTGTAATTTGTAAATAAATTCATTTTCTATTTGCTCCTGCAATATACCACACTTCTACAAGTAAAACAGAATTTCAACAAGCACATTCTTACAAGTCTGGAAAGGCTACACACACACACACACACACACACACACACACACACGGCCTACTGCTTCAGAATGTCATGCTTTAAATATTTCATGCTAATACAATGAGGAACATTATCATTTGAGAATCAGCCAGATGCTTTCAACTGCAGTCAACAAGTGAACAACTGTGTCGTATAAAGTGAAGATATTTTGCTTAGAAGGTGTATAGTAATTAGTGCTGCAATTTCAAATCTAGTCCAAAATGTATTCTAAAAAAACTTTTAATTATTGTGTGTGTTCACATGTACTACATGTTTTTGTTTAACTTCTCTTACATACAACTTACATGAATCACTCAGTTACCTACTATTCGAGGAGCTCAAACCACTTCAAAATCTGGCATGTATAGCTTAACGTTATTATCTCATTCTGATAGATTCTTAAAATGTGCTGTGCTTTGAAATGCAATAAATATTCACAGTGAAGGCTACTAATGACATCTCACAATTCCAATTCCTTTTTCCTACCTGCATTTAAGAAGTCAATATTTGGCAAGCTCAAGTAATACATAACCTGATACATCAAAACAAAACTATTTCTTAGAAGATTAATTCATTAACATTCTATTAATTTATTTCACAATGAAATATCAATATATCACATTAACTACATCTTCCTACTAGAGAACAAAAAGATTATTATTGTTATTGTTAATATACTGCCCTATACCTGGAAGTCTCAGGGCAGTTCACAGAAAAAATCAACATAAAAATCACAATATATATGATCAAAATTATCCAATGCCGACTGAACCTTAATCCCAGCTGCCTTCACTTTAACTATAATCCACGTTTCCTTTCTTGAGACCAATCCACATTATTCTTATATAATTTACGTAATGTAATTGAATAGTAAATACCGTATTTTTCGCTCTATAAGACACACCATACCACAAGACGCACCTAGTTTTTGGAGGAGGAAAACAAGAAAAAAAATATTCTGAATCTCAGAAGCCAGAACAGCAAGAGGGATCGCTGCGCAGTGAAAGCAGCAATCCCTCTTGCTGTTCTGGCTTCTGTGCTAGCTGCGCAGCCTGCATTCACTCCATAAGACGCACACACATTTCCCCTTACTTTTTAGGAGGGAAAAAGTGAGTCTTATAGAGCAAAGAATACGGTACTTCCTTTTTATTTTTAGGGAGTTGTAAATATTTTTTACTTTTCAAGAAATTGTCAGGGGGGAAATAATCCTATGTAATGGCTGTTGAAACAGTAACAACTGCTAAATGTAGTATCTGAGTGTATATGTAGCAAGATTTTGGGGTTTAGTCTACATCTGATGAGCTGCTGTGATCAAACTGGAGACTGTCAAATCCACCCATGGACTTTCCTGCTTATTTCCAAGTGTGCCACGCAGTCTGTTTGCCTGTGGTTTCTGCATCGCGTAATCCAAGAGTCTTTCTGCATCCCGTCTGCGAATGGCAATAACTTAAAGAACAACCTGCAACCTCCCTGACAGGGCTGCCCTCCCCTATCCCTCCCCTCACAGCTATGGATTACCATTCTGACTTTGGAAAGAATGATTTTCCCTTGTTGGATAAATGAGAGCTGACAATAATGACACAGTCATCTTAGTTACTGTCTTCTTAAAAAGACTATGTAAGATCTTTCTGCTTGTTTTACTGTTATAAAAGTAATAAAAAGGAACTGCACAACTGAACATTCTACACAGTAGTCAACTGATCTCAAAGCTGTTTTGTGCACTTTGAAGAGGAGGATGACAGAAGTCACCAACTTTTAAAAGCAATTTAAAAGAACTCTGATGTTTTTTGTCTGCAGTGGAGAGCCTGACAGATTTAATTTTGTACAGTACAGTTTGCTGCAATTTACAGGAAGTACACTAGTACATTCATCGCATGCATTGTATACACCCACACACACTTAGTAACCAAATGCCCAATTTTAAATCTTCAGAATCCAAAGACACCAGGCAGACAGAGAATACTTAATTTACAAGTTGAATCTTGAACATTTTAGCATGTACTGCAGTTCCTTCAATAAGACTTACAGAATGCAGAAATGGAGATGAATGTTATTGTATTAAAGCCAACAGTGACAAAAACACGCTACTTTGAAACTGCACTGGGAAAATGCTCAACAATTCATGTGAGCAAGTCTGAAGCTCAGTTTAATAATCAGTGCAAGGAGAAACTGAAAAGAAAAAATTATCTGCAACAAATCTGTGACAGCAATATAATACAGACCACTTTTATAATAAAAAGTGGAGGAAAAGGGTCCTTTCAAAAAGGACCAGAAGTGTTCTAGTGCAGACACACAACTTTATATAGTTTTGCTGTGTTCCAGTATCTTAAGTATAGCTTCCAAAAACATAGCTGCAGTGATATCAAGCTGCACTTCTTCCAGTCTGGATTCCGAAGATCAAAGAATTCTTGCGGCAGAACACAAGTGATGTGGTCTCAAAAGGCTTCATTAATTCCAGATGTGGTGAAAAAGTCTGCCAATTCCACAAAAAAGAGCGAGCTTTCCTTTGTTACAGTCAGAACCGCCCACAAATTAAAACCAGGTCTCTTAAGTCATTTGATCACCTGCAGATGACTGCCAGCTCACCCCCGCCCCACCTCGCAAGCTAAAAGCAGGTTTTATTTTTTGTTACTACAAACAAAAATTTAAAAATACAAGAACAGAAAAGAATTACTGGGATAGTGAGATTAGGCAGCCTATGAGTAAAGAGATCTGCGCTTATAACTGCAACTTGACAATGAAGGTATTTTCGACTTTAAATATAGGCAGATGCTTCACTTTAAATAGAATCAAGGCATAGGACCCAATCCAGCACAGGCTCAGGTGAACAAATCCAAAACCTTGCTCTTAAAGTTCTGCTCTCACCTCCTCATGGACCATTAATAATACAACCATTTCCCTCTAAGTTTTATTCATTCTTTTTTGCCTCCCATCATCTGATTCCATTTCTAGAGCACTTAGACCAGGACCCAGAAAAGGAACTACTGGGTACAATTCAGCCTGATTTAAACAAGCAAGAGTGCCAAGCTGCCAACTGATACTAGGCAGGCAGCCTCACTATATCGCTATCAACACCTGCTGCAAAAGTTTTTGTTTAGGCAGAAATGTAATTTTGATATGTATTTTTTTTAAAAAAACTGCTGGTTTTACTTTTCAAAATTTTAGGTGAAGTTGTTTGCAACTTTTGAGTTTATCTGTATTTTAAATATACATTTTATATTGTTTTTGGGAAACTGTTTAGATGTGTTGAAGATCCAGTGATATATAACTCTTGTTAAATAAATCTATGCTGCAGTACATTAGTAATAAGATGTATGACTCTGAACCCTGAGATTTAATGAAAAGACATTCTCAAAAGCCAGTTCCCAGTTTGGGGGCTCCCTCATCCAGACATCTGGAAACGCCCAAGCCTCAGAATTTTTCAGAAGAAATGCCAAATCTTTTTTACTCAAGCATACACACACAGAGGCTGTTGATAAACAGAGGGGCCTTCAGGGGGTAGCAAGCTCTTTAAGTGTTTGGAGTACTTTCAAAATGGTAAACTATTCAAAACCTTTGCGAGCAATGACCCACCTTCTGAAAATCATGTCTCTCTTACCCCTTTCAGAGGCTGTGCACAAGGCTCTACACTCACAGCTCTCGAAGTCTGTGGTTTGCAGCAAAGCATATCTCAGAGCCCAAGACAACATAAAACAATCTTTAAACCCTCCTCTGGTCGGCTGAGCTAGCCCATCTTTTTTGCTTACAGAAAGCTGACCAGGCTTTCCAGCCTGCAATAAACAGCTAACCTGACCTCCCAGGCATCCCTACAAGCTCTGAAGTGCTTAGCATCTCTTACCCTAATAAATGGGTATGTAAGAAAAGGTGACCCACACACTTCTCTCTCTCTCTCTCTCTCTCTCTCTCTCTCTCTCTCTCACACACACACACACACACACACACACACACACTTTATTGTCTTTGTCAGACCACAACAGTCAAGTTAAGCTCTGCCACGTACATCATATTCCTTGGAATAATTACAAATCCAATGAACCCATTATGCATGACTTTGTATTTAGCAGGCACAGCACTAAGAATTTAATTTTTTTATGAATTAGGAAAGCACCTCAAGCATGCAGCGCAGCAAATAGCTGGAATGCCAGGTAAATTATTTGGAAGGAAAATATTAAATATTCAGCACCTTCGCATATAAAGAATATGGAACAACCAGATATTAATGCTGTCTTATCTGATGTCAAGAAACTACAAAAGAATACAAAATGTTCACTGAAAATTATCCATTCTGGAACACTGGACAACGAGGAAGCAAACCTTTAAATCTCAAAAGAAATATAAGTTCTTTCATGCTCACCCTTACAGGAGAGAGAGGAACACGGAGTGCCCCGCTTGCTTTACCTGTAGATGGGCTTGGGAATGCAAAATGGGAAAAGGAAGCCAACAGGCAAACATTTGGGAGTTGAAGGCAGGTGGGAAGGACTGGTTAAGAAATGCAAGCAGGTTCTGTACTCTGACACTACCATTAGAGATAGACTAAATTCAGGAAAAATGTTCTGAAACGAAAGTGCTGAAGTCACTCTCTCCATAGCTAAAGAAAGGTCAAGGGCTACTGAAGCCGTTTAGAAAACAAGAACATGACTCTGCTCTCTTCTTCAGCCCTCTCTTTAGTGTGGTCAATTGGTTTAAAGTCAATGTTGTTGCAGCTCCAGACGATGTCAAAATGCATTTGAGGTAATGCAAGAGAAGGGCAGGCAATGGGTATTTCTGACAGTCCTGAACTAAGCCAGATCCAAGCGGCATTTCGTGGAACAAACAACAAAGTAGCAACAGTCAGTGATAACGCACTTCTGTTTATCAAAGGCATTCTGCAGAATAAAGAGTGATTCTTAAATGTATTCAGTGCAAAAATAGGGTACTTTAAAAGGAAGTTTGTGCCCAATAAAAGCAGCATTAAAAGCCCAATAAAAGCAGCAAAAAATATTTTCAAATTTGTGCTGTGTAAAGCCTACCTAATGAATTAAGTTCTTTTGAAATAATTAGCCCTGGCCTTATGTACTTAGAGGAGTATATATTGACAAACAGGGGTGGGATGGATATATATTTCATGCAGCAGAACAGAAAATTGGGCAGTTTCTCTGGAATTTTTTCTCAAAAGTTTCTGACAAAGGAACACGTTAAAAAAAAATGCAGCTCTATCATTCTGTAAATGGCCAGCAAAAGTGAATTGTCCACACTATCTACTGTATTTTTTGTTCTATAAGACTCACTTTTTCCCTCCTAAAAAGTAAGGGGAAATGTGTGTGCGTCTTATGGAGCGAATGCAGGCTGCGCAGCTATCACAGAAGCCAGAACAGCAAGAGGGATTGCTGCTTTCACTGTGCAGCAATCCCTCTTGCTGTTCTGGCTTCTGAGATTCAGAATATTTTTTTTCTTGTTTTCCTCCTCCAAAAACTAGGTGAGTCTTATGGTCTGGTGCGTCTTATAGAGCAAAAAATACGGTATATTTATACATCGTCTCATCAGTTTGAAAAGATCTGTAAGTCAGGTGTCTGGAGCAGAGATAGAAACATTTTCCTGGGCTACTTCAGTACAATATCTACTAGAGACAACACAGCAGAGAGAATAATCAAACAGTGTAGTGCTACCAGCAAGTTTGCTTCTGGAGATTCCTGGATGAACCCCTTCTTAGTCTTGACTTGCAAATGTTTATTGTGATCTAGAGTCAGCCAAACACAACCGATACAGACGCTGAGTTCAGACAATCATATCTGATTTTCATAAGGTGATGAATGAATCAACTTTTTGCTCATACACTGAGACCCTCTGCTCTTCTGTTCACCACGATTAAACGAGGATATTTCTAATTAAGCATAGCTCCCTGTTTCAGATGGACTGAGAAACTACTGTTCCTTTAGCCTTGTAACACACCAAGTTCTTAATCCCGGCCAGTTCCAAATCTGTTAACCATAGTTACTTGATAAATATAGGCTGCAGTACTAACTACACTTACTTAGGACTTACTTGTGAGTAGACATGGTTAATATTGCACTATATGTTATATATGTTATGTACTGATAAAAGAGGACACAAATATTTCTTGCAGCAATTGCATACAGCTGCTGCAAATTTTACTCCCCCTCCCCAAATCTACACATGAAGATATTTTCTCCTATTTCAACTTAGCATCTGTATAAGGAATTATGAGGGAATATGGCATACTAATAATTAAAAAATGTGAGATATCCAGTAATATATTAGTAAATCTAAAATGAAGATTGTTTTCTCTGCTCCCCACATGCTGATAGTCCTGTAAAGTTAATATAATATCTTTCTGAAAGCATGCCTTACGTTAAATCAAATTAATGGAGTTATGTCTTTTAAAAGAAAGAACAGGGTGGTGCTTCAGGTTTCTGAAACTTTCCCCCTCAAAATTTCAAGTATTTACAGTCAATCTGCTATGATGACTGTAGGTTCTTAAGATCGATCATGGGCGGTATTCTCTTAACGAGTTGCGTCAGCATAACAATTTTTTGCTTCTGCGACAAAACTTTCTGTCCTCTTCTCCCTCCATGTACACCCTATGCTCTCTCCAGATCTGTTCTAGGGGGTTGGTGATACTCCTTGAACAGATTTAGGGGGTGTGCAGGTAGTGGCAAGGGGGAAAGAACATTCTGTTCTGCAAGCCGAACTCCTTGCACTGATGAAATGATTGCCTTGCTACTATGTTGGATTCCACCCCTTACCCTTGGCTAAGAGAGGCGTAAAACAATTCAATTTCAAAGGTCCAGTTTTTACAATCGGTCAAAGTGTTCAAACTTCCATGACTGTACCACTTTAGCCTTCAGGTGTGGGGGACAGCCTCCTCTCTAAAAATCTCCTTGCATACAGAAAAGAGAAATCTTCAGCCTCCTCTTTTCCTTTACATGCTATTTTTCTAAATGCAGGTGCCCCCCCCATGGGAACAATTCAAAAACAACTTCTTCTTTGCAGTTTACAGTTCAAGAAAAGCTTTATCCCTCCATCCCACTGATTAAATAAATTTAACCCCAGTGTGTCTGATTGTCAGATTCAGACTCTAAAGAACACCTACATTCATCATTAAAAGACTCTGATCCAAAATGCACAACTGGGTCCATGACGGTGATGCGCAGCTCCTTGCCAGTCAATTCTTCCCTATTAGGTACATCACCATAGTGTGTATGGATTCACTTTCTCAGATTTAGAATGTGTTTGGCCCAGTTGGCAGAAAGCTGCTCTCACCAGGGTTTGACAGCTGTCATGGGAATATTTAACACAGAGCCGGGGCAACTTCAGTTGTTAAAGTGGAATTAAGTGGCATACAACGAAGGCAACACAGAAGAAAAACTGCATTAATACAGTGAGATTATTCTCTAACCACAACCCATTGTCTCCAGAATGTCAACAGGTTATTCTGTTTGGTAATTATTTGGTAATTCTTCACAGAACTCTAGCCCAATGGTTGCCATCAATTTGATTTGAACTGATTTTATAATGAATTGATTTTAGAATGCTGTATTATTTAACTGTTGTTAGCTGCTCTGAGCCCAGCTTCGGCTGGGGAGGGCGGGATATAAATAAAATATTATTATTATTATTATTAATAATAATAATTAGACTGCAGACCAAGGACCTCTTTACACAGTACAACAGTCCTTTCGAAAAAATAATCTGACAGAGGTTGCCTAACAGATACAGACAGTGCAACACACTGTGACAGCATTTTACCTATTTCTGTAAACTGGCTTACCTACACTCACAATGCACATTTTGTTCCCAGAAGATGGATGCTTACTTTTTAAATAGGTAGAGCAAAATGTAAACAAAATTCTGTCTGAAAACTAGCTTGATAAATTGCTTGCACTGCATCTGTCTGCAGGGAGGGCCTTACTTGCCTTTTCATTTTAGAATTAAACTACTCAAAACTACTTCTTGCTCTATGGTTAAGCCACAAGGCTTTAATATGTTATGGCTTAATGGAGGAATAGTTGAATTTTTAAATACCGATCTGTAGCAAAATATAAAGAGGCACATTTATTTCATTCTAACAAACAAAATCTGATTTTTACTTTATTTCCGTCCCAACACATTAGAGCCTATAAGGATTGCCTCTTTCATCTTATCCAGAGATAACTGGAGGAATCCCTTTCAGTTTTGTTCTTATATTGCCTCTATTAGTTAACTTGCTAAACTTTTTGTCCTCCTTTAAAGATCAAAAGGGGACAGGTCAAGGAGTGCTACAGATTGGAACAGCAGGCTTTCCCATGGGCTCCAAAAAGCCCTAGTAGCTTTTTCCAAATCATACACTGCCACAGAAACTTTCAGTTCCTCACTGCATGGCGGAATCTTCTGATACTTAACAATTAAAACTGTTGTTTATTTGAAGTTCTGAAACACGTAACCAGACTTTATTAACTATAGATTGGGCAAATATGACAAAGAAGGTGGCTGGACATGATTCAGTTTTAGGAGTGTATTAGCTATTCTTGACAAATATTAAGGCAAAAACAAGCTTCAGAATGAAGCCCTGAATCAGAGCAGAAGAGAAGACAAGCCAACATTTCCCACTTAACACCACAAATATGAATTCCCCAATGAATCAGAATGATTTAACCTTTCTCTTTCCTACCCCCCTTTGAGTTGCTTCCATAAGCCTAAACGCTAAAGTGTCACAACACAGAAGGGGCACCAGGACATGGAATTGTTATACAATTTCTAGCTCTTCAAGTTCATGAGCGTCACCCATGAACCATAACAAGCAGATGCTATCAATTCTTGAGGCTTGCTTCTTTACAGTACCAGCACTTCCATCCATTACAAGCCTGGAAATACTTAATAAGATCAAAGCTTTCCCCCCTCGCTGCAGAACAAAGAGGAATGTTCAGAGCCAGAGAAAGAATAAAATCAACACTCCATGAAAGCCAGACTCCCATTGCTTCTGGGGAACTGCAGACTTCATTTTACTTCTTTCCAACATATACATCTTCACACAAAACTGCAAAACTACTTAAACTTAGGAGGCGACATAAAAAGAATCAGGTTCCCATTTGGAGGGCTTCGGATGTTGACACCAAAGAAAATAAGTTTCCCTAAAGTTGCCTGAAACTCAGGTGCACTTTATAATGATTTAGATATGTCCAGAGAGCAATTTACCAAACCTTTAGCATTTTGCAATGTTACTGAAGTTTGACTATTCTTTAAAAGACTAAAAACAAAACAAAACTGGATCACATCACTCAGATTGCTAATCAACAGCAATAAAATATGAGGCAATACTTTGAGAGTATAGGCAGAACATAGGAATGCCTCAATATTAATTGCAACTTATCTCTTCTAGTTAATGCCATTTGCCAATGTACATCGTTAGTAAAATCCTAAAAAAGACTAAAGCTTTTAAGTACTTTGCAGGGTGAGCAGCAGTCATTACATGACACATAACACGACTGGATTAGTTTTCTGCGGTGTCTAAAATCAGTTTTGATTACCATCAAACCCATAAAATGCACTTAATGCTCCTATGAAATGTGGAAGGTTCAGTCTATATTACACAATAGCCATATGGACAAAAGACCAACGCACAACACAATACTTATCAAACTCTAAAATGTCCATATTGCTTTACACATCTGAAGAGATGCAGATTTATAAACCATTCCTAGGCTATAGAAAGTATTTTTGTATAAAGGAGGATTCAACTTTATGGATCAGATTGAAGATGTTCAAAATGAAAGCACACGGTATCACTGTAAGGACAGTATCTGAATAAAGCACAAACACTTAAGTGCAAAACAGCAACCTGGTCAGCCAGTTGCTTTCTGAAATATTCCTCACTTTTTGTACTCACTTTTTAAAGTAAGTAACTGGAACGGTTTCAGTTTCTTTCGCTGCTGCATGAAACAGCAATAATGCCTTTCACATTTTCAAATGCATTGCTACATGAGTGAAATAATGACATTCTCAAGGCAACAGAACAGCTGCATAAAATAAAAGCAAGTTATGTGCAACGATCATAGCACTAACTGAAGCAATTTAGTCTAAGTATTCTAGTCTATACAAGTATATCTAGCTGCTAGACCAGTCCAGAGACTACAAACAACATTTCCAGCCACGCTACTTTGGAAAGTATCAGAACAAAAGGAAAGTCCCCTTACCGTTTTTCCATTGTAGTAATACATCAAAGAGTTGCTGCTCATTCCAGGTACAGGATACGCACAATACATGTTCACTCTAAAAACAACACAGCGTGCAGTCTAAGAGCACAGCTTCCCTCCAAGACATCAATTCACCAAATGAAACACAGCAATTCTTCAGTCAGATACAAGCACACATGCATCTACTCAGAAAGAATTTATGCAAAATAGGACTGAACCATCTAATACAGGAGAATAGGGTGTGCGTGTGTTAGAAACTATGCTGAAAAATCTTCCTTCAAAAGTAATCCAGTTTTAGTTGTAATGCAAACAAACAAGGACTTCCATAAAGGATTTAAGAATTTACACCTTAGTCAAAAGGGCAGTAGTTTGCAGCTGCACTCAAATAAAAAAGCCATTTTTTCAGAGCCAAAAAGGGAAGCAATGGTAAATCCTTAGCAATTCAATCTTTTTTTGTTTTAATTAAATGAGAGCTTTTGTGGCAGCAGAGACCAAACTTCATGCATCTCTAGCCATACTTCCATCTGGTTCTCTCTAAAGCTGCTTCCAACTTTCACGAATACGCCACTCACTGGTTTGAAATGCTGAATTACACGCTGGGAGAAGGAGGAGGAGGACCTAGGCAGCTAATTGCTTCCTGGACCAAAAAAAGCAATAAGCCCTTCATCATTAGGTGCCTGTTAGAGCCCAGGGTCAGAGGACATCCAATGTCCTTTCAAAGAGCTGAGGGGGGAAATGTGGTGCTTTAGTTTAGGACACAGAATTCACGCATCAGTCTAATAGTTATGAACATACAAAAACAGACTATAATTAATATTTAAACTGACATAACAAAATAAGCTTGGCCTTGTAGTTGTCTGTTTTAAACATATTTTCCAATTCACTTTAGTGACAGTTTTACTTAATTTTTTTAATGTTGGTTAATATTAAAATTAATATTTCTTTTCTTTTCTCCCGGAATGATGTAAATTCAGACCGTAAGATTTCATTTCAATGCACCCTTACAAAAATAAAGCAAGGTATAATAAAAATAGGAAGGCTAAATGCCCATATATCAGTCTTACTAAGAATTCTCAACTTGGGTAAACAGGAATTTATGTTGTGGGGGTGCAGCCTTTATGTTGCTGTGGGGGGGGGAGAACCTCAGTTAGTTAAGTATTTTTATTGATTTACTTGATTTGGGGGAGCAGCTGCCCCCTGGCTAGGCCCATGACTCTGTCCGAAGAAACACACAATATACTCAAATGCAGCTAAATGCTGAACATTTTAAAAAACTATTTTTACTGATTTTATATTAATAACATACATAGACTCAAATACAGTGTGTAGGCAGGATGGGGGGTTGCAGGGGGGGGAGTTTGTTCAAAATAAACTTGCATCCTTATTTTGTGGTTTCTTTCAGGTCATTTCTATGTTCTGATTTACTCACAGTTTTGAGCTGAAATGTGAATATTTTACCATGAATATTATGAACAATCAAGAACAGAAATGTATACATTTTAATGTTTTTATTATATGGCAGGTTATATGGCAATATTATATGGCAACATAATTAAATGCAGACCAAAGGGATGTTGTTTAAAAAAACTTAACATAGGTTGTTAGATCAGCCTTGAAGGCCCTGCTGTCAAGCCCATGCTAACTGGAAAGGAGTAGGCACAGGGCTTTCTCTGTGGTGGCACTACAGTTGTGGAATTCCTTCCATGGAAACAACCAATAGGCTCTGTTGCTTCCTGCTTTTGGATGGTCTTCAAAAACATTTTATTTCAATTAGCATTTGATGTATGATTTCTGCCATTGTGATCACTCTATGGCAGGGGTAGGCATGTAAGGTCCATGGGCTGGATGCGGCCCAATCACCTTCTAAATCTGGCCCGCGGACGGTCCAGGAATCAGTGTGTTTTTACATGAATAGAATGTGTGCTTTTATTTAAAATGCATCTCTGGGTTATTTGTGGGGCATAGGAATTCTTTCATCCCCCCCCCCCAAAAAAAATATAGTCCGACCCACCACATGGTCTGAGGGACGGTGGACTGGCCCACGGCTGAAAATGATTGCGGACCCCTGCTCTATGGTGAGGTTAATTGTATTTCTTACATTTGTAGATAAAACAGAAATTACACTCAATAAAGACAACAACAAAATCATCATCAACAACAACAACAAATCCCATCTTTACAAGCCTTCAATTTGGCTTTGTAGATCTTCAAGTTGCTTCTTCCTAAAATTTACTATGCTGTTCTTTCCTGGATTGGTGCTAAAACATTTTTCTCATGTTAATGATACTGTGCTGTTGAGAGCTATTCTTAATGCTGTTTATTGTTATGGTGTTAATTATATATTTTAAGTGTTTTGATGAAGCATGTTGTGTTTTCCTATGTTGGAAGCTGCCTAGTGAGGCCTTGGCCCTAAAGGGGGCCTAAACAAAAACAAACCAACTGAACAGGCTGAGGAACAGCTGCAAAACAGCATCAGGATACAGGCTGCCAAGCGCAGGCGTGCCAAGCAGCTTGCAACTCTCTCTGTCCGCCCTCAGAGGCCAATTGGATCCTCTTGGGTTCTCAAAGCACTGGCTAAGATGGCTTGATTTACACTCTTTAAACCTGCACTCCAGTGTTTATACTTCTGCAGGCAAGATATGTTAAATCTCTCTTTAGATCTTACCCAGGCTCTCCCCCAAAGGTTAGCAACTGTTCTAGGATCAAGATGCTTTTCAGAAGAATATACTCTATGTCAAAGTATGACAGAATGTTTAAGACCTACTTGACTGACAAAGACAGACAAATGTAAGAATTTCCATCTGGAAGAGTTCACAGGAACACTTTCAGTCAAGTGATCCATGGCAATCTCAGTACACTTCATGAAGCCTTGACAGATATTTTGCAGGGGTGAAAGAGTTCTTAACAATCTTGACAAGACTTTTTCGAGTGTAAGCATGTCAACCTGCTGTGTGACATGGCAGGCTGTAATACTTGGTCACACAGAGATTCCCTTGCAGTTTGGGTTTCCTAGAAGCTACCGATCACAAAATGTGAGTAATTGTGTTGGCCACCCAACAAAAAAAAAACCATTTTTGGACCTACAGCTTTTAAAATGAACTTTTAATCTGTGCAACAGCTACATCAACTGGATCAGCAACCAAATTGGTGAACATGTTATTTTTAAAATACCTGTTTTGATTTTTTTTCCACAATAAGAAATAGCCACCACATATGAAAATCACTTTCTTTCTCTCCCCACCTCTTTTCAATGCTTTTTATGCCAACTGTAACACATTCCTCTTAAAGGGTGCTTGAGACCACCAGAATATTTTCAAGCTCTCAAATGTGATGAGTACTGACTACTCATCACATTTAGAAGTCCTAAATCCTTTTCACAGGCTCTCATGACATGAAGCCGCCCCCGCCCCCCATACAACATAGTTATTAAATTATAAAACTCTTATGCTTGAGAGTTCTGTGTGAGATAGTGAGGCAAAGTAGAGTCTGGAAGGATGCCTTGATTATATGAAATGCTGCTATGGCAGCCACCCCACATATTGCCCAGGTCGGGAGGCGTCCAATACTTTGTTCTAAGTGGTGCCCATTTATTAAAAGACACCTGCAGATCCTATCTGAGTGTCTGGTGTAAAATGAGCAACAGGAGACAATGGAATATATTTGATCTTACCCTTTCCTGGAAAATGCCAAAATTAAAGAGCATCTCTGAAACAGCAACAGCCCAAGCCTACAACCAAGTAAAAACCCACTGAAGTGAATTAGCATGTATCCAGTATACAATGGTATCAAAATATAAGAGCATATGTAAAGCCCTGCTGGTCCAGGCCAGTGGCCCATCTAGTCCAACATCCTGTTCTCACAGTGACCAACCAGATGTCTGTGGAAACCACGCAAACAAGACCTGAGAGCAACAGCACTCTGCAAACGATTTTTCAGCAGCTAGTATTCAGAAGCACATTGCCTCCGTCAGAAAAGGGAGAACACAATCATCATGGTTAGTAGCCATTGACAGCCAAATAAAAGTTAGTGGTCACCATTGCCTCTTGTGTGAGCTAATTCCATAGCTGACCTATGTGTTGAGTGAAGCACTTTCTTTTGTCTGTCCTGAATATTCCAACATTCAGCTTCATTAGATGTCCCTGATTTCTAGTGTTATGGGGGGGAACGGGACTTTTCTCTATCAACTTCTTTCTCACTATCCATAATGTCTCTCCCATCTTGGGCTCTACAGCCACAGCAGGTGCTGAAACTTCCCCAACAGTTTGACTTATTCTATAATATTCAAGACAGACTGGTGCCACCATCATCAGGTCTCCGGCCCACTAAACTAAAATCATCAAAATATGACAAATGCACACACCCCGACTAAAATAAAATCTTAAAACGTAAAGGGGAAAACAAATCTCTCTGCTAGCTCAACTCTATAACTTTAGATTTTCCTGTTTAAATCCTCTTAATAAACCATTGCATTGGTTACATGCCAAGATACAATCACTGGGTATCAAAGTACTGCTGCAGTTTCGGAAGTTTCCTGCAGATGGCTGTATAATCTAATCCTTCTCCCTAATCAGAATACCATACTGTACTTTTAATCAAAAGTATACCAAATCAAAACGGTCATGTAGCAAGTTTTAAAGCAAGCAACAAGAAGTCTTGTTTTGCAGAGCATTCTACTGGCTTTTGGAAATCATGGCAATGGGCAGTGCTATGCTCAAATGGCATGAGGAGAGAAATGGAAAATACAAAAAGGGGCTGCCAGGCTTCAAAGACACGATCGTCCTGGCACACTGAAACACAAATTTGAGACTGCTGGAAACTGGATATTGGCAGACACTAGAAAAGCCACTCAGTGTCCTTCCTCTTGCACATCCCAAATTTATTTTGGCATCACAGCACTCAGCAAACAGAGTACCCCCTACAAGTTTTTCCTTTGATGAAAGTCCTGGCAGCAGGATTTATGCCAGAGTCTGATGCAAAGTCCAAAACCTTTTGAAATTATTTTAATCACATGAGTTCCTTCTATGTATATTCCTGTGTGCAAATGTTATCTGGCTAGAAGCCACCATCCGAAACACGATCTACATAATGTTCCATCAGCTTCCACATCTATTATCTGTCTCCTTACCCAGAACTGCTTTAATGGGGCAGATAGAAGTTGGAACCCTAGAAAGCTTAGTAATAGTAGTAGTAATGTATTAGGCAAACATTTGGCTTTCTTAAAAAGGAAGTGGTATGGGCCAAAAAACCCTTAATGATCTGGGACCCTGTTACTTAAATGACTGTATTTGCTCATATGAACCAACTCAATTTTTAAGGATCTGCTCTCCAGGCTTCCACTAAATTGAACGTGTTTGAGGAATATCAGAGACATTGCCTTCTCTGAAGCAGCAACAATTCCTTATCTAGGAAAATTTGCCAAGCCCTAAATGGTTCCCCCCTCTTAGGAAATACGCTGGAGAAAGCCACAGCTAAGATGAAGGTTTGAGTACCTTTGTGACGTCAGTGGTCAGTAACCCTTCATCCCATCTTATCTACACAGGATGTCCTTCTTCATCCCACCCTTAATTAAATGATTAGGGCACTGACTAGCAATAAGGCATTGGACATTCCTTGTTGATACTTCAAGAAGCTGCAGAACAACCAACATCACCCATGCCTCACATGAAGGAAGTTGCAAGTTCCATGAAGGAGGCAAAGATTACCTTGCAGAACAGACATAGAAAGAAAAGACCATGGAATAACCAAGAGAGCAGCTTTCCTGGACACTCAATATAGCAAAGCAGAACTTTTACTAGGCAAAAACCACTGAGAAAAAAGGACTTGAGAAGGACCCTGAGAATGCACACACCCTTTGATGTGAAAGTCTCCCTTTCCTCTGAACAGCCTGAATGTTCTCAATTGGAGCAGCATTGAGAGACACCAAGTAAAACCAGGATGCTTACTGGTGAGTAAGCACCACAGAACACAGTTAGGCTTCCTTTATAGTAAAGGTGCATGAGACCAAACTTCTAAAGCTGCAGTCCTATGCATATATACTGTTGATGCTGGTGGAGCTTACTTCTGAGTAGATCGGCTGCATGAAGAAGTTTGGGGAGAAAAAGAAATGAAACTGTAGTTACATTTGGGAGAGAAAGGGTTAAGGAGAAGGAGGGGAAACATTGTTGTAGATAACTGAGATCATGTCTGCGGAGCTCTTTTGAATGCAAGACTTTCCAGGTTTCCCACTCCTTACATAGATGCCTTTTGCATTCAACCCTACCTACACACAAATCCCTCAGTAAATCCCTCCTATTTCTTTTCCACGTGCATCATTTGTATTAAATATTGACACTGGTTTTTAATTGTATTTTCATTCCTTCTTTCATTCAATGAGGGGATTCAATGTTAACTGCTGGTCTATTTTTAGCTCCTGCTTGGGAACTGAAATAGGGGAGGGGAAGATTCCTGAGGTTGCCATTGTGACCCTGAGTTTACTGGGCAGCTATTCAGCCCATGAGCTTATGCAAGCAAAATCTGTTAAGAATCTCTCCAGCTGTAAGCTGGCTTCCAGGTAAGCTGCAAGTTCATAACACAGCTGCCCCTCAGTCTGCCCAACATAGATCTCACTGGAAGAAGAAGGAAAATGAAAACAGAAGCTTGGATTCAGTTGTTTTGTGAAATACAATGGAGGGCATAAACAAACCAGAGTACCAGCTCCACTTCAGAACTAATGCCAAAGAAGGAAAGATCTGGCCCATTTTGCATCCACAGCTTTCCTCCTGCCTTTGCAACAGCAGCAGCCCATTCTATTCAGCCTGCACAGCTTTGAGTTATGACTCATCCAAGTGCACCTGCGCCATGTGTTAAGTACTGCTGAATAAAAGCCCAACACCTCCATTTACACAACAAAGAAACATGTTCTGCATCTCTCCCTCCTTTCTTGTTTGCTCTGAAAGGGAGGGATGGGTGGAAAATCCTGCCTGCATTTGATGTGGATTTTAAATACAGATTAATGTATTAACCATTTTCTTTACAGAATAAGACACTTTTAATACCACAACACAACCAAAAAGCATTAGATTATCACATTTATTGATGATTTTTTACCAAGCCACGCCAACCCCAGCTCCCCAATTAAAGCCCTTTATTCTCAAAGGACACATTTTGGAGCAAGGGAGATGAACAAACCGGTTGCTTGAAAGCATTCGTGATGTTAGGCTCAAGTTAGAAAAGACTTAATGAAGGCTTGAAAATCCACAAGGGCTTCATAAGGAACATCTGACTTGGTGATTTATGCATATTAATAACAGTCCTATTGAGGCAAGCCGAGCTGCACATGTCCTACGAATCTTAATGTCTTCAGCTCCACTGGAATTATTACCAATGTAAATTTCTAGGATTCTCAGCTATTAATCTGTCTGTCCTCCTGTTCAGCAACATAATGACTAATTAAACATCAAAAGACATGAACAGAAGATAGTTCCTAGGCCACCCCTCTTCCCATGAGAGAAATGTGCATGACAGGGACAAGTAGGTAAAAGTGTACAAATATTTTACAAATCATTGCTATCAGATGTTTAAAAGCACTACAAAGGTGTAGCTAAACCAGGGGCAAAACACTCATTTCACCCTAAAGGCCACTTTAGCATTATTGATGACACAAGAGGGAAAAATCTAAGTTACGCATAGAAAATCACTACCACAATTTTAAGTTTGCATTTTGTGTGTGTGCATTCTGATAACTCCCCTTTACTCTGTGCATGACCACAGGTCATTTTGAAGCCCTTTATCCATGCTCATCTCTGCTTCCCATTCTTTATTTCACGAAGCGTGCTTCCCACCTCTCCTCTCTGTGTGTGCATAGGACTGGTCTGCAATCTGCATCCCAGTTTGTCATTTTTTTCCTGCTTTCCTGCCCACAGATCTTTCAACAGCTGCAGTCCCTTCTCCTCTGTGCACCCCACATCACACTCCTCTCTTTTTGTCCAATCCATTTGTTCCTCACTTCCTCCTCCTCCTCCTCACTCCATTCCTTAGATTCCAATTTTCCTTCACTCTCTCTTTCACTCTTTCCCCTTCTCCTCACTGACTTGGGTCGCAGCAGCACAGAAGCCTTTCCCTCTTCCAACAGTTCATGGTAAGGGAGACTCAGGACTCAGCTACATTAGTAAAGAAAAAGTGTTTTATATGCATTATAACACTGTGACACCAGATGGTGCTGTGGAGTCCTGTCTTTCTCCAACATGATTTCCCACTATGAGGTTTACAAATCATTTTCCGGGATTTTTTAAAAAATGTGTTTAGATCCAGCCTCAGTAAAAGCGGACTGTTCAACATGTCCGGCTAATTGCAAGAGGATGAAAAACTTGACCAACTCCAACATGTCACCTGCTCCAGAAAGAGGAAGAGCAGTGCAAATAGTTATAGAGATGGCCACAATTGGTTGGTAGGCTTATGCTGTGCAAGCCTCAGTTAGATTTTCAAACAGCCCTCACATCGGCATCAGCCAGGTTGGCCACTGGTCAGGACTGATGGAGCTTGAGTCAAACAACTTATGGAGAACTACTGGTTAGTTATCCCTGCTTTATAACTTATTGCTGCTCAATTTTACTCTTTGTAACAGATACACAAAGAAAGCAATCCAATGGTAGCTGTTTACTGAAAGATAGAACAACCAACAATACTTACAGATGAAGGCAAACCTGGGGGCACTTTTCTTACTTTCTTGGTCTGTAGAGAATCTGCATATGAAAAGCCAAATTTTATCAACCAGCAGCATTAGTAACATTAACAGAGTAAGTAGCATTGCCGAAGAAAAACTGCCTAAATGAGAAAAGAACTAGAAAAATGTAGTCCTAAAGAGCAGAATAGTAGCAGGTGCTGTTAGAAAACTCTTTTGCCCAGCTACTTATCTTCCAGATTCAAATACAAATTGTTTTTTAAAAGGACACTAAGAATTATGAATTTATTTCCAAGATCTAGTTTAAGAGTTGAACCAGTGGATTCAGCCCTGTAAACACACCCAAATAGAGTTCACCTCCCGAAAGAACACCTCCTTATTGGGGAATGTTTAAGTACATGCTTCTGAGACATCATTCTGCTCTTGCAATTCTTTTGGGGTGGACTGCACATTACATGGGGAATGGATGACTGGGGAGGAGTTACAGAAGGAAAAAGGCAGCAGATGCTACCTAATTTTGCACTCAAAAGGGAAAAGTGCAATGTCAAGCTGCTGGCTCCCTCCTACAGCCCACTTCAATGCTCTCCCACTTTCAACTTATATGAGTCCTAAGCCGCCAGGTTAAAAAGAATATAAAATTCACAGGAGATAATGTATAATTAAACAAATTTCTTAGGGGGAAATAATTGGACATCTCCCTGAAAAGAGTGCTAACGTATGATTGACTCACCAAGAGAAGATGAATCATGAAGTGATCTTCGTCGTGGATTTGTGGTAGGAAATGGGTAATATGATGTTCCGGCTTTTCCTGAGGACATCAGACCTGGACTTCCAAGCCCAATATCTGATCGAATCAGACTTGACTGCAAAACAAACCAACAGGAGTAGGACATTAAAGGTCTCTCTTTCTCTGTGCCTAAAGGACCAGTACACACTAAGCTTTAAAGCAGGCATCCCCAAGCTTGACCCTCCAGCTGTTTTGAAACTACAACTTCCATCATCCCTAGCTAACAGGACCAGTGGTCAGGGGTGATGGGAATTGTAGTCCCAAAACAGCTGGAGGGCCAAGTTTGGGGGTGCCTGCTTTAAAGAGATGAAGTATAAGAAAGCAAAACCCACCATGATTCTTTGGCTTGTGCACTCTCCCCTCCCCACCGCTTTCCCCAACACACCTAGGAGGACCATGTTAGCAGATTCATTCATCCCTTCCTCTGAATCCTTGACTTGTTGTGTTGCCTAGACCAGGATTATTGTTTTTAAGAATGGTGATTGGTGCACCCACTGGCACTAGAGCTGGAGTCAATGACAAGTGGAGCTACTTAAGTCTAGTTTTGTCCCCATTCTCCTCCACGCTGAGTTTTACAGGGGAGACACTGAGACGGAGGAGGAGGAAGGTGGCAGCAAGGCTCCCCACCCCACCCCAGCACTCAGGCCTGTGCTGAGCTTGTCTGAGGCTCAGAGCTGGAGTCTTGTTAGAATTAAGTTACAAACAAAAAATCAGCCAGTTCCCAGTGGAGCCCCCTAACCGACTTAGCCCTTTGAGACCCAGGGCAAGTGTACCTGGGCAGTGGCGTAGCGTGGGTTGTCAGCACCCGGGGCAAGGCAAGTAATTTGCGCCCCCTAACCCGCTAAGTCCATCTCCTGGGCTGTGTTTGAAAAGGACTGGAGAAGTGTGTGACACAAGCTTAAGGCTGCTCCTTCCTGCTTGTCAGGCCTTGCTAAAGCAATATACTACAGTATTAGCACAACGTATTAGCATAGACTGGGCCTAACTCTCAAATGATGTGGTTAATGCATCAACCAATGACTAGTGAAAACCGTGGTATTCAGCTTCAATCTCATATCACTGTTCAAAGAAATGTTAGTTGTGGTTTTTTGGGGTTGTTTTTGTTAAGCCTAAGAATTATTTATTATTTTATTTGTTTGTTTCACAACATTTATGTGTCACTTGACTGCTAGGGCGCCAACTTGGACCCCCGACTGGGTGCACAATGCGCCATGCAGCACGTCATGACATGATGTGACACATTATTTTCCTGGGCCAGAGGTCAACTGTGCCTTGTGCATGCTCCCCCCACCCCTTGTGCCCTGAGAACTACGAACGAACTCCACTTCCAATTGACTTTTTAAAGCCATTTGTGAAAATAATTTCAAACTAGAAATAAAATAGAAATAAATCCTGGTGTGGGGCTCCATAATTTCACTGACGTGATAAATTGAACTCATTAACAATTAGAAGCAATGTTTATGTAATGACTGAAGCTGGCAACTCCAATCAATGGATTAACAGCAACTGCAAAACCTGAAAGTTGCCATAGTTCGCCTGTCCCCTTCTCAGCTTTCTTCTGCCTGGCGGGGAATGGCTCCTCTGTTAAATTAGCACAGTGCCATGACACCTCCCTAGATTTTGAGGATTCAGGCCAGTTTGTGCTAGTTTTAAAAAGTCATTCCTCTAAAAATGTGAGTTATTTATTTTTCTGTATTATTGCTGATACTTGAAAAAGTTTTATCCAGCTTTTTTGAAGTACTTCTGTTTGCCAAATCAAAATCAATACAGATGTAATTAATACATCTCATTGATTTTTCTGCCTAGCAGAACCAAGCAACCTTAAGATCTATCCTACCCTGAGGGCATCAGATAGAGATGGAATACTCCAAGGATGATCATAACACTATGAAATAAGCTTTGTATTATCAATACCAGGCTCGCTCTTGACCAAGTGCCTGGGGTCTCTTCAAAAAGATAAGTTTGCTGACATGATACACGTAGCTTAGTTCCTAATGCTCTTAAAACTGAATTGGAGACTTCTCGCAAGCTGGAACCTCGTCTTCTAAACTCACATCCAATTACTAAAGGATAATCAATAGCAAGCAATTCTCCTGGAATACTGACTAGCACTGCTTGGATTACTGTCCTCAGTAATAAGCACTCACTGCTGTAAGCTAATTCAAATATACCTAGCTAATCCACAAATAACCTCCAACAGACACCCAAAGAAAAAAGTCAGGGACTACACAAATACTGCGCCGACTATTCACCAACTAATGAACGACCAGAAACTATTTAAAATACCTAGGTGCTGACATCCATTTCCAAATAAACACGTTTAATTGAAACGGCAAGGCAAGTAAAGCTATTGATAAATTAAATATTTAAAATACTCAGGATATGAGTTTGGAAATCCACAGAACCTGCAGCCACAGACCACTCAAGAGTAGTGTTAAGGATTATTATATGGACTGGAGAACTACTGAATTCATTCTATTAAGCAAATATTTATAATTATCTACTATTTTAATACTATTCCAATAGAATTCTGTTGTATTTTTGTCACATTTTGTCACTGCATAAGAAAGCTGCCTTATGAGGCATACACCCCAAAGAAGTGGCCAAGATACACCTGTCATTTGAAGAACACTGTGTCTTCTTTTTCTTCCACTGTAAAACACCCACAATATCCACTGAGGTGCAAGGCTATCCATCCAGCACCAAAATAAACTTTGTTCTATCCATTATTTTGCACAGAACTCAAAGGATACAAAATTTGGATATAGTTTTAGGGGTACAGTCACTCCTATTGCTCAAAAAATATATAGTTTGTTGGGTTTTCACCTGTTTTATGCTGTATGAAATCTAATACAATGAATAAGCTTACATTCTGCTTTGTTTTAATGTGTAAAGTGGCTTACAATAATAGAGCATCATACAATACATAAGAGCATATACAGCAAGCCATTCATAAAACAGCTATCACAATGGAGCACAACAAAACAATAAAATAGGAAAATCATCAAGAGGGAGTAGCATTAAAGTAATAAATAATGAAGGGTGATATACATTGTTTTATATAAATATAGTGGGTTGCAGCCAACCAAGTTCTACTCAGAGTAGACCCATTAAAATTAATGGATCTGACTTACTCATGTCTATTAATTTCAGTGGGTCCACTCTGAGTGGGACTAACATTGAATACAACCCAATATATACAAGATATAAATGCTGCATTTTAAACTGTTGAATGTGTTACTTTTTGAAAAATAAAACCATGGGAACATCAAACATGGGGAATAATGACATTTAGAAATTATATTATATTGCAAATTCATTCTGCATGGAAATGTTAGAAATAAGCTCACAATTATCTGTAGGTTGTTAAGAATTCACTCTGGAGAATATCATTAGATAGTGAAAAACAAAGGAACCTTGAATGAGTAATCAATAGCAACTGCCAGAAAATGAGAGAGATTAGGATTCTCTCTGGTGGTTTGTCTTAGAAAGTTTTCATTAAATGCATTGTGCTAACAAGTCATTAGATAGGTACATGATCGCATAGCACTTAAAAATAAATGGGATCTGTTGGAAATCAAACAGTGAAGAATGAAAGGTCTAATAAATTCTTGATTTGCTGATAATTTCATCGTCCAGAAGAACTGGTTGATGAGATGAAAGGAATGGGGACCTTGGGTGGAGGTGACCACATCACGATACTGAGGAAAAGGAAATCTTGATCCAAGTCAGAAGTGCCTCAAATATGCACTAAAGGAGGTGCCTCAGAGTTCTGCTCTGGGCCTGGTGTGATTTAACGACTTTATAACATGACTTGGATGGAGTGGAGGAGATGATCATCAAATTTTCAGTGGACATCAAATCTTGGGACATTGTGGAGGCGTTGCAAACACCAGACATGATCTAAGATATTGACAGGATGGAGAACTGGTCAAACTAACAAAAATTATTTAAACAGAGATCAATAAAAAGTTTGGTATTTAAAGTATGAAAAATCAGATGTGCAAATACAGTATGGATGACACCTGGCTTGACAGCACACATATAAATAGGATCTAGGGGTTTTAGCAGACCATAAAGTCAGCAATGGAATGCAGCAGCTCAAAAGGGTAACGCAAATCTAGGCTGGATCAACAAAAAGACAGTGTCCAGTATAGGATTTCTACCTGTCCATAAAACATGGAATCGTCCCATTTTTGGAAGTAAATAGCTGTGTCCTGTTTTAATTTAAAATGGGACGCAGTTCTTCCATTTCTGAAATCATCATCAAACCGTGAGGGTAGGTCCTGTGGTAGGAGAGTGAGAGTTTGCGCAAAGCAAAACCAAGATGCACTGGGAAGGAGCAGAGTACAGTGCAGTGTTGCCCTTGTTTGAACTCGCTGCCTCCCTCCTGTGCCTGCTTGAAATGTGATGCCTAAGCCACCAATTGGAAGAGGAGCAAGAGGAAGAACCGCATCTCAGAGGAGGCAGAGTGTGATGGTGCTGACTGCCTGTAAGCTCCAGTCCCACGCTGCCAGAAGCACCTGCAGAGGGCAGAGGAGGCTTGGGGCCTAATGTTGCACTGGGTGCTCTGTCTTGGTTTGGGGCGGCAGCGGAAAGTGAGGGCAAGATGGGCAGCAGACAAAGCACCACCTTACACGAAACAAACATGACATGAAATGTCCGCTGCTGGAGCTGTTGGGCCACCACTTACTCCTTGGTAGCAGTGGCAGCAGCTGGCACAGGGATGGCACTGGGCTTCAACGTGGCACTCCAGGTCTCAGCCATCCCCAGCATCAACCTGTGCTGGTTCTGGGCTATCTGTTGGGCTGAGGCATGCAATGGAGAGGTGAGGAACAGGTGGCCAGGTGCAGGGGGAGGGGAGGGATTGGGAGTGGGAGAAGGCGGTCCTTGCTCACTCGTATGGTGGAGGGGGAAAGCATGAGTGAACGCGGGGTGGCAAAGATGGGGCTTGCACCCGACAGGAAACCAGAAGCCTGGGCTACCGCAGGAGACTGACAGACACTGACAGGCACCCCAGGATTCCAATTCATGGTGCTGCTGCACAAGTGAGAATGCTTCCCTACCTGACTCCTGAGTAAGTTTGCTGCTGCCTGAGTGAAATGCTGTTTCTCCAGCCACAGTGTGGATCATCTGGCTGGCACTGAGGGTTTGGGGCTAGAAAAGCCGCCCTGCACAACTCCAAAGTAAAAACTGCTCTTAATTTTTCCAATTCATTTGAATACTGTGCTGTTAGAACAAAGGTTGAGGAAGAGGAAGAGCTGTAGCTGCCTGCTGCCCTTTTAAATGCACTCCCTGTCTCCCCTATCTGTCTCAGGGTGTGTGTGGGCAAACTTTGAGCCCCTCGTTTCAGGGACTGTTCAGTCTTATTGATTTAGATAGATATTCACTTCCCTTTGCTGTTTGGTGCTAAGCATCATGCATTTGTCTATTGATGTAAGTGGGCTTATGCAGAAAGCATATTGTTGCTACATACAGATCTGAGAAATTTCAGTGGTGCAAATCTGTTCTGGATATTGTAAAAGGATCTTTCAGGCATGCCTTTTTGCACATGCTCACTCCAGATCCTTGGCAATGTACAACAAAAGGTCTCAGGAAGTGCCACTTACTATTGCCTTGCAAACTGAGAGTGCCCGAAATGTGCAACACAGATCATTTGTTGAAAGAAGCATTGCAAAGCAAACTTTGGAAGCATTTAACAAAGCTTTTAACCTTATGTTCTGAGGCAAACCTAGCAGTCGTGGAATTGGAGAACAAGACAACTTGCAGATTGCCTGAACAATAATATTAAATTATAGTAATAAACTCTGATAATTATAGTAATAAAATATTTATTTAACCGATTTATAAGCTGCCTTCTAGTGTGACTACCCTCACAAGGTAGCTTTCAGTCAATATTAAAATTCAAAAATACAGATGACTGCACACATATTACAAAAGCTATTGCACAAAAAGATAACAAGATAGAGCTGGAGGACAGTAGCTTCACAGAGGGGGAGGAGCATAGCAGAAGACTGGAAAACCAACAGGAAGTGAGCCAGAGCAAATGGCAGGCAGAGCCACCCCTCATTGGTTGTAAAGGCGGGCAGGTGGGGATTGGCTCAGGGCAGACTGAGGTTGGCAGAGCAGTGCCAGATGTGTAGCCTCCATTGCTACTTAGAACTGATACACATCATGGTTACATCACTGATACCATGGTTAGAGCAAACCATGGCAAGAAAGAGATACAACAAGAGAGTTTATAGCATGTCCCCAATCTCCTAACCAGGGTTAGAAAATCAGGACCTCCAGGTGGAGCATCGTAGAGGCATGATATTGATATATTGATAAATATATTGATATATTGATAAAATGGGAGAATTGTAGAGCAGAAAACTAACTTAAAACATACATATCCAGATCCTATACAATAACAAGCCATCTGCATTACCTCTGCATGCCCAGAAACACTAACAGCATTAGTTCTAATAAGCTGCTGAAATGTTTTAAAACTAAAACATTTACCTGACAGCCTGAGAGTCCTGGTTCTCGACCAAACAATGGAAATTGAGTTCTTTCTGATGTCTTTCCTATAAAATTAAAAATAAAAATGAACTACCTACATGCAGAGAACCTCATAAGTAGAGATTTAACAATACATCAATACAGCATAAAGGGTACATAAAAGAAAACAAGTACAAATGTTTGATACTTAAAAAGGTTGTTGTTTTTTTTATCAGAAGCAAAAACTACAATTATTAATTTGCACACTTTGGCTTAAAATGAGGAACTTGAAAAAAAATACATTTGATACACCTGCTAAACCTGTAATGAAAAATTCTAGCTTTTGATGCTTTCCAAGTATGAAATTATTTTTGCTGTTTGATATTGAAAAAAATGTTATTTACAAATTGCTGCTTAAGACTGCAAGGCATGCAGGGGTTGAGACCTAGATAATCTATCCCTCTTGTAACACAGAATTGGAGTTTCTTGGGAGGTTAATAAGACTGACACATATTTCACTATCGCTTACTTGAAAAACGGACACATTACTGTTAAAAAAGCAAAAGAAAGTTACCAATTTTCTGCTCAAGCAATTTGCCCCCAGCAACTGTCAAGAGACCAAGCAAATAAAATACCTAGCTTGCAAAATTGTTTGAAGCAGTATGAATCATGCTGTTCATGTTAACTGCACTCAGCATTTTCTTTCCTGTAAATAAGAAGCCCTATACCAAATGATAAACAGCTTTGACTAAAGTATGCAATATTCCAGGCAGGGTTTATAAACAAAATATTTGCACAAGACTAAATTACAAGCACTGAAAAATTGCTGCGGCAGAGGACAAGCTGAAATCTACATCTCTACAACTTTGTGGGAGAAGACCTTCCCAAACATATATTAAATAGTCACTTCCTTTATTTACAGACTGCTGCCGTTGGGCCTTTGTGCTCCCAGGCAGTACAGATTCACTCTGAAATAGGTAACTCCAAGGGCCAGAACAACTAGACCCATAACCAGCACTGCATGGCTAAATTCCAGATCTGAGATGATTCAGCCCAAACATGTGACATCAACAGCTCTTAGGATAGAATATACTTCTATTTCAGTAGAAGGCAAAGTCTGGCTTTGGGGTGGAACTTATTGTCTGCAGTTTTTACTCTTGGAAGAGTGTACTTCTAACTTGCTAGTGTGTGAAAACTCTTAGGAGTGGTTAGAAGAATTTCCAGTTAAACCAATTTTGTATGTGTGGTATGCCAGTACCCTCTTTTTTTCAGTGCCCTACAATAATGCAAACATCTGGTTTCTCTTAACAGATCAATGTAATTTGACATCAGAGCTCTGTAACAGGAATTAAGAATGCGGAGCCTTCTAGATTTTGTTGGACTACAACTCCCAATGCTGGCTGGGATTGATAGGAGTTTGGAGTCCATTCAACAACTGGAGGGTCATAGATTATCCATCCCTGTTCTATAACAGGCATGTTCTTCAATACATGGAAGCCATTTTAGCAAGTAAACAGTGTATAGAATAGCAACAGCAGAAGCAGCAACCACCACCACCACCATCATCATCATCAGATCAGGGGGTGCTGTGAATCCACAAGGTGACTGTTAATTACTTGAAGTTGTTACTTTTCCTAAAATATAGGAAACCATTTGCATTAATTTCCTGCAGCATTTTCTTGCCAGCTATTTTTGAAGAAAGATTTAGCGGCATGCCATATGTGAAGCGTGTATGCCCATGTAAAAGGTAGGAGTTAGAAACTGCATTATACAAGTTACTATTCTTTAATTTTTATAGGGTCAAAAGATTTATTTGTTCTCTAATTGCTCCCTTCCCAGAAAGATCTTTAGAGCAGCATATGGCCTTCCTGGTCATGGATATGCAATTCCATGCAGCTGACCGCCAATGTTATATTCCAGGCTCTTGAGATTTGTAAGCAACGTTTGAAGAACTGATAACAAGTACTGGTTGTTTTGATCATGTTCAAATTTTGTTTCCATTTTTAACAATGAGAAATATGTTGGTAGTGAGCTTTTCTGTATTTTTGTTTTTCCCTCCCTCCATATTGTATGGAATCTTTTATTTTTTTAATGAAGGTGGGTGCATTATTAATAAAAGAATGTGGGAAGCCAAAGACCCATCTAGGTCAGCATCTCGTTCTCACGGTGGCCTATGGGAAATCCACAAACAGGACCTGAAGGCCACAGCACTTTTCCCACCTGCAATTCAAGCAACTGCTATTCTGAGGCATACTTAGTAGGCTAGTAGTCATGGTTAGTAGACTCTATGAGTTTGTGTAAACCTCTTTTGGAGCCATCCAAGCTGGTGACCACCATTACCTCTTGTGGGAACAAACTATGTGCTGTGCGAAGAAGTACTTAATTTTGCTGGAAATTTCCAACATTCAGCTGCACTGGGTGGCCCCATATTCTAGCATTATGGGATTGGGGCAAACTTTTTCCTATCCACTTTCTCTGCAACATGCAGTTTTACACACGTAGAATTGTGTATCCTCTTATTTGCCTTTGCTCTAAACTAAAATGTCCAAATGTTGTAACCTTTCCTTACAGGGGAATTGCTCTTGAACTTGAACTCAGGTTTATCTAGCTTCTTCTCCAAAGAGCTCAGGGGTGGGTCTCCTGTGAGGCTGAGAAATAGCGACTGAGCCAAGATCACCTAGTGAACTTTGTGGCTAAGTGGGAATTTGAACCCAGGATTTCTTGGTCCTGATCCACTCTACAAGATCAGGCAGGGTTTCATGGCAACCCAAGGCCTCCTGCTCCTGCTGAGCATGGAGCATTTCAAACCCCCACCCCATGCTCACAGGAAGCATCTCAGGAGAAGAGTGTGTCCTGTCAAAACAGTGCTGCTTACATCTCCATTGCATTAATACAAAGAAGGGCAGGTGTCACTGCCCTGAAACCAGGTGGTCTCATGAAGTGGGATCAGCTGGGGATAAAACAAAGAGTACATTGGGAAAACCTTCTGCCCTCAACTTCCACTGAGCAACAGGCTGCCATTGAGTACTGGCAAACAAGTGGTGGGGCAGGGAAGGCTGTTCCAATATATTCCTTCCACTCGAACCCTCTCATTCTTCCAAGAGAGAAATATTAAATACACACCCTTCCCATAACGCCATCACAAAATCAAATATGCAACTAAAGCATTAATGAACTATGTCTCGTTAATCATTGAAACTGGTTTGCCAGTACCCTCCTGCAAATATCAGTGGCGGTGGCAACAGTGGCACCATATCCACTGAAAAAAAGAAAAAAATGGCACCTGCACAGAGTCCAGCAGGGTCAGCACTGTCAGTGCTGGGAGAAAACCCTGCTTCTCTACACTTCAGGATGCATTGGATGGCAGTAGTGATGTCTCTTTCTCTCTCATCTGCTCTGATCTTAATGCTTGGTGATTTCTGCCTGCACATGGAAAATATCCAAGCTGGTTGGAGCACTGATGCGGAAGTAGACAGCTGAACACTTTGATCTTTCTTGAATACAGTGGTATCTCGGGTTACATACGCTTCAGGTTACACACTCCACTAACCCAGAAATATTACCTCGGGTTAAGAACTTTGCTTCAGGATGAGAACAGAAATCGTGCTCTGGCGGCGCGGTGGCAGTGGGAGGCCCCATTAGCTAAAGTGGTGCTTCAGGTTAAGAACAGTTTCAGGTTAAGTACGGACCTCCGGAACGAATTAAGTACTTAACCTGAGGTACCACTGTACCGTTTATGTGAGCATCCATAGATATCTGGTTGGCCACTATGGATGGCGTTTGGTTTGATCTAGCAGTGCTTTCATTTTGTTCATTTGGCTTCTCCTAAACATATTCCACTTCACATACACACCAATAAGCATCTAGGAGCAGAGGAAAACCACATACTTTCCCCCAAAATGCATGAGATCCTAAAGTATAATGGATTGCTTGAGCTAAGGTGGAGGGGATGGAGGATTACACACTGGAGAGGTACCATGTGCAACCTGAATATTTGAAATAGTTTTCATTTTCCAATAGCTGCTTGTTTAAAATTTGAGCAGCCTATTTGTTTCTAGCCAGTGTGCAGAAAATGCTAATCAAACAAAACTCACTAGCAGTAAAGGATCGGACTATAAAAAGGCATGTAGGATTGCATGTTCCCTTGCTTTTATTTCTGCTTAATGTTGCACCTTAACATAACTGCTTCTTCCCAACAGGATGAATATTTCAGAAGATTTGTTGTGCTGTTTACATTTTGAGGCATTTGTTAACCGCTACTCTTCCCCTGGGCCAAAGATGAGCAAATACCCTCTCTTCTCATTGGGCCTATTATCATTTTAATTACGTTCTCTTCCCAGGTGGTCATGTTCCTGGATTGCTGCAGTTTATAAGCAGTTACTAAATACATGCAGAATGTTAACTAAGGTATAATTATTTTTCACAGCTTAATAAAAATAATTATGGTTGTAAGCATATTGTTACTTGAATACCCTCCTTTTGCTGACCTTTTAGTTGTGTGTTGGTTACTTTTATATGTGATGATTTTACAAAAGAGATAACTAGTGTTCTACTTTGCTTGGTAGTTCAGAGGTCCACAATTCCATTTCCTCTAAATGTCTAGAAGAGCCAAGCAAATAATTTGCCATGAATAATTTACATAGTGAATTTAGTTTTATTTTTCTTGTGGAGCATCTGTGAGCTGACTGCATTTCTTCCCAATCTGTTTTTCAGTTATTAGGCCATTTTTGAGCTTTCCCCTCTTATCATTGTAACATTTATTTCTGGGGTTGCCAACCATAGTCCGCGAAGATTTTCTCTGGTGCCTTCAGGTGGGGGTCCCAGTCTCTGAGCTTCCATTCTGAAAGAAAATGAAGCTTCTAGCCCTCCTAGAAAAAAGGCTACGAAACAAAATATATAGGTGCCCTTCTAACCAAAATGAACTGGCTTAGCTGGTCCTGCCTGTCAGTGTTTGTAGCCAATAAATGAAACCACAGCTGTGGTTGACAAGCGAATTATTTGAACAATAGAAACCACTGGTGTCCTAAAGCGTTACTGTTTCCTACTTCACTTTAGTTTACTTTAACTGTTTTTGTCTTATTTTCAAGTCATTGGATCCATCTGTTTATTGCCCTGTTTATTTTGTTGCCTGCCATCCAAGTGGAATAGGCAGCAGGCAGCTACTTGAGATAATTCATGGGTAGGCAAACTAAGACCAGGGAGCCAGAGCCGGCCCAATTGCCTTCTATATCCGGCCTGCGGACAATCCGGGAATCAGTGTGTTTTTACATGAGCAGAATGTGTCCTTTAATTAAAAATGCATCTCTGGGTTATTTGTGGGACCTGCCTGATGTTTTTACATGAGTAGAATGTGTGCTTTTATTTAAAATGCATCTCTGGGTTATTTGTGGGGCATTGGAATTCGTTCATTTTTAAAAAACAATATATAGTCCGGCCCCCCACAAGGATGGGACAGTGGACCGGCCCCCTGCCGAAAAAGTTTGCTGACCCCTGAGATAATCTTTTTTGAAAATTGGGGTGGAGGGGAGGAGCAATTCTTGTTATGTTTGTTTGCTGCCTGCCTCTACATGGAGCATGCAGCTGTTTGGGAAAAACCACAGTTGAATATGAGGGTGGGATGTTGGGTGGGATGCTGCATATGAGAACATTTTCTCATTTCTCATTTCTGCTGCATACCCTGCAGCAGGGATTGTTTCAGAGTTGTGGGTGCCGTCTAGTGCAGAGGCATGCTGATGACAATAAAAACGATCATCTTTTTTCCTGCTTGTTGTTGAGGTGTTTGGGGGCAGGGGGAGCATTTCAGGGGCATCATCACCACCTTTTCCTCTTGCCTGGCCCACAACAGGGTGTGTCCCAAGTATTTGGGGGTGGGGAAAGAGCTCAGTGCAAAGGTAGAAACATTATCATCATTATCTCCTCTACATCCTTAATTCTGAAAAGCTTGTAGAGGACACTCAGCTTCAAACATCATACTAGTCTGGGCCAGTATTTTTCAAGTACAGTGGTGCCCCGCAAGACGAATGCCTCGCAAGACAGAAAACCCGCTAGATGAAAGGGTTTTCCGTTTTGGAGGTGCTTCACAAAACAAATTTGGTATGGGCTTGCTTCGCAAGACGAAAATGTCTTGCGAGTTCCTGCGATTTTTTTTCGCTCCCCACCCCCTTTTTCTAAGGCACTAAGCTGCTAATAGCCTTTTAGCAGCTAATCCGCTAATCCCTTAAGCCTTTAATAGCCGCTAATAGCTGCTAAACCGCTAATAGCGCTAATCCGCTAATCGGGTTGCTTCGCAAGACGAAAAAACCGCTAGACGAAGAGACTCGCGGAACGGATTCTTTTCGTCTTGCGAGGCACCACTGTACTTCTTCATGCAGTGCATGGTTAAACTATGGAACTCACGTCCACAGGAGGCAGAGACAACTAAAGGCTTGGATGACTTTAAAAGAGAATTGGACTAATTCAGCATCCCTAGCTGTGGGCCACAACCTGATTCAAGTAATTTTAAAACCATAAGCAGCATGTAGCAGGGCCGTCTTAAGCATATACGGCGCCGTGGTGCAAAGTTCCCTCCGGCGCCCCCTCCTCCCAGAGTTGTCCCTTTTTTTTTAGGGAGGACGGCACTGCCGGCAGGGCTGGAGGAGGTGGGCAGCAGCTAGAGGACGGTTCCTCTGGTGGGGAAGAGGCGGAGGCTGGACGCAGCGCCTCCCGGCTCAGCTGGCTGCTTCTTGCTGCGGTGGCCACGGCAGACGGAGGCTCCAGGTGCGGTGCTGCTTTGGCGTGGGCGGCATGGCGGAGGCAGGCAAGGGTGGCGAGCTGATGCCGGGAGGTGCCGCATCCAACCTCCACCTCTTCCCTGGCGCCCTCCAGAACTTGGCGCCCTGTGCGACTAGCCTCTATGGGTAAGACACCCCTAGCATCTAGCCTTGTTTGGTGAAGCAGGCACTAACTAACCCTTTGCTACTGGATTTTACATGCAGCATTAACTAGTCTATTTGCAATGATAGATGAATACACATGACTGTTGAACTTGGAATAACTAGTAACAGAATTCTTAAACGCCAATGTTTTTAGGAGTGATTGATGAAAGGCTAAAACTAGTTAACTTCCATACATACAGCAAAATCTCCCTGGAATACTATCTCCATTCCTTCAGCAAGATTTCTGTGGAAACCTTCATGAAAAAAATGGTGGGTGCTCACCAATAGTGCTTGCGCGCAATGTTTCAAAATCTCCAGGAACCTGCTTATCTTGAACTTGAGTTTGGATTAAAATAAGACTAATTCAGATATAAGGCTTTACTGGTGCATGTCACATACTAAAATATAAGGATTTCACTACTTCTTAGGTTGAATGAAATGGATAGCTTTAAAATTTATAGAAACTGAAGCTTAGAAGGGTGTATATGGGATATACAGAAGCTTTACCTTATTTACTGGGCAGTTCAGACAAAAAACCAATCATAGTCTATAGCAGAGCTTTCCAAACTTGTGAGTCACAACATGTTAGTGTGTTGGCTGCAGTGTGTAGGTGTGTCGTCCAAACGCTCCCCGCGCTTTTATAAGGGGTTAGTTTGCTAGTAAAACTGAATTATTGTGTTGCAAATGATGCATGTGTGTCAGCAACATGAAAAGTTTGGAAAGCTCTGGTCTATAGTGACAAGTTGTGTGTATGCACTGCCCTCTGCCTTCAAGTGCTCTGACTTCTTACATCTGAACTGGTCAAATTATGGTTTGTGAGTACCACTGTTTGCCAGCAAACCAAACTGTAAGCTATAATTAGGAGGCAAACTATGGCTTGCATGACACAGTCTGTCCAGTTCAACTGCATCAACAAACTAAGGCTTGTCACTAAATCAGAAATAAGGAGAGAAATTTGATCATGTGAAGCAAGGTGGAAAACACATAGGTAAAGGGTTGGCATTATATTTGATCTAATCCACTATTAGATAGGTATATTTCTTCCTCTCAGTGAATGCAATGTTTACTATTGGTGCCACCTTAAAACGGGAGGGTGTGCTCCAATTACATGGCAAAAATCAGAAGTGCGACTCTTGTCAAGCAAATTCATCTGCATGTTAACTGAATTCTGTACTTGTGGCCCCCAACCAGAGTGAGTAATAGTTAAGCTGCAGGCAAAATTGTCTCCATATACTACAATGTATTATCCCTGTCAAGTTAATGTTCTGTGTTGAACCATATGGCATGGGTACATATTCAACAAAGAAAATTCCTTAAACTTGTTATAATCAGCATTTGCAGTCATCCAAAAAAACCTGACACAAACAATAGCTATGGCAAAAGCCATGAACACAGCACAAAAATGAAGAACAGAAGAAGTGAAACTGCTGTGAAATGACTATATATTTTATAATTTTCCTAAGCAACTGATTTTCAATTACACTAAACTCAAACCTCCCGACACAAAATCATTTTGTTGAACAAATCTGTATTTGCATAATATACTGCATGCAAATAATACTCCTAAATCAATATAATGTGGTATGTGTAACAATGCTGTTAAAAATGAGCACTTTCTAATTCTCATGGTTCCTTCTTCCCCATAGTTGTTGCGTAATTACAGAAGTCTAACAGTGCTTCATTAGAAATAAGGCCATTTAAATCAAATATCTTCATATGCATTGAGGGTAGGTCATAGATGAATTAAAAACTCCCCAAAGTCTCTGGTACCTGGCACAACCCATCACATCAAGTCAGAAATGAGGCTCAAAGAAGAGCAGAACTTTGTTCCAGCCCCCAGAGTAGTAACAATAAAATGCTGAGAAAACACACCATCAAATCCTGAACACAGCATCAATTTCGGTTAATTACAGTCTTGTAAGCAATGTGATTATTCAAACAGCTCGTGCAAATGTTAATGAGTTCTTATTTGCATATTTATTTTTTCCTTTGTTGAAATGTCATTATTACATTCTACAGTGATGAATACTGCTGATGAAGTGGTCTGATATGTAATTAGTCATTAGATGGAATGAATAGATCAATTATGAAAAAACTGAGATTAAGAAATAGCAAACAAGACTGCCCAATATTATAAATGAATCTTTGAGAGAGAGAAAACTAAGACAACCACATAATATTTTTTTTGCTATTTAGATTTCAAAATCGTTAATGATAAATAAAACAACCAATTAAAAAAAGTGAGGTTTTAAGGATAATAAATTAATCAGACAGTAGAGGTGTTCTGTGGAAATGGGGGTTAGACCTCTGATGCTGGTCCCTTAAATTATTTTTGATATCAACTATTATTTACAAATGATTGCTCAGCCTTCTAAAGTGTGTGTGTGCATACTGTCGTTGGTTTCTTTAAAACCAAAAACCAAAAATGCATACCACAGAAATGGGAGAAAGTATGGCCTGAAATCCTGGTCTATTTTAAAAAGGAACATCTTCCTTAGCCTTTTGCGACTACTTGCTATAGTTATTAAGGCAGCGCTTGCTATTTGCTGGGGGTGGGGGAGAACACATTACTGCAGACCAGATGGGAACATTCCACATGACCAAACCAATCAATCACCTTGGTGGGGCGCAGGTGCAACACAGCCGTGTAGCAACACACCATTTCACAGTCTATCGGGCACAAACACATGGTCACCAATCAATGGCACCCTAAGGACCTCAGAGGGGGGAGGCTCTCTCGAGTCTTACTGGTCCATGCCTGATGACTTCATAATCACACATCATTTCATTCACTGAAGGATGCAAACTAGCATTCTAATAACCTTCTATTGAAAGCATTTTAGGTTGTGCATATTAATAAGAGCGCAGTTTGAAGTACAGTCACGGAGTTGAAACTGTACGGAGTGGAGACTAAAGCAACTTGAAGCTGAAAACTTCTGCCTGGGAGGATATTTTGCTCAGTCCAAGATCAGTGATAAGATCATTCATTTTGCAGCAAAACCCACATACCCACCCATTTTCACACAAAGAAGCCATTAAAAGATACTAGGCTAGTGGAGCTAAAGGGACAAATTTTAATGTGTGAATACACAAACACACCTCCCCTTAGACTACTGCGAAATATTTATTTTGACAACTTTTCTAGTGTAGTACCTATGCATTTTTTTATTATTATATACTAAGATAATTGATTAAAGCTTTTCCCACTCGTCAGTGTAGCCCCATACTGCCACTGTGTGGCATCTTGCATTCAGACCAATCATTCCTGGGGCGAAAGAGCAGAGCAGGACAGGGAATAAAAAAGTAAAATCTGGCAGCCAGCCTACAGAGTGCGAGGACTTATACAGACCTGCTGGACGATTGCTCTTTTATCTCTTTATGTCCCCAGAAGGTTTATATTGTTTTCCTTTTTTGACCAACACATATATGGCATCAAGAGGCAGCATAATGGGAACATATTTCATATTTCATCCAGATAGAATGGTAAGTGTCCACCTTTGTTTTACAATTATACATTAAGTTTCTCCCCGGATGCTAGTCCACTGTTTGATTACTGGATTGATCTTTTCAACTTTGTACTAGAAGCCTCTCACTAACCACCAAAACTTCCCCTAACAAATTATTATCTCCTAAATTTTATGTCCATGAAATCTTAGGACCATACTTAGCTATACCAAGTGTCGTGAGGTTACTAAGATTATAAACTCCGAATACTTTCACCCATTACTTCTATTAATCCAGTCTTATTTCCAATGCACAGATAAAAATATGTCAAAGAAGTTTTATGTCAGTGTCATGTTCTGCATCTCCACACTGCATTCATGCCTGCTGCTTCTATAGAAGGTAACAAATAATTTACTGTAACTTATTTCAATTATTGCTGTGACATCTCAAAGATCTCCAGTACTCTTAACTTGCCACAACACCAATGGGCCTTTAGTATAACATAGTTTTAGTCTTTATATTGTCCAAGTAAATTTTCATTGAATTTTAACAATAAACAGAAACTGCAAACTGTGTATCTCTCCCATTTTTGCCTCCAGAACTAAAATGTAAGACGTGACATAGTCTGTACTAGGTCAGCACAGTATTTTTTTCTACAAGCAAATCCATACAAAAAGACAACTGAGAGGCTGGGGGCTGCAGCACATTGCCATTGCAAAATATCTACAATATCTAAAGAGAGAGAAAACACATGTAGCTTCTACATGTCTGGAGAGACTTGCCTTAACAAAACATTTTAAGCAGGTCCCAAAAAAGAGTACAGCAAACCTGCCTGGTGTCAATGGGCAGGGAGTTCCAAAGATCTCTTAGAAGTGCGGAATGGCTAGAGGACAATGATTTCTGCATGGTTAGATATTCCTTCCCTAATAATCCCTAATAAGTAAAGGTAAAGGTACCCCTGACAGTTAGGTCAGTCATAAACAACTCTGGGGTTGCGGCGCTCATCTCGCTCTATAGGCCGAGGGAGCCGGCATTTGTCCGCAGACATGTGGCCAGCATGACTAATTCGCTTCTGGCGAACCAGAGCAGCGCACAGAAACACCGTTTACCTTCCAGCCGGAGCAGTACCTATTTATCTACTTGCACTTTGACGTGCTTTTGAACTGCTAGGTGGGCAAGAGCTGGGACCGAACAACGGGAGCTCACCCCGTCGCGGGGATTCGAACCGCTGACCTTCTGATCAGCAAGTCCTAGGATTTGCCTTTCTGAAAGATACATGGAAAATGACTCCAAGATCTTCCTTGAATGAATGCAGCTAATATAGAACTCCACTGGAGTATTCTGTTTAGTGTGCACTGATTTGCAGTTTTCATTCGTCATTTCGCTGTGTGTTGTCCCAGCTTTATAAGATCCTTCTGAAATGTCTTGGCAGAGGGCCTTCTTGGTAGTGGCGCCCACGCTGTGGAACACCCGTTCATCAGATGTCAAGGACATGGGTAGGCAAACTAAGGCCCGGGGGCCAGATCCGGCCCAAGTGCCTTCTAAATCTGGCCCATGGACATGTGGCCCATGTGTTTTTACATAGAGTAGAATGTGTCCTTTTATTTAAAATGCATCTCTGGGTTATTTGTAGGTCATAGGAATTCGTTCATTCCCCCCCCCCCCAAAAAAATATAGTCTGGCCCATGGACAGTCCAGGAATCAGTGTGTTTTTACATCAAGTAGAATGTGGTCTGAGGGACAATGGACCGGCCCCCTGCTGAAAAAGTTTGCTGACCCCTGGGTCAAGGAGATGAGTAACTATATAACCTTTAAAAGACATCTGAAGATAGCCTTGTATAGGGAAGCTTTTTAAGGTTTAATGATTTATTATGTTTTTATATATGTTGGAAGCCACCCAGAGTAGCTAGGGCAACCCAGTCAAATGGGCGGAGTACAAATAAGAAATTATTATTAAAATTATTTTTTATGTGTTAATACTCAGTATTGCACTAAAATATATCTCACCTTCAAACAAACATTATCAATATTCAAAACACTTCCTACTACATACAGGGCATATACCTCAAACGGTCATCCCTTGGTTCCTTCCTTCCTATAGCAGTGAAAGCAAAAACACGAAGCCAGCTGGTTTAGCGTTACATGTGAATCAGTGCTCATGTGGTTTGCTTCTCCATATTAAACAAAGAAAAAGTTTTTGCTAGTCTTGTAGCAGGTTGGCCTAATTTTAAGAAATTGAAATAGTATGCAGCATTCTGAGCATTGTTACTGTTGATATTCAAATAAAGAAAAATAATGTTAGTTCTATGTTTTAAAAATTAAATAGGACACTTTTCAAAACTATAGTGGTATTTTCCTCTCTGAGCATATGTAACCGGCAGATCAAAATCTTCACTTGTCTTTTCAGATTATCTGTATGCTCCCTTGAGTGAAAAAACCCCTGTATCCTTACACCTGCTCACTCCACAATTTCTTTGCACTTGACTTCAAAGGCAGTGTCTCTACAGTGCTGAGAGCAGCAAGATGGTCACGGAGGATGACCCCCTTAGAGGATTTGTAGCAAAGACAGAAATATCAACGTGGCAACTTCTTGTGACCTGTGAATTATAATGTCCTACACCTGATGGCGATTGCTGTTCCTCAGACTGCCACAGCTGCTAACACTGGAGGAGGGGGGGGCACAAATGGACACCTGCTGCAATATACAGATACATTTGTATAAAGCCTTCAGGTATTACTGTACTTAAAGCCATCTGACTGAAATATTACCATAAACACGTGTGTGTGTGTGTGTGTGTGTAAAACAAGCTGAATGTACTCTTAGACGTATAAAAACCCAAGGGTAAAAAGGCTCTGTATACACTACCGGCACTGAATTATCATGTAATTTAATTTTCCTGAAACCCATTAAGTTTCCATAAAAGGAAAATGAAAAATAGATGACAGCATGTCTTCATTGTGAGCAAAATTCAATTCATGTAACACTTGGGGAGAAATAAATTATATGAGCATATTAGGCCATGCCACATCATCCCTTTCATCAGAGGCAAGTATAATTATGGCAAAGGCTGCTTTATCCATTAACAACTCATTTGGACTTGACTTTTTAAAGTCAGATCAAATGTATGAATTCAGAGTTTGAGCATGCAAGATGTCAATAAGGAGCTTTAATGGATTAAACCTACCCTAAGTGATAAAGGAGAGGGATTATACACAAACCAATATGAAAAGTTACATCATCATCATCATCACCATCATGCTCCTCCTATTACCCTTCACCCTAAAGCTCCAGGGTGTGTTACAACAATTCAAGCACAATGCAAAAACAGTTTTAAAAAACTTAAAATTGCAGAAATAAGGTGGCTGTGATACATCTCAAGTGTCAAACATCAGGGGAAAGTGCTGTGTCTTCAGGCTTTGCTGAAAACTGCATAGTGAAAAAGCCAGAGGCACCTCTGTGGGGAGGGAGTTTCATAATAGGGCCCCCTCTGAAGATTTCAACACCCAAGAGCATCCACTAGAGGAGGCGGCAATCTTTCAGATATCTGGGGGCTCTGTCGTTTAGGGCTTAAATCACTTACGTTAGCACCTTGAATTGGGCCCAGAAACAAACTGGCAACCAGTGCAGCTATTTTAAATCAGGAGTTGAAATCTAAATAGAAACCCAGTCAGTAATCTGGTCACTGCATTTTGAACATATTGAAGTTTCAAAGTAATCTTCAAGGGTCGCTCCGCATAAAACATATTGCAAAAATCCAACCTGGAAGTTAGCAGTGCATGGCGTATAGTAGACAAGTCATTTCTGTCCAAAAGGCGAACCGTAGCTAGGCATCACAGTTATAGAGTATTCAGACCCAGAGTGTGACAAGAGCAAACAAACAAATATTTTTTTTAGGTTGTACCAGGGCTTTCATTTCTAAATGTCTCAAGGTACACGACAATAGTATATCGTTTCCAGCTCAAATTCAACCCTCCCCTTATTCTACACAGCAATGGAAAACAGGATTAAGCTAAAAGTCAGCTTCTACTGGTAAATCAAATCACAGATAGAGAAAATTATAACTGCAGGCCAGCGTAATTAATGCAGTTCTTAGAAGAAGGTAATTTGGTTCACCAGGGATTCACACACACCCCACTCAACATTTCTTCCAAATTGCATCATCAAGACATCCACCAACAACTTTTGTCTACTACAAAAGCACAATATTCTTTCCCCTTCTTTCATGTCAAACAGCCTTAAATCAGAGTACTTATTTCTAACCGTTTACATTATGTGATACCCAATTACGTAGCTTTCAGCAATTTGACACCATCAGATGTAATCTTTGATGGAAAATAGATGCACTGCAACCAAACAGAAGAAAGCATACATGTATGCATGCTCCCATCAATAGTGTGAGCCACACACTTGTTCAATCAAAAAGTACTGCATAAGGATTCCTTAAAAGCAAGCTGTAGTATGACCTAATTCCAGAATCAGATTAAATATCAGAAGCTTCCTTTAGTGTTAAATCTGTCCTGACAAAAGCAGGGTTAATACAGAGCAACCTTGTATTAATGTAGGGTAACATGATTATTTATCTGAATGGGCAAAGGGCTCAAAGACTTTTAAGGTCATTGCATTTTGGATAAAAAGCTGGTAGGCTCCGTTCTGACTAAGAGAGTTGGATTTTGCGTGGATCTGTTTCTATTCAGATTCTATGAAACAGGGCAGACCTTGGAGCACTCCTGCACCACAGTATCAGTAACGACCAATTTCTTTACCAGATTATTAGCTAGCACTCACCCTTTCATGCATATCTCCCTCATATGTTCCCTATCTCACCACCAGGGATCCAGGCTGGGTCTTCCAAACCACCAGGAAGCTGATTCTCTTCATGGTTTGCTTGGCCTAATGTTTAATTGTCCTATTCTGCCTACTTGTAAATAGACTAGAAATATCATGTTGAAGTGCATAAATCAGGATAGGTGAGTTTTAGAGCCACAGCACTCAGGTTTATTTTGTATTCCGTTTGGCCTGTTGGCTGCTTTTCCCCTACCTGTTATTTCTAATAAAGTTTCACAACTAGGCTAGCGCAGTCAGTGTGTTTGCCAGTCTTGGGATTTCAGAACTGCCATGTGCCTAGATTGCTTTTGGTTACATGCTACTGGAAGTCTAAAAGCAGAGTGGATAAAGCCATGAAGACGCCCTTTTCTCTGGGAGAGGCAGAGGGCTGGATAGCTGACTTTATCCTCTGTATAAACTGTAAGTGATTGGCTGGATGAATGAGGCACGCTCATCCCAGGATTTAACAATTAACATCCCGTTTTCCTTCCTGCATCTGGGATGACAGGTGACCAAAAAGGGTGGGGGCAGCAACTACCAGTCAGTAAGACCCAATGGGCAGGACTGCGGGGCTGTCGTGTAGCAGTTCAGCAGGAAAGGGGGTGCAAGAAGTTCTCTGGAGCATTCCTTCTTCTCCACAGCTGTATCGCCCAAACCGGGACAGTCTAGTTTATCTTTCATGGTTAGTGGATACAAGCCAACTTCAAAACATCGTTGCAGACCCATATGCAGTGTAGCTGTGAGGGGTGCAAGCAAAGAGCCAATAACAACATGCACCATTTTAGGTTGGATAAAAATAAGACACAATTTACAGTGCAACAGGGTTGGCGTAGGCATTAAGCCTGTATCCACATGATCAACCAGCCTGCTGGTTGATGAGCTGTCTTTCAACAGCTAGGGTCGGACACTGCTGAGGTTCCCCACAGCATGAACTGCTTATGGCAAACTTCCCCTGTCATGAGCTGGTCTTCTGGATAAAAACCCTCCAAGCCCCTCCCCTGACACTCCCTTTCAAAGGATCCAACCCAATGTCTCTTCTGTCAAAGGAAAGCTGTGACAATCTGAAAATTGATTCAAAATTTAACAATGTTAACATTATAGGGTGGGAAGCTCAACCTTAATACCGAAGTGGAATCAGCTGAGTGGGTCTGCCTCTTTTATGCTCCTGGGGCAGGACAGACCTCTGAAGTCTTTTCTCTCTCTGGTCCAGAAGCTATGCCCCCTGGAAGGTGAACAACAAGGGGATTGAATCAAAGCTCCCAGACCCTACCCTCTAACTGGCTGCAAGGTGTGCATATCAGCTTGCATTGGACAGAAGGATCCCAATGCTGCATGCTTCTTCCACAAGCTGCCCCAGGCCACAATGCCTGCTCCCAGTAAGCTGTGTACAGGGTGATTTAGGGTTCAGATGACAAAAGGCAAACATGGGTGGAACAGATATGACTCTTACCTTTGTACCACAGACTTTATTTTAGATGTGCAAAAGTTTTCTTTCTACACACGCACATCTCTCCATCAAGGAAAGAGGCATTAACAAAGCTCAATAACACACTCCAGCCAGGCAAAAACATTCACGGAGAGTGAAGAACGGGCTGGTGAGGCGTGTGGTTTGGGGAGGTTTTTTGTTCTGGGCAAGTCTTGAAGGCTAGGTGGAGAGGCCTGGGCCTGACCTTCCTCATCCCACCCTAGTTCAAAAGGTACTCACTGTGAACATTAGCCACAGTGCAGTCATAATGGCCACATTTGGCCAATCATATTTTGATTTAATATGTCAAGATATGGATGAGCCTCATGGTTTAAAGTGGACTTTATTTTCTAGCTTGTTTGGAAGCCATTAACAACAGTTCCCCAGTTTGAATGCAATGGAAAGTTATAGTTAACTAAAGACTTCCCTGCTTGTTTGCTCACTCCTGCAAAGGAAGGAGCATAGCAGCTGCCTATGGGGAATGACTCTCAGCTTATTAAACTAAGAAATGGTTTTTAAAAAACTATACCTATGTTCACAATGAAAAGGGAACAGGAAAGGAAAATTCATGTGGGAGGGAGATGGAGCAAGTGCACATTCAAGCATGGTGAGGTCTGGAAGTGGGGAAATTCACATGAAAGGAAAAGTGAAGCCATGAACCTATGGAACACTCGTAACTTTTTAAAACATGTTTTCAACTGCCTTGTTGGTGTAATTTTGTATTGTCCAATATATGGTTGGTTTTGTGCATTGTACTCAGCTCTGGTATCTTATAAATGAAAGGCAAGTTACATTTCTACTGTACCTATTTTAATGAAAGAAATGAAATTCCAGATATGGCAACATTACCCTGAGCACATTTCAACCTGGTTACAAGTTCATATAATGCCATTATCTTACTCTGGTACCAGAACAACTCAATTGTGTTTCTTGAACTGCAAAGAAAACACTTTTTTCACACTGACGACATAATTCTGGAATTAGGAATGAACACAATTCAGTTCAACATAACAGCTTTACATCCTCTGACAAAAGCACTTTAAAATGTCTAAATGAATATTAAAATGCATCTTTCCACAGCAAATTGTTCATTACTGAATCACTATCAACTCTTGTTAGACAAAATTTCTAGCTCCTGCAATGTACAAGATAATTAAAGTGTTTAATAGCTCCATCATCAAAGACAGTGGCAATTCATAATCTGCTATCTTTTCAGGCAAACATGCTTATGGCTGAATATGATATACAGAAACAATATCCCGTTGACACATAATTCTCTGTTTTTAATAGTGCTTGTAAGCCAGGACAGAAATTATGAAATATGTTTGTTATCTCAGTTCTAATACTATATAGTTTAAAGAACTGTGAAAAGCAATTGTTGTACTCCAGTTGAGCAAGGGTGAGCAAATCACCAAACTCAAATCACCAAAAACTGGAGCCTCAAGCAAACAGTTTGAGACTCTGGTACAAGAAATGCAGCCAGCATCAAATTTGCTGTAATATTGTAAAACACATCAACTGCCTTTCTAAGAATATCTCACAACTCCAATGACACTTATATTAAAAAGTAAACATAAACATCAATACAGCCTTACACTTAAAGCTGTCATACAATCTTATAATACGAACAGCAGCCTAAAGAAAAATTTCACCTGCTGCCAGGCAAGAGTATGATAATAAATGTAGCAAAAGACATGTATGACAAATGTAGCAGGGATGGTGGGAAGTAAATTCCTCAGAGTATGAAGCACAAAATTATAACCAAGAGTTTCACCTAACCTAATCTAAAATAAATACTGTATTTTTTGCTCTATAAGACTCACTTTTTCCCTCCTAAAAAGTAAGGGGAAATGTGTGTGCGTCTTATGGAGCGAATGCAGGCTGCGCAGCTATCCCAGAAGCCAGAACAGCAAGAGGGATCGCTGCTTTCGCTGCGCAGAGATCCCTCTTGCTGTTCTGGCTTCTGGGATTCAGAATATTTTTTTTCTTGTTTTCCTCCTCCAAAAACTAGGTGCGCCTTGTGGTCTGGTGAGTCTTATAGAGCGAAAAATATGGTAAATAAAACAGGGCAGGGCATATCCAACGTCTTGAATTGTGCTCAAAACAAAAAGTTGGTACATTCCCACTCCAAGTGCAGCATGGACTTAAGCTGATACGCTTTCTTCCCTGCAGACCACATCACATGTGGGATCACCATTACACTGACTACTGAACAAATTTCTCTTGCAGATTTTTCACATTCAAGTAACTTCAAGATCTTCTGGTTTAGACACTGTCTTTGGGGAGGTCAGCAGGGGTGATGTTTGTGAGGCTTTAAACAACTCCCACTCTTACCATGTATGGGGGAGGGGGATTTCCAAACAGGATGCTAGCTTTGGAGAAAATGTTGCTACCGTTAAGATTTCACGCCATGGAACAGGCATTTGATGGTCAGCTCTGCTTATGAACGTACTTTGTGGAACCCAGCCATTTGTTTCTCTGTTTGTGGAAGACTAAAGCAGAAAACAAAGGTAAAATGGAAAGATCTGCAGAAGACCACCAGGATTTGGATTTATGTAATCTACTTAGATTACTGTGGCAGTGTCTTAAAAGGACAATATCATCAAGAACACAAATAGGTCACATGCACCAGACAACATCAGTTTAGCAGACGTAGTAACATTATGAAGAATTCCTAGGCTACAGGAACAAGCTAAACCAACTTGCCTCAACAGATATTCTACAAATCAGTGCAATTGCTACATTTAGGTCACACAAAAAAGAAAGCAATTAAAGCAGCATTTTAAGACAAAGAAAACAACCTATCCAACAGCTAAGCATTCTCTTAGCCATCTTCACAACACACAGGATGAAGTGGACCCTAGCTCACGAAAGCTCTTGTTCATATTTGTTGTGCCTTTTTTGCTGGAATTGCTGTTACTAAGTCATCAAGATGTAACTATACTTTGAAAAACAGAAAAAGCCGTTCCAAGTTTTGATAAAGCATAATAGAAAGCATTCAAATACTTTTCAAAGCAACAGAACAAAGATACATATTAGATTTACTGTTGGTGGTTTGGCCTCTTTCACAAAGCAGTATAAAATCCCTAGACTAAGAAGTTGCCCTGTAAAGCAAATGGGAGTTGCAAATACCCTAGGTTTACAGGAACTACTATCCATCTACTAAATGGGAAGAAAAATATCTCAAAGCCAGAGGGGCTTTGATGGGCTACTCACATATAATTACCTACTTACCCATCAGATTTGAGTTCATGAAAGGTGTCGGGGACAATCCTTCATCGGGGCCTAATCGACTATCATTCAAGTGATCACCATAATGAGGGCTGTCTGTAAAACCCTATGGGAAAAGAACAGAGTATTTAACAGATTATTGGGCAGCACTACTAATTGAGTTCAAAGATACTCTTCTAATTAAATGCAGAGATACAGTCGGTCATTCTTCAGTGGGTTGGTCTTCAAATCTGCGAATCACAACAAACACACAAATGCTGAGCCTCTTAGCACTTCGTAAACTCCCTTTTCCCTTTAATTGTACAAGAAAAACAACACTATAAATGAACTTCAAAAGAAGAGGCTCCAAAGGGTTTGATACCACACTTTAATGATGATGATGGTGATGAACATGATGATGATAATAATAATAATAATAATAATAATAATAATAATAATAATAATAATAATTTGATCGCAAGGCTCACAAAGTGTCCTAAACACAAATTTTGAGATTCAGGTCTAGCCACATCTACAAGCAGAAAAGTTCCTAGAAATTAATTAGCAGTGGCAGGAATTATGGCATCATGGCAGATTTAAAGAAGGAATTTCACTATTTTGAATGCCACATAGCCACATGAAGTTACCTGTTGATTTGGAATCTTATAATATATATAGCACATGGTACTATCAAGACTGTATCATCCAGAGACTCTGGGATTGGGCCTAGGGACCATGTGCTCTCCCCACCTCCCAGGAATTTCTAGCCTGTTCCTCACCACAGAAGAGGTCACCAAACTCATTTATTTCAGCACATTACTTCCACAATCATGGAATTATAAAGCATGCAGCAGTCACCAAGACCTTCAGGGGTGGTTCAACACCACCTGTAGTGAGGCAGGATGGGAATAGTGCCAATGGCCTGCTCCTGCTACCTTTGCAAATTCAAACTCAGGGAGAAAATATAATATGCACAGAATCCAAGCCTCATCCCCAAATGCAGTTAAGCCTAAGTCCATGTAACAGCAATGCTCACATTCATATTTTGCTAGCCACGTTTATTCCTCCCCGCCATCTGACCCATACATACTGCTTCAATCTGCAGAACTGGCACTGTTACAGGTACTTGTTCCACGGTTGTTAAGAAAACAAAATATTTTCATGTGGCAGCACATATGCTTTGGAACTCCCTGCCTATTTGCAGCAGGTAGGTGCTATATCTGATAGTCGGTGTACTATTTTTGGTGCCTACATAGAACATTTTTGTTTAGACAAGCCTATTGAGACAATAATAATAATAATAATAATATCCCACCATCCCCAGCCAAAGCTGGGCTCAGAGCTTTGTTACAGATGTTTTAATCTTTTTTACTGTTAATTTAATTATTGTATATGTTTTTAGCTTTTAAAAGTTTTTTATTGGTAATTTTAATATCTCTTTTGTTAAATAACTTCAGGGATGGTGACAGGAAGCATCTACAAATTGCTGCTATTCTGTTTCATTGTACAAGAGTAGGGAGGTACCTTTTTCTAAGATCAGAATTTGAGGGCATAGGATTTGGAATGGGAGGAAACATAATTTTTGTATTTACTGATGTTTTGCTTAGAATGTCACATAACCAGGTTCTTTCAATCTCTTGGCATTGAAGCATTAAACAACTTCTAAGACAGGCTCAAGCAAGAGAGTAAATTGCTCTGGCCTGCAGCAATAAGAAACCACCCAGAATCCCTAAGGACTCTGAAATCATCAATCACTGAACATTCATCATTTTCCAGGCTGTGGGCTTGAATTCAAGACGACATTAATGGGGCTGAAATAGGCCTCCCTATCTTTGCAGGCGTGCTGTCAGTTCAACCAAAGGGCTAGTAACTAAGGGCTAAATATCTGTCAGATTCCTACAACTGCTTATAGATGCATGTCACAACTTTCTGCTATACTGCCTGAGCATTTATCTTCTGGGAGCCCCAGAAGATTACTCACTTTACCTACTTCAGAATCAGCGATACACATGTGATAGACATTCAGAAAAAATCTTAGTGACATTTACAACTTGCTTATGACTACAAGGGTGTCCTCCGGTATCCATGACCTGGCCCCATCTGTCAGACAGCCAGCAAGTAGCAGCAGCTGCCCAGGAAATGAGAGGCTCCTAGCCAAGGTCACTGACTGCAGTTTATTTTATATTCAAGTACAGAAGAATATTATAAGACACTAGCTGAACAAAATAACTTGCAGAGTACACCATCTATCAAGCAAAATCTTCTAATGATTTGATCTTTTATCTCATTAATGCAGCAAGACTCAAAGTAACAAGTCACAACTCTCAAGTTTTAAGAACCAAAAATAAAACACCAACAGTGGGGAGTAGTGAATCACCATCTATAGCTAACTGAAGCCACTAAATACTGCTGAAGCTTTGCTAAAGAATACAGTTGTGTTCTAGAGTCATCCTAGTTAGCAATGGCATGTTAATACAGGAGAAACAATGCACAATATTAAAACTAGCATTATCGGCTTTGCTAGAGAGGGAGAAAAGCATGCAAATAAAGACAGGAGCCTAGCTATTATAAACAGCCCGGAGGAAATGAATTTTAAAAACAATCAACAAAAGCTGGTTGACAGTCTTTGAAATAAAACATTAAAATGAGCGTCTAAATTTAAAATGAGGCGCTCATAGTTGTCTATATTCCCCTTCCCACTCACCATTACTGACGAACTTCAGATATTACTAAAATAAAGTAATAAGCTTGTAAATATAGTATGAACAGTGTGCTTGGCTCTCCACAAAACATAACATCCATATGGCTCTCTACTCAGAGGGTTCCACAACTCAAAAAACAGATAACACAGGGTGGGAAAGACTGGGAAACTAACACATTCATTGTGGGGGATGAGTGTAGAAGAAAACCAGTCAGTCACAGGCTCAGTGACAGGGAGTTACTGAGAAAGCCATTAAGATAAGGGAGATTGGGAAGGAAATTGTTTCTAAGAAACCGTTGGCAGGCTTCTCAAGTAACTATTGATAAAAACACAAGCCACCCGAACTGTACCCACAAAACTGTGCTTCAGAATGCCTTTTCCATTAGGTGACATCCCTACCGCCTCCACTGAGCGCAACCTGCAGCCAGTAAAGCCTTGAAGTTAGAAACTAGTGAACTGTAAAGTAAAGAATGAGGTCTTAACCACAGGTCAGTTGGTGAAAAAGGACTCTTGCATGCAACTGATACCAGACATTTTGTATATCATAGTTCCAGGAGTATATTCCAGCTACAGTGGTACCTCGGGTTACGTATGCTTCACGTTACATACGCTTCAGGTTACAGACTCCGCTAACCCAGAAATAGAGCTTCAGGTTAAGAACTTTGCTTCAGGTTGAGAACAGAAATCGTGCTCCGGTGGCACGGTGGCAGCGGGAGGCCCCATTAGCTAAAGTGGTGCTTCAGGTTAAGAACAGTTTCAGGTTAAGCACAGACCTCTGGAACGAATTAAGTACTTAACCCGAGGTATCACTGTATATGACTAGCTGACCAGGTATAGCCTTGCTTCACTTGGTTACATCCTGGTAACCTCTTGTGTGGAATCCTGCAGTATTTTGTACAAGGAACAGACTGGATATGGTCCAAAAATTTCACCTGGTCTCAAATATGGCCGAAAGGTAACCAAACGGGGTTGGGTTCTACAAATTTATAATCCCTATAATGGCTCCCAGACTATTTCCAAGCACAAATCAGTGTTGATATTGACCTTTAACTTTTTGGTGCCAACAAGACCCTTTTTATTTTCCAGACTTTGAGAGACCCAGCAAGATTTTAGATCATGTTCTTAGCTTTACTGTTTTATCTTCCACGCTTAACAACTCAAGAGTTGTTTTAATTCATTATACCAATTATTACATTACATGTCTTATTGTTGTTTCTAAAAGTGATATTTTGCAAACTTCACTGAGAAAACTTTCTTATATGTGGAATATAAATGAAGAAGCATGTATCATTTATTCAGTGTTCCTAAAAGTTTCTGTACTTGGGCCTTTGTCTTGGAATGTGAGAATTTGCTGATGTTCAGACTATTTGTCCATCTAGCCTAGAATTTATGTTGTGAACCAACCTGAAGGCTTCGGGCATAGTGTGGTATACACATTTAATTGATTAATAATTGTCTCCTCTGAAAGGCTTCTGCTGCCCCAAGTCTCAAACAAGTAAAAACCTTTCCCATCACTTGCTATCTGAACCTTTTGACTAGAGATGCCAGAACTAGAATCTGGAAATTGCTGTATGCAAAGCAGGTGCTCTGTGGCCTCTCCTCTAAACTCATACCGTCCCTTCTGAAACAATCTGCCCCTTTTAAACTTACACTGTGTCTACCAGCCCCACCCAGCTGTGCATACAAAATCCTGCACACACAGTGATGTATGCAACCTGCTGCTGACAAGGATCTGTGGACTGGTACATTAACATAACACTGGTATTTGAAGAAGACTAAAGCAGGGCATACCAGAGTTCTTCCTATGAAGAGAGGAGGATGGAGATGAAGTGTCTATAGCCAGAAGTACACTGTGTCCCTTGCCTGTGCTCTGCAGCTTCCCTGCTTAGTTTAGATGGCTGCAATAATACATTTCTGCTGCTAAGAGAAGAGTCTGTGGCTGTCTGCTGCACAAGCCTTTCTACTACTAGAACTTTGAACCCACCTTTGAGCAACTCAAACTTTTGAGAACCATCTTTTTTTCACTTTAGAACCCCAGATGCACGCAAATAATTACAGAGAAAACAAATCCCACCTCCTCATGTTTCAGCTTCTCAAGAGCTGTTGAGAGATCTGAGCTTTTTCCAAGGAGGCCACCATTTTCCTGTAAGCAAGGAAATATTCAGAAAAATTAGGGCAAAATTAAAATAACATTTGTTCCAAAAAATTTTTTAACATTGTACCTCACTTTAAAACAAAAGTCTGGCATTTAATGATTATGCTTAACAAAAAGCAAAAAAAAGGTTGCTTACTGAACTGTTCAAGTGTTTGGTAGTTTGTTTCGCACTCCTATATATGGAGCTGCATTTGCACATGGACAAGAGGTGGAACCTTCCAGAAGTTCTAAAAGGAAGGGTTGGAGCTCCCCTCCTTTCAGCCATGTGCTTTGCGCAAAGCAAGGGACACTCTGTTCACCCTCTCCATAGTACAGGCACCCTTAATAGATATTACCACCTGGACTTGAGACAGAGTCCATATGATAGAGCAAGAAAGTGTGACATATGACTGGAAAAGGGTTCGTTCTAGGAACAGCTAGAGGTAAGCAACCCTGTTTTCTTCGTGGTCCCTGTGCAGTCCCTCACATGAGAAATTAGCAGGCTTGTTTTGGCACACAAACCACCACCCTGGCTGAACCAAATCTGTCTTGAACGTGCAAAAAATAGTAATAATCACAAATCTGGAGTATGCAAACTAAAACAATCCTTTATGAATTGTTTGAATGAAGTCCCTGAATATTGCATTGTAGAAGCAACATTGGAATAACCCTGGCACAATGGACCTTGAGAGGAACTAGGCACATTTTCCTCTAGAGACTACAAAACTCTAATTGCCCTCAGAAGCAACTGAAAACATGTCTGTAAAGAAATGCAATTGCCTTCCAGGTGTCTCTGCAGTCAACAAAATTGTTTTGATAACAGATATGGAATTAGGAGTGAGCAGTGGGATAGCCAGCCTTACTGATATCACCAAACTGTTCAGGGATATAAAAACAAAAAGTGATTATGAGGAATTCCAAAAGGATGTGGTCACCTCACCTCAAAAATGATATTGTACTGCTGGAAAGTATTCAGCAAAAGGCTAATAAAACGATGATGGGGATGGAGCATTCTCTGATGAGGAAAGGTTGATGCTGTGCTTGGGACTTTTTAGTTTACAAAAAAGGCAAGTCAGAGCTGACATGATAATGTTTATAAAATTATCCATGAATGGAGAAAGTGGATAGACAAAAGTTTTTCTCCCTCACTCACAACACTAGAACTCATGAACATCCAATGAAGGGGAATGTTGGAAGATTCAGGACAGATAAAAAGGAAATACTTCTTCATGCAACACATAGTTCAGCTATGGAGTTCATTCCCACAGAAAGCAGTGATGACTATCAACTTGGATGGCTTTAAAAGGAGATTAGACAATTCATGGAGGAGAAGGCTATCGGTGGCTACTAGTCACCATGGCTGCGCTCTGCCTCCACTGTCAGCAGCAGTATGCAGTATGCTGCTGAGTACCAGTTTCTGGAAACCACAGGAAGGCAGAGTGCTCTTGTGCTCAGGTTCTGCTTGTGGGTTTCAAACAGGCATCTGGATAGTCACTGTGAGAAAAAAGATGCTGGACTAGATGGGCCATCAGCCTGATCCAGCAAGCTGGAGCCAGTGTGGTGTAGTGGTTAAGAGCGGTAGTCTTGTATTCTGGTGAACCGGGTTCGCTTCCCCACTCCTCCACCTGCAGCTGCTGGGTGACCTTGGGCCAGTCACACTTCTCTGAAGTCTCTCAGCCCCACTCACCTCACAGAGTGTATGTTGTGGGGAAGGAAGGGAAAGGAGAATGTTAGCTGCTTTGAGACTCCTTAAGGGGAGTGAAAGGTGGGATATCAAATCCAAACTCTTCTTCTTCATGTTCTTATCTCACCCAACTGGGTGAATGGAGAGTAAAATTCAATTCAAGTGTAAAGTGATGATTATGTATTTATAAAAGTATTCATATACTGCTAAATTACAAAACATATCAAAGTGGTTTATACATTAAAAAGAAAAAAGACATCGGGGCAAAAATCCTCATTTTACATATACACGCAGGGAGTCTGAACTGCTGGTGATTGACCACAGATGAGACCTTGGGATCACAGTGGATAGTTAATGAGGTACAGCAGCTGTGAAAATATTGAATTCCATGTTAGGGAATGTTAGGAAATGGACTAAACTGTGGAATTCACTCCCAAAAGATGCAGTGATGGCCATCAATTTCAATGACTTTAAAAGAGGGTTAGATAAATAAATAAAGGCAACATAAACAACAAGGTTAACACAGTGGAGTAACCTCACAGGATCTCAATTCATTTTAGAGGAGACAAGGACTGAACTTAGAACAGGAAGAGACAAGACACCCAGGGACCATCTGCATGTCTATAGCAGTCAGTACCTTCTGTCACATAGCACACCGAAGCCTCTGACATTTTAAACTAATGCTCAATGGATGCACAAGTATCTGCCATATGGCAGGGGGAAATCTCTTGTATCTTACCAATGCAAAGCCAGCATCTCAAACTGTGTCTTGCCCAATATGACAAAAGCAAGAAAAAGATGTGCCTATGTCAGATATGAGGCCCCTTGCGCTTGCAATTTTTGCCTACCCCTGGAATGCAAAGCTCTCTCTAATTCAGCCACTGGTGCAATTTTGTCTCTTGGTCTCACTGAAGTATAGAGGACACTCTACAGCAGGGGTCAGCAACCTTTTTCAGCTGTGGGCCGGTCCACCGTCCCTCAGACCATGTGGTGGGCCGGACTATATTTTGAAAAAGAAAAGAATGAATTCCTATGCCCCACAAATACAGTGGTGCCTCACAAGACGAAATTAATTCGTTCTGTGAGTCTCTTCGTCTAGCGGTTTTTTCGTCTTGCGAAGCAATCCTATTAGCGGATTAGCGCTATTAGCGATTTAGCGGCTATTAGCGGCTATTAAAGGCTTAAAGGATTAGCGGATTAGCTGCTAAAAGGCTATTAGCGGCTTAGCGGCTTAGAAAAAGGGGGTGGGGAGCGAAAAAAAATCTCAAGACATTTTCGTCTTGCGAAGCAAGCCCATAGGGAAATTCGTCCTGCGAAGCACATAGAAAAATGGAAAACCCTTTCGTCTAGCGGGTTTTCCGTCTTGCGAGGCATTCGTCTTGCGGGGCACCACTGTAACCCAGAGATGCATTTTAAATAAAAGCACACATTCTACTCATGTAAAAACACGCTGATTCCTGGACCGTCCACAGGCCGGATTGAGAAGGCGATTGGGCCGGATCCGGCCCCCGGGCCTTAGGTTGTCCACCCCTGCTCAACAGGAGTGGTGGAGAACCTGTGCCACTCCATATGCTGCTAAGCTAAAACTCCCATCATTCCTGACCACTCGCCATGGTGGCCAGGGTTGTTAGGAATTGGGCTAAAACAACATCTTCATGTCCAGAGGCTCCCCACCCCTGCCCTCCTGACGTATCCTAACTCAAAGTAAAAAGGTAATCATTTCCCCTCAAGTAAACAACTGTGATCTTTTATTTAACATTTATTAAACTATTTTAAATGTGCATACTATATTACTGATTCTGTAGAGCATTATGTTCACACTGTATTATATTTAAAATAACTGGAATTAACAAAGGCTACTATTGTTAAAAACTTTATAGTTTTATTGTATCTTAAATACATTACAGGAGATCCATGAACAGGATCTGCCACTTTTTAAAATGTCTGTAACTGTAATGTAGAGACGGGTGGTGACTGCCTGGGTACCTGGGTACTTTTTGCAGAAAGCGGCAAGCTGTTCCATGAACAGATTTTACTCAGGTAACTGCAGGGAGGGGGGAGGGGCGAGCCCAGATCTCCTGCATATCTAGATTGGTTTCCATCACTGATGATAAATAATCATTTTCTTTAAAGAAATTCTTTAAAAATGCAATTAATAATTAATTTGTGCAAAGATGTTCATCAATTCACCACTCAAGCAATCCTGCAAGATACAGGTATGGGCAGGAAGATTGCCTACTAATGTTTTCTTGTCTGCTGATAGACTAGTTCTAGGTACCACCTCTGAACCACAGACCGTATGCATATACAATAAATGCTCTTTTGTTAGCCATACTTCTGCCTATAATCAACTGTAGTCAAATTATACTCTTACCCTTGTAGGTTCATATGAAGGACTTGATTGACCACTTGCTCCCCAAGATGCAGCACCTGTTCGTTCTCCCATACCTAACAGCAGAAAGAAAGAGGACAGACCATATAATATAATGCAAAGCTTGGGGGGAATTAGATGTATACCATCATGCTATCACATGGAAGACAGAGCAAGCTTGTTTTTCTCTTGCTCTGGAAGGTAGGTTTCAAGCTATAAGAAAGAAGATTCCGACTAAACACCAGGAAGAACTTTTTGATGATAAGAGCTGTTCAACAGTGGAATGGACTCCCTTGCAAGGTGGTGGACTCTCCTTCACTGGAGGATTTTAAGCAGAGGTTGGATGGTCACCTGTCACAGATGTTGCAGGGGGTTAGACTAGATGTCCCTTCCAATTCAAATTATACAATTCTATGATTCTATGCTTGTTAAGATAGAAAAAAAATCTCTTCGCTTTCTATCTTTCAGTATTGATAAGAAGTCCACCCAAGAGAAACAGGTTGTGATACCAATTCCCATCCTGTTTATTCACAGCGTTTGTAATCAAGAAATAGACATCCACTTTACCCAATTGGAATTCTGGCCGTCATTGTTAATAGGCTTTGTACTGCTTCATTACCACCACCTTACACACATTTATTTATCCAATCTTTTTAAAAAAAACCATTTATGCTAGTGGTTATCACAACCGTGTAAAGCAATTCATTCGTATTTTCATGATATGCTTGTATGACAAGGTACAGGCAGCCCCCCCCCCATTTACACAGGGATTATATTCCGAGGCACCATGTGCAGCAGTGAAATCGAGTATAATTGCAACACACTGAAAAAAACGACACTCTGCCACCATTCCACCCTTTTAGTGACAATTTAGTGACATATTTATGTTGCTTCCAGGTTCGACGCAATGCATGTATATACACTCACACACATACTGCACGTGCATAAATGGGGGGCTGCCTGTACCTCATTGCCTAACGTTTTTCCCCACCAGTAAATGCTTCTAAGCTCTTGTCTTCAAGAGATACTAAATCACCTTTTCATACATACTTCCTTCCTACTAGTATCATTGGTGTACCCCTAGTCCCTTTTCTCTCTCTCTCTTTTAAAAGACTGCTCTTTTGTAATATGGTGTGCATTTGGTACGCAATTAACGTATTTTTCCATGTATAAGACACCTCCACGTATAAGATGATCCCTATTTCTTTCAACCCAAAATTGAGAAATCAACATTCTGGATTTAGCTGCTCAGTTTAGTTTCTTAATTGGTTTAATTTGGCTCTGCTTGGATTGTCGCCTGTTGTTGCAGACTTTACAACCTTGCAGCTGGGGACATCCCTACCTGCTCAACCTCGCATTCCCTTTCCTTTGCTAGCATCCTAGCCTTCAATCAACCTGAGCAGTAAGAGATGGCTCGAGGCACCACACTGAAGAAGGGAACTTAAACAGCTGCATGGTGGCAGACACATCCACATTATTTCCAGGCTCCCCAGGAAGGAGGGTGCAGGTTCAGTGATTGGTGAATCTTGCATATGCTGTATGGAGAGTGACTGTTGTTTTTGGGGTGGCTGGGTGAGTGAGTCAATTAGGGGCATGGGTGCTGGTTTGGGTTTAATCCTTGGACCTTTGCAAGCTGATTTAACTGGGGCTAGCACCCCTTAACCACAAAACAGTTCTGTGCAGCGTGTGCAGCTTGCTTGTGTGTGCTCCAAGATCTAATTCCAAGATCTACTTCTCCTTGGGCTGGTGAGGCTAAGCTCATACGTGCTTTACCACACCAGGGCAGCCCATCCAGCCCTTCATTCACCGCGCCCTCCATCCCACCCCATCGGTGTGTTTGTGCATCGTTGGTCTGCTTACTCCTGCTTTGTGGTATCTCTTTCCCCTCTCTGGGCTCAGAGGGCTTGCAAGCATTGGAACATGAGAGCATTGAGATTGGGTGTGTGTTAGTGGGTTTGCCTTGCTTCTTTCGTTGCTCGCTTCGCGGCAGCTTGGTTGCTCTTCCGGGTTTGCTGTAGGGCTCCACAGAGTGTGCGTGCCTGCTTGCTGCCTGAGCTAAATTATCCCGGGTTTTTTGGCCGGCTGGCAAGCAACAGTGTGTTGTTGTTTTTTAACCCCTGTGTATTCACCATCTGTGTATAAGATGACCCCCAATTTTTGACTATTTTTTTTTTTAGCTAAAACCATTGTCTTACACGGAAAAATGCAGTATTTGAGTTGCACTGGATACGGTATGCAATTATGTCACTTATTAGATATCCTCTTCTACAGAGAACCAAAGCCACCCACAGCATTGTAAATATAGACACACCAGATTCATAAAGGCTGTCTTTTCTCTCTTCATTCATTCCTCCCTACTGCCTGCCTTTTTCATTACTACACATTCTGTACTGACATTTCTGCCCAAAAGTCTTTATCCTGGTTATTTCATGTCAAGTTAGAAGCATCACCACCTCTGTCTCTGTCTCTGTGTGTTTACCGCTCAGTTCTGGAATTACAGAAGTCATCCCATTTTCTGATTTGATCCCAAATGGCCCGTTTCCCCCTAGGACATCCCTACATCCCTATTCAGAGAAATGTTGGAGAGTATCGGATGCGACCCCTGAGCCAAGAAGATAAGTAACTAAACAACCTTTAGAAGGCATCTGAAGGCAGCCCTATATGGGGAAGTTTTTAAATGTTTAATGTTTTATTATGTTTTTATATGTGTTGAAAGCTGCCCAGAGTGGCTGAGGCAACCAGTCAGGTAGTCAGGATACATATTAAAAAATATAATTATTATTATCATCATCACTGTCATTGAATAGGACATCCCTATTTTCATTTGAGAAATGTTAGAGGGTATGTGTTTATGCAGAGGGGGAGGGGGAGGGAAAATTATTTCCCCCACAGTATGCATTGCCTTATACCTGCTATTCTCTTATGCACTCACCCAGTTTGTAGGCATTATTCTAGGCGGGGAACTTGTGGCTCTCTATAAGAGGTTGGACTTCAGCTCCATTCATCCCCAGTCAGCATGGCCAACAGTAAAGGGGTGTTGGGAGTTGTAGTTCAGTAGCATCTGAATGGCACCATATTCCCTAACTCAGGTCTATAGTCTAACTATCCACGAAGTTTGTTGTTATCAGTGAGCTTTGCTGGTTTAGTTTTCCTAATCTCCAAATAATTCATGAACAAATTATAAAGCACCCAATTTTGGACCAGACAGTTACAAATGCCTAACCAGTCCTTTGCTTCCTTCTCTTCTATCCATTTGTTTTGAAATCATGTGATCCTCTTACCTAATAGCTACCAAGGTTCCTTGAGAAACTTTAGTAAGTGATATGTCAAAGCTTTTTGCATTAAACAGGTTTCAGCTAATTTTTCCCCCAAATATTATTCTTATTCTTATTAATGCATATAACATCTATGTTGTACCCACTGTTCATTTTATGGAAACTCAGACACTACTACAACACAGTACCTCAGTATAGTATGACAACGGCATTCCTGGACTATTAATGGCATATAAATAGCATTAAATTCTATACAAACCCACTTAGCATTGGGCCCAATAGTCAGGTTTAGACAAAATCAAGTTAGACAAATGTGTACACTCATGCGCAGGAGGCTAAACTGAACGATAGTTTATCTATTTCAGCATCTTCTTTCTAAGGGTGGACAGGGTGGAAACTCAGAAGCAGAACATTACAATAAAGGTCATATTCCATTTGTACCTAGCATTTGGCACTGAGATGCACTGCTTCTGAAAATGAAGGCTGTGTTTAGCTATCATGGCTAACAGACCTATTTCTGAAAGCACTTAGTGGCTATCCTTACATCTTGTGATAGTTAATTCTACAGTGCAACAATGAAGAAGCACTTGTCCCCCCACAAGTCTAATTAGACCAGGCAGGGGCCCTAATGTAGCCCACAACTGCTGTTTTCCCCATGCCACACCCATCTGCTATCATATGTAATGACAAGTGTGGACAGTTAAAGATGTGGCTGCAAAAGAATGATCAAGAGCCTTAAAGTGCACTCCCAATTTTCCTTGGCAAGCACAACTTTGCATTCAACAACTTTTCCTGCTAAAAGCAAGGTTTGCCATGGTGCTGATCACTTGACTGGCAGTAGCTGCAAAATCCATTGGGATTGGCTACATTCAAGAGTTCCTGCATGCAATCCCTTTCCAAAGCAGAGCTTGCAGCTGGCACTGGTCAGCCATGCCGAAGCCCCACTTTAAGCAGGGATGTTACTTTGCAATTTGAGTTCAAGCTGGGCAGCAAAAGGGGGGGGGGGTAACCAGGAGTGATTGTAAAAATGTGCTTCATATTCTTCCGTTTGTAGTTGAGTCACCTGGTGTCATGTTGACATCAGATGATTGACAGGTGAGTCACGTATCTGTCCAAGTGGTCCATGGACAGCGGGGAGCTCAGGATGCGGCCCACTGGTTAGATCCCATTCCTTACCTCAGTCATTGTGTAATTACAGTGAATTCCCTTGTAACATGTGTGGTGTAAAGAAGTACTCTTACCATCCCTGAACCCCACTGAGAAAGACCCCAAAGGAGGAATACAACTTCTCTATCCATTCACATCTACAATATCCTCTCCCCAATGGGCAACCATAGCTATTCACAGTATTCCATACACTAGTATAAGATCATTATGTTGTTGTTGTTTAGTCGTTCAGTCGTGTCCGACTCTTCGTGACCCCATGGACCAGAGCACGCCAGGCACTCCTGTCTTCCACTGCCACCCGCAGTTTGGTGAGACTCATGTTTGTAGCTTCGAGAACACTGTCTAACCATCTCATCTCATCATTATGTTATCTGCTATTTTATTCTCAATCTGTCCTCAACAAAATTTGCATTCATCAGTGCCACAGGTGACCATTTCCAGTGATCTCTATCCTGAATAATCACACCCTATTTAGATGTCCTGGGGCTTTTATCATCTATGTAATTTGCTTTACATTATATACACAATGAATCTAACATGCTATTCTCTCTGACTATTAGAACAGGCTGGAGATTCTATTTTCTATCTGCTTTCCAACCTGAATTATTTGGCAGCATCTTCAAAGTTGACTATCTCACTGTCCAGCATGACCCCCACTTACTCATGAATATTAGGTGGCACCAGTCTCAATACAGAGCCTGATACCACATTCTTACATGTGAAAATGGTCTATTTATTTCTACTCTTTTTTTGGAGTCCAAGTGTATAATATTTACCAATCTTCTCTATCTATACGCCAATGCAGTTGAAGAATTCTAAAAGCTAGGAAAATGGCTAATCTTCCATTTGTAAAAGCTATGCTGGTTTCTCCTCAGAAAGGTGCTATTTATATATATTTAGCTTTGGATAGCACTTTTCACCAATTTACCATGAACACAAGTTAAGCTGACAGTAATTCCTAGATCCACACTGATTTTTCTATTGCTTACCTTTCAGTCCTCCACTAAGGAGTTTGCTTTTAGTGATTAAAGGTAATTGTTGCAAGTAAAAAAAAGGAAATGCATAAAATAAGCCTTTTTGCAAATGATAGAGCAATTATGCTATCTAATCCAAAAGCTGCAATACCTGTATTAATGAAAGAACTAAGCAATTATGGTAAAGTGACAAAAATCAATGAATCCAAATAAAAAATAATGTATATGGGTATTTCTCCCTCTGACCATTTAATCATGCAAAAACAGACAGATTTTTAAATCTGCAGCAAGGTAATAAAATATATGGAACTGCAGATAACTAAAAATCTGTCAACTTTAAAAAATAAACTTCACATCATTTCTTTTACAGCTATGACAAGAACTTAGATCTTGGAAAGACCTACATTTTCATGGTCAGGACTCATAGCTGCTGTAAAGGTAGTTATCTGATGATGATGATGATGATGATTGTTGTTGCTGTTCCAAGTTATCTGTTCAATTTATATACTGCCCTTTATCCGAAGATTCCAGGGCAGTGTTTCTTTTTCAAGTGCTGCCAAGTAGGATTACACCCAAACAATTTAAAATATGGCAGGGCTCAGTAAAAAAGTTCATACACAAAGGACAAAAAGTGCAACCAGGCTCCTGAATTATATGTATCCATGTTTAAAGTGGCGGGTTCAGAATCCCACATCTCCAAACTTATTACAGTGCCTTCCAATTAAAGCATTTGATGTCACTGATCCACAGACAAAAGGATAAACCATGGCTAGATACAGTCATACCTCGGGTTGAAGTAGCTTCAGGATAAGTATGTTCGGGTTGCGCGCTGCGGCGACCCGGAAGTAACGGAGCGCATTACCTCCGGATTTCACCGCTAGTGCATGCGTAGACGGTCAAATAACGTCACGTGCATGCGCAGAAGCGGCAAATCGCGACCCACGCACATGTGGGTTGCATTCACTTCTGGATACGAATGGGGCTCCGGAACGGATCCTATTCACATCCAGAGGTACCACTGCATAGAAATTTCAGATCCAGTATACAGAGCATGTCCTTTTCTGCCCTCTTTACTCACTGAAACCCATACCATTGCAAACCCTTTCCTCCACACCACACTGAATGTTTGGAAAACAGAAATTAAAAATTTGGCTTCTCTGATATCTCCCCTTATTCCTCTTCACTTCCAACTATCTTTTAAAAAAGCAGGACAATGCTTAGATTGAATGGCTGGGAACAGATGGCAGACTTTTATACACTAAAATACCTTTTTTTGCAAATGGTATTCTTCTATGAAAAGAACAATTCATAGTTGACATGCCAACCCTTAAATGGTCATGGTACCATTTCAATCAGCTGTTAAGATTCCTGTTAAATCCAGATATTTCCACTTAGGCAAACAGGAACCTAACAGCAACAGAACACATCTTTGTTAACCTCGCTCCTCTCTTCTTTCTCTGAGGGCATAGCTTCCTCAATTTATAAAGCTTTAATAAACCTAGAATATGGCAATCTTTTGTACACAAAAATGACGTGGGAGATGGACCTAGAAGTCAAAATACGAAATGAAAAATTGATGTATTTGTGATCCAAGAGCCTGCTGAAATCGGTTTCTGCAAAAATCAGGGGATCCTTATGAACACTTTTGCATAAATGGCACTATAAACCAGTGATGCTATCCCAGATATCTAAGGTATTGGAGGGGATGCACAGTCAAAGGTACATATTTCCATATGTGGTGGTTTTGTAACATCATCAAACCCTTCTGGAGTGCTGACTTCAAAGAAATAAGGTTGATATATAACAAAACTATTGAAATGTATCCACTAACACTACCTGGGCTTATGATCCCACCCAGTGCTTTTTTCCTACAAAAATGTTTAGGGGTACTCTCATTTTGACTCAAGAAAATCACCATTTTATAGTTCAACTTAGGAAAAATAAATACAATAAATGGACAAAAGTACAAAGACTCACAAAATGTTTAGGGGTATGCATATCCCTGTGGGACCCCAGAAAAAAAAAAGCACTGACCCAACCCATTCAAGATTAACCTAACAATGGCCACTTAGTCTTTCTATTGAAAGCTGCCCATATGGAGATAGCAAGATATTGGAAAACTGGTGTTAACATCTATTCTAGGTACACCAGAATAGTGTACCTCAGCATTGGCTGAGAAATTAACATTTCAGGTCAGAGCAGCAAAGAACAAACACAATCCCTATGGCAAATGTTTATTAAATACATCAATTGTTCAGACTGTGGCAGGAATCCACCCAACACTCATGGGAAAATGTGGTGTGATATTTTAGACTACTCTAACAAAACTTTATTACACAGTGTGACAAAAGTCTAATTTTATCAGGGCAAGTTGATTGTTGCCTACTGTTGTAACATGTGTTTTCTCAAAATGTACCTTCTGTACCATGAAAAATGAACAACTTTTTTTTAAGAAAAAGAAAAGTTACCGTATTTTTCGCCCTATAGGGCGCATTTTTCCCCCTCCAAAAATGAAGGGAAAATCTGTGTGCGTCCTATGGGGCGAATACAGGCTTTCACTGAAGCTTGGAGAGCTTATGAACACACCGACCCCTCTCGCTCTCCAGGCTTCAGGAAGCTATCAGCAAGCCTGGGGAGCCCGCAGGAGTTCCCGCAGGGCTCCCTAGGCTGCGGATAGCAGCCTGGTGCCCGGCGCGGGGGGCGCCCTGAAGCAGAGCTCCCTAGGCTGCGGATAGCAGACTGCTGCACAGAGCGTGCTGAAGCAGAGCGCCCCGCGCTTCGGGCAGACATCGGCCAGCCCCACAAGCTCGGGGGACAGCGGGGAGGCGCAGCGCCACCATCCCGCTGTTCCCCGACCTGGTTTTGGGGGGGAAATAAAGGGGGGGGGAATTCCTTTATTTCCCCCCAAAAAAACTAGGTGCGTCCTATGGGACGGAGCATCCTATGGGATGAAAAATACGGTAATTGTTGTTAATTTCTTTCCCTCTCAGCTTGCATATATGTCAAATAGTTAATAGCATAGACAAAGGACAAAATATTCATGTTAACGCTCATTTAAGATTGCCCTAAAATGAGCAAGGCAGGTTGAAAGAGAAATTTCAAACTAAGAATGACTGCTTTCAAGGAAGTATCACCTGCTGAAAAGCGAAGTCATATTTATTGTTAATTGGCAGTTATAATTTAATGCCATAAGGTATAGCCACAGTATAACTGTAAATCATCTGCATGAGGTACGAGGTGTGATTTCCCAACACTATTGCCAGAGCAGAAAACCTCTACAACTTTGTCACATACAGCTGACAGCGCTGTATTAATTTTGCTGTACTTGATCCAGGAGCTGAGGAAGTGTGGTGGCTGGCACTAACAAAGACAAAAGCAATCTCTTGGCATATATAACCCTTTTCTTCCTCAGACAAGACAAGAAATAACACAACAACCACCACCACCACAACAACAAACACAAAACAAAAATATATTTGCTTGCCCGGTACCCAGAAAGTAGAAAACTGACTCATGAAAATATCAAGATTCAGCAAAATCTGGAAACAGACTTTTTACAAAATCTAGCAGTATTTTTATTTTACTATTTTATTTATAAAAATATTCATGAATTGTCAATTCATAACAAAATCAAGGCAGTGTATACTAAAATGATTAAAACAGCATAAAACTATAAAAACATAAAATACAGAACAAATAACTAACGAGTCAGATTAATTCTTCTATTTATAATAATATTTATTAGGGGAACATACATAGATATAATAATGAACACTCAAATATGGATAGCTTGTGAACAGACCCTGCCACCAAGAACAGGGCATTAAACTAGGAGGTTGCATTGAGCCCTTTCAGGCATTCCATAGCTGCTGGCAGGTGTCCTGCAGGTCATAGGCATCAGTGATGACGATATTTTTTAATATATATCCTGACTACCTGACTGGGTTGCCCCAGCCACTCTGGGCAGCTTTCAACACATATAAAAACATAATAAAACATTAAACATTTAAAAACTTCCACATATAGGGCTGCCTTCAGATGCCTTCTAAAAGTTGTATATTTACTTCTCTTCTTGGCTCAGGGGTAGCATACCATACCCTCCAACATTTCTGCGATGAAAATAGGGACGTCCTAAGGAAAAGCGGGACATTCTGAGATCAAATCAGAAACTGGGACGTCTTCTCTAAATCAGAAACGTTCCTGGAAAATAGAGGCACTTGGAGGGTCTGGTATTCAGGCTTTGTAAGCCAAATCCATGCTGTGTGTATACCATTGCAGGTCTAGGCCTTAATGCCTCCTGGAGCTTCAGCTGCCTAACAAAAGACAGGAAGGATTCTAAAACTCTCCAATGAGATTATTGGTAGCTGACAGGCAGCCAATCCCCTGCTGCGAAAGGACCAGTGTTGTGATTCGCTAGTTACAGAACAAGATGACCTATGTGGGGTTGTGTTGTCTAGGCTGGGTTAAGGTATATATACTAGGTTGTGTGCCCCCGTTTGTCATTCTTGTTCCTGGTGTTTAAATAAAACTTTTTGAGCTTAATCTCCGTCTCAGGTTATTCTTGAACCCACCTACACTTCAGGCACCATGAAGAGTGGTTTCTATCTGCCTACTTCCTCAAAGGCTTCATACAACATAATGACTATTTAAGTTCTGGAAGTGGGGAAAGACAGGCCACCAATGCATACATATTTGGCAGGTTTTTATCAAGGTATATGGGTTGTGTGAAATATGGACTGATTTATGAACAACCTTGCATGAAACAACCAGCAGCAGAGGAAAAGCAAATGGTGCATAGCAATAGCCCCTATTTTTGTTATCTGCCGTACAATACTTGTGTGTGATGTGAAGGACAGCTTCCACAGCCATCATTAGTGTGGTTATTTAATAATAGATGTAGATGGAATTTGTAATGTTCCAGTGGAATTCTACACCAGCCGCTCACAATGTTTCCAGCAGCTTTAGAACAATATTGCTTAAGCAGAATGAATTCAAGCTAGACCAGACCAGAATCAACTTTTTAAAAGACAGAATGTAAAATTATTGAATCCTTTTAAAAACCTGACTTAAAATTATTATTATTAATTCAATGTATATACCGCCCTTTATTGAAAGATCCCAAGGCGATGTACAACATTAAAAACATATTACAGAACATCAACGACAAAACACAGTCAGTTCGGTTTATTGTGTTTAGAGAATAGCCGTTACACACATAAAAATAGTAATAAGAATACTGCTACTAATAGTGGTTTACATTTCTACTCCCTGACTTTTAGTAGGTAAATCATTTCCCATTCCCCCTTTATGTTTTATTGCACAAATTTGTAAAGCCTTGGCAAGAAATTGGGATGTTCTAAGGGATATATACCTCTCAAAACATAATAAATATACCTGACATAACATAATAAAAAGCATACTGACAGACAGCCTAGTAATAAAATAGTCAACATAATAACAGTCCTCTCCCCCACACTTTCAAGGTTTGTGATCAGCACAACAGCAGCAATGGAATACAGTAGGAAATAAACAATTCGTGTCAGTTTTACAAAGTTTCAGCATCAAAATTCAAAATCCTACCTATAGCGTAAGACAACTACAGGAACAATTGCACTCCTTAATTTTTTAAAAGAATCGTTTACATTTCCTGCAATGAGGCCTACATATTATCTGTTTTACAACTCTTTTCACATAATATATTTCTCTAATGACAACATTCCGAAGCAACTGATAAAAATCTCTTATTACTTCTATTGATGTTATATTATAATCTGCTTCTTTACAGTGAAAAACCTCAGCACATCCAAATAGATCTGCAACTACAAAGAGTTCTTTCAAAATCCATGTGCTAAATATGCTCCACCATATATTTAATTGATTTTGAAATAGTCCACGCAGACTTTGGAATTGAGAATCAAATTTTCCCATTGCCCCAGCCGGACAGCTGTTTGGACCAAGATTTCCAGAGCAGTAGGGATAGGCAAAATATTGATACTTTGTCCCTTACCAGTAGGAACTCCAGACTGCGATAAAGGTTTCATATTTTTTTCACAAGAGTGTACTGCCCAGCTGGCCTTGCAGACCCTCCCCACTAGGCAGGCAGCAGCACTTTACTGCAAAGTAAAGCCTTTACTGCAGGGGTCACCAAGCTAAGGCCCATGGGCCAGAAGCAGCCCCCAGAGGTAATTTGACCGGCCCACGAGCTGCCCCTGAACCGAGTTGCCCACTCGCTGCGCTAAACCGGCGCAGCGCAGCATGGGGACTCGCTTCCGTGGCGCCGGAAATCACGTCTGCATGCAATCTGGCCCACAGAGGGCTCTCCGCGGGACCGATCCGGCCCAGGCAAGATAAACCTTGCCAACCCCTGCTTTACTGCAAAGTAAATGGCCGTTTCCTGCCTGCCGATCTGCAAGGCATAAGCCCCGGCCACCTCTCAGTTGGCTTTGCAGAGTAAAGGACTGCACTCCGTTCAGCAAATGATAAGATTCAGGTGGCTTTACTCTTGCTTTTGTTATGCAGGTTTAAGGCACAGACCACACCTCTTGCTAGGCGGAGTAGAGACCCAGCTTCCCTGCTGAGGGATGGAGATTCTGGTGGCCTCTGTCGTGATGCTCAAACAGTGGGTCTCAGGGCTGCAATCTGCCTCTCCTGTCACCCATTTGCCTGTCATGCTCCCCAGTCTTTCCAGCGCCTTTTGGTTGGATCAATGAAAGCACTAGCAACTCTCTGCATGCTGAGTAAAAGTGGCCAGGAAACAGAAGGGGGGGGGGCGTTGAAGTGAGGAAGAAAGGGCGAGAGGTGTTGAAAAGTGAGAGAAAAGGTTACTATTAAATAATAAACTGGGAATAGAAATTAATAGGATAAGAGAGGAAAGAAATGAATATAAAAAAGATCAGGAAGAAGTGATGAAAGAAACCACTTCTCCACTTGGAACCTCCTGCCTAAAATGGGGAGGCTGAATCACCATACCTCCAGGCAGTGGGGGTTTTTTTCTAGAAAAAGAGGTAAAGGAACTCCCACCTTTTGGGGACAGACAATTTTCCATCACCCAATCGCAGAGCTGCCACAATCTCAGCACCATGCCGCCCGCTGCATCCAACGCGAGGTTACTAGTGCCGTTCCAACAGCAACGCTAAAGAGATGCCGAAACGCACCAAAAAGGGCAGGTGTCCGTACTTAGCTCAAGAAAAGATGAGTCATAGAACTCATTGCCTCAAGGAAAACACTGTGGCAAAGAATTTAGCAATTTCCGAATATGGATTAGATATCAGTAGTAAGTGCTGTCAGTAACTGTGCTTACATCTGCCACAATGCTCCTGCACCACCATTTGACTGATGAGCCTCAGTAATTTTCAGCTGCCTCAAGTGGGTTCTGGGGATAGAAAGTTCGAGAACCCCTGCTCTAGATGTTTTGGACTCTCAGCTCTCAGCAGCTCTAGTCAGAATGACCAGTGGTCTGGGATGATAGGATAACTAGAAGGGCCTCACCTGCAGATCTATATGGGAGGAAGCATTCTCTCAGATAGCATAGAACCAAGCGGTTTAGGGTTTTGTAAGTCATCAACATGTCATAAATCCTGGCCCAATCCAAAATTTTATTGCGGTCTTAGACCAGCATAAGGTAAGAGCACCTCCATACATAAAGAAAACAATCTAGATAGGCAATAAGGCAACTGCAGAAGTAGACTACTCATTCTCTCAATTACAGTAGACCAACATAAGATAAAAACACATAAAACATGTAAATCAAACCTTCAATTTTAGACCTCCTATGACGTATGTCAATCATAGCAGCACTATATCTGGCAACTGAATATGTTATATCAGGATTTCTATCTTGGAGCAGTAAAGAGATATAGAATTGCCCTGTGTGTCCTGGAAATTTGTGTATTATTGGCAGGATAAACCTAGCACATATGTTTGTGTAATACTGGCAGTGCAGAAAAACATGTTCAATTGTTTCATTGTGCCCAGAGCTGTAGGGGCATTTTGTCTCCTCATAAGGTGTCTTCCTAAAACAACCCTCCTGGATGGCTGAAGGGAGAGCCTGAAAACGAGCCAGAGTGAAAGCTCTTCACTGTTTTGGTATTTCAAGATTAGTTAACTATGCTATTGGGGAGGTGATGTACCTACTAGTTTCACTAATGAGAATCCTGGCCCAGTAGCAAATTGACAGGCAGTTCTTTTTAGAAGTGGTATAATACGCTTGCAGTACATAGTTTCATTCAGGAATCCAGCTCTGGTCTTATGCATCAGCACCAGCATCAGCTTCCAACGCAACCTTAAGGACAGCCCCAGATGCAGTACATTGCAGTAACCCAGTCTATATGTTACCACCACAAGGGTCTCTGTGGCTCACCATGATCTCAGCGGCAAGGCTATCCCTGTCCAGGAAAGTTTATAGCTGGTGCATCAGCCAAAGCTGGTAAAAGGAACTCCTGGCTACTCCAGCCTCCAGTAGCAGCACTGGATCAAGGAGTACCCTCAAACTACATGCCTGCTCCTTCAAAGGAACTGCAACAGGATCTAGAACAGGCAAATTACCCACTTCCTGGATCCAAGACCAACAAGGCCTCCTTCCTCCAGCCCACCACTGTATCCAGACACTGGCCCAGGACTTGCACAGCCCCACCTGACTAAGCTGTAACAGAGAAACAGAGCTCCAAATCTCCCAGTAACTGCCCTCAAAGGCTTCATATAGATGTTATACAGCATTCAAGACAGGTCTGACCCTATAGCAGTTAACACTCAGGGGACCAAGGCACAACCATTCAATACAACCATTCAAAAGTTGCTGAAAGTTATTGTAGAAGCAATAGGTTCATGCTCCCTTTACTGTCCTTCTCCCAGTAAAAGTCATTCAACAGGATGAACAAAATTTATTCAGTCCTGTAACCGAGTCCTGAACAGGTCCATGTTGGGACCAATTCCTGGTTTGGGTCCTGGAAAAGCAGTGGAGAAAGGCAAGAGTGAATATCCTAATGCAATATTGAAATCTGGAGGTAAAACTGACAAGGCAAATAAGAAATGGAGTGTGCGGAACAAATCGTGAAAATCACACAAAACAGCACTAATCATAATACATCTGAAGCACAGCAGTTAGTGTAAAAAAATCACATCTACAAGCTTAACGAGGTCACAGGCTAGTGGTACACTGGATACAAGGCACATACATTTCCGTTCAAAACCTGACTGTCCCTGCAGCTGCAACTGTTCCATTATCTTCAAAACCTAGGCGTTTGTTGCATGAGGGTCCCATTGGGGCCAAAACCACCTATAAGAGGAAAAGCCTACTATATTAGGTCAAATAACTATTTAAGTCCTACACTCTGTTCTCCCAGTGACCACCAGATGCCTATGGGCAAAATTAGTGTGCCATAGTATTCTTCCCACTCAGGATTCCCAACAACTTGTATTCAGAGGCATACTCTCATTCAACACTAGATCTTAGGCGTAGGTAGGTGTAGGTAGATCTTAGGTGGAAGCAGTCATTTGTCAATTCAGTTACATCCAGCCAGGTCTCTGTAACACATATCAGGCTGGCAGCTTAATCCAATTAAACAAGGCATGGTGCTGTTCTTATTTCTAGCAATAGCTATTTGCAAAAAATGAAGCCTATAGATTCCGAGGCACAAGCCAACCAAGGGCACACATCAGGGGAGGCTTGCTGCCTTCATGCCCTGTTTATGGCTTTGAAGTGGGCTTTCGCAGAAGGTACAAGCAACAGATTACTGCTGTTCCTTCTCACAAATATACAGTTGGAAGAGAGAAAATACACCCCTTCTTTACTTCTGGGTGGTGGGTGTGTAAGAGGGTTTGCCTCCCTCCTTTCCTGTTAAGTTTTGAATAAGAGGGAACAACAGCAGTGGTGAGGCATTGCTGGCAAATTCTACAGAAGCCCAATGAGTATCTTAAGGGCTGTCACATGGAAGACAGAGCAAGCTTGTTTTCTCCTGCTCTGGAGAGTAGGACTCAAACCAATGGCTTCAAGTTACAAGAAAGGAGATTCCGACTAAACATTTGGAAAAACTTTCTGACAGTAAGAGATGTTCAACAGTGGAACAGTCTCCATCGGGAAGCTGTTGACTCTCCTTCCTTAGAGGTTTTGAAGCAGAGGTTGGATAGCCATCTGTCATGGATGCTTTAGCTGAGATTCCTGCATTGCAGGGGGTTGGACTAGATGACCCTCAGGACCCCTTCCAACTCTACCATTCTATGATTCTATGAACTCAAGGGACAGAAGCCACGTCTTCTTTCCTTCCCATTCTCTCTTGAAAAACAGGTAAATTTGTTCTCACAAGGTGGACTTTTAAACAAATGCCAGCCATACCTCATTGCTGCTTCCAGCACAAAATAAATGGGAAAGGGGAGAAGCAACAGCTTATTTCATAGCTGTCAACTTTTCCCTTTTCTTGCGAGGAATCCTATTCGGAATAAGGGAATTTCCCTTTAAAAAAGGGAAACGTTGACAGCTATGGCTTATTTCCTCCATGGAGCAGAGTGAGTAAGGATTACACTGGTTTCTCTCTTTCCTCATTAGATGTTTGTGGGGAAAACAACTATAAATGAATACAATCAGGACCCAGCATACAAATACTGCCTAGCCAGAGAGACTGGTAGGATGCAAGTATACTAACTACTCCCCTCTCATGCCACTTCAGCTAACAATTAACTGAACACACCATACTACTGAATTAAATGCCAGGTGAAATTTAAGCTTTGTAACCTTTGTGAAAACTTGGCTGAGATTAAGACTTCCTTAGCATTCCAGAAGTGAGGGACAACTGTAGTAAAATACATGCTCCTAGTTGCTACCATCTTAAGCTGATTCAGTGATGAAAAACTAAATTTGGCCTACTGACTCAACCAAAACTGGCAGTCCAAGCTGACATGATATAGTCTTTCCTATATTCCCAGGCAACTCACAAATCTTGGCCAGTTCGAATCCCACATTCTTCTCACCAACACAAGGAAATGAACTCAAGAGACCTGATGCTCCTACAAGCACCTTCTTTTCCCAAAGACAAAGTGAGTTCCACCCTGAACATGAGAGTATGGATCTCTATACACACACATTCCAGCTTGCAAAGCCCATCGTTTTTAGTGTTTCCCCTTTAGTAGAAATTAGTCTCCAACAGATGCCTCAGATAAGCATTTCTGGAACTATTGGTCAGGTACCATCAGTGGCTGCAGCCAACTTTCAGGTGGAACTCTACCTTACCCATCAACAGAAGAGCAGGGAGGCTGTTTGAATGTGTGTCTGTCTACCCATGTGAATATGTGAGGTATGTGTTTGTTTGTTTGTTTGTTTGTTTAATATCAAGACAATTTCATAAGCATTAACTTACATCCAACTCAAACGGCAATATTCACTCATTAAAATAAGACATAACCAATCTGAAGTGAAGATAAAAAAGAAGTCTCAGTGACGCCTCTCACCCAAATGTCTTTGACACTTGCAAAGTAAACACTTGCAAAGGAACACAATGAAACCTCCAATGGAAGGAGTTCAACAGCCAGGGGATCACCACAGAGAAGGCCCTACCAACAACAGCAACTGTCTTGCTGATTGTGCCAATAGTCACCTGTATCTGCTACCATTTTATTGCTGGCCCTAATCCTGTACTGCCATTCTGTGACTGGTGGCTTCAGTAATTTGCAGCCCTCTGGTATGCCCTGGGAGTAGAAAGCTGGAGAACTCGTACCTCAGAACAAGCCCCTACTGACAAACAATGCACCCAAAGCAGATCTAAGTTGGAATGAGAGGCCAATCTACACCCAGGGCTGCAGTTTTTGCAGGGTAGTGGCTAAACTCAGGTAGGTAGTCTCATCCCCACCATCTGCCAACTGATGGCACAAAAAGTCAGAATGTGGAGACAATACTCAGAGGAAAACCCTGTTTAAGCATAATATATTCATCATTAACAAAGATGACAATATTTCAAAGTAATTCATTTTTCCTATATACTTTCATTGGGAATTTTAGTACTTAGGTACATTTGCCAACCTAGCAGTTCGAAAGCACGTCAAAGTGCAAGTAGATTAATAGGTACCACTCCGGCGGGGAGGTAAACGGTGTTTCCGTGTGCTGCTCTGGTTCGCCAGAAGCAGCTTAGTCATGCTGGCCACATGACCCGGAAGCTGTACGCCGGCTCCCTCGGCCAATAAAGCAAGATGAGCACCGCAACCCCCGAGTCAGTCACGACTGGACCTAATGGTCAGGGGTCCCTTTACCTTTACTTTTTTACATATGCTATGCTCTGCTGACATTAGTTTACATGATAACAAAGGACTGCCAAAAACAACTTTAAAGAATCTTTTTATTGAACCTCATGCTCTAGCAAGTCAGCTCAGAAACTGAGAAGGGGCAGGAGGAACTGGCTGTCCTACCAGGAGGAATTGGCCCAAATCACATGTCTACAATTCTCTCTACAACTAGCAGCATTCAGTGGTTGAACAATATTTTACAGACACAAAGTTATTGAGAAAATGCCCGTAACAGGTTTCCTATTCCCCATCTGGCTGCAGCTTAAAGTTGTAGTAGATCCAAGCCCCTTCCTCGCTCTCTTCAACAGGAATTAAATTAGGTTTTCCAAGGACTATGTAAGTCAATCAAAATGACCAATGACCCATAAAAAGTAACACAACTTCATTAAATATTAAATAAGTAGATCAGCAAGAAATGTACAGCATATATAGTCTTCTATTTTTTCCCATATTATTTAAATTACTTTATAAAGAGTATATTAATATTTAGAAGCACTGCATTTCACTGGGCAGGAACAGTACTTGTTTGTAATTTCAAGCATAAATAAGTAACAGGAAACCTAAAACTCAAGAGTAATATTACCTAAGTGACGTTTTATAAGTTTCTAAATCTGCAGAAATGCACAATCCTAGCATAAAATAATCCTTATGCTTGCATGTCATCTTAAAGTCCAACAGCAGCTAAACAAAATTAACATATACAGTGGTGCCTCGCAAGACGAAAAGAATTCGTTCCGCGGGTCTTTTCGTCTTGCGGTTTTTTCGTCTTGCGAAGCAAGCCCATTGACGGAGTAGCACTATTAGCGCTATTGACATTTTAAGGGCTAAAAACGGCTTTTTAAGGCTTGGGGGATTAGCGGTTTTGCTGCTAAAATGCTTTTAGCAGCTTAGCGATTCAGAAAAAGGGGTTTTGGAGCGGAAAACCCCCCCGAAAATTTTCGTCAATTTTCGTCTTGCGAAGCAAGCCCATAGGGAAATTCGTCTTGCGAAGCGCCTCTGCAGACGGAAAACCCTTTCGTCTTGCGGGTTTTCCGTCTTGCGAGGCATTCGTCTTGCGGGGCACCACTGTATATCAGTAGGCAAACTTTCTTCCTAGCTTCCACCTCCCAAAAATCCTTTTATCAAGTGAAAAGTAGACAATTAATATAAAGCACAATTGATTTGGGTGGTAAAATTTATACACTGCAATGATACAGTGCCCTGGAAGGCCAGCAATCACTATAAGAAAGTTTAAGAGTATAATAGTAGGTATTTGTTTTACTCATATTCCCTCTTTGCTAGATCTAAAGTAGAAGCATGAAACAGAGTTTACTTTGGGTAGAATCCAAAGACCTGCTTAGGTTCTTGCAGGAGACTTCAACCTGCTTAGTGGAGTTTTTAAAATTTTCATTGAATAGCTCACTACCATGTACCATCACAAACTGCTTTAGAAACTCCCTTCACGATTGTGGAGAGGGGAAGATTCTGCCAGTGAAAAAGTAATCTAAAGTCCTTGTTCCATGGGTTGCTGGCACTTTTTAAAAAATTATTCTTGACTTTGGTTTTAGCTATATCCTGAGCAGCAGCTTCATGGACAGCACTAGCAAAAATATTTTTTTTAAAAAAATGGGTCACAGCATCTGATCTAAAATACGACTTTCCATTCTTTTCTCCCAGGGAAGTCTGGTTAGATGCCATGCTACATCTTTCAGTTCCATTGCCTCTACATTAGGGGGGAATATCTTACTTGCTTATTCTGTTTCATGGAGTTCTTCTATATCATCCAAGACGCTTGGGTGCAGTTGTTCCCTGCAAGCAGATGGAGACAGCAACAAATAGATTTTTTTAATGGCGTCATCCCCTTATTCAAGGGGAGTTCACAGGCTCAAAATCCTACGTTTTCCAAGAAAAGTAAAAATAATAATATACCACACATATTACTTTTTAAATGTTTTAACCTCAAGTGATGGTAATACTAACTGATAAAAATATAGGAATTACAATCCATATGAAAGTTACGGTAAGTATTATGCAGACAAAACAAAAAAACTCAACTACTCGTTTATTAATAAATATCTAAAAGAGGGAGAGGGAGGCGGTTATTTTAATGCAGTTATGCAGTTTGATTACAGATATTACATTTGGTCACTCAAATGTTAGGAAATTGTACTATTTTGTGATTCCACCCACCTCCATGTCTAATTAGCAGCACTTGCACTAGTCCAGTTTTCAATTGTCACCTTCTTTAAAAATGATTCTCTAGCAAACCTAATTCTGTTTCCAACTCTGTAGTACACTAGTTTGTAATAAAACCTGACCCTCCTACAGACTTTTAACACAGCTATGTGATCAGAAAAACCACCTCACATGCATTTTCTGACATACAGGCGATCAACACACACACCATTTTCAGTGCCAGTGCTAGAAATTAACCAGACACATTTTGTGTCTGGCACAGGTCCAACTGCAACCACGTGGAGATCTCTGGGTGCCAGGTTGGTGCCAGGGGAAAACAAATGTCACTTAGAGAAAGATCTGAAATATTTTCCTTGAAGCTTGAATTTGTTTTATTCTGGATTGTTTTATTTGATGTTTTAATATGTTGCAAACTGCTTTAGGATTTATAATTTTAAATGTAAAGCGGTACAGAAATGAAATGAATAACAACAACAAACCTCTTTTTGGGGGGGGGGGGAGACCCTGGACAATCCATTGTGGCAACCATAACCTAGGTTTAAGGTGCCATTTGGCGATTTGATGATATATCTGGGTTTTTAACACTGGTCAGTGCCGAAAAGGGACTAGGCCGGGAACAGAAGGCACTTGGGCATGAGGCAGCTGGGAACAGCAACCCAGCGTAAGAGGGGATTCTTCTGTAAACTACATACATTCTTAAGCAATGCTATTAACCACACACCCAGATATTTAGTCTTCTTTTCAATCTTTAAGGCTGATAAACTTTGTAATGTATTTTTACTCTCATCATTCATATTTTTTACCAGAAGTTTGATTTTATCTTTATTAATTTTAAGACCTGCTGTTTCTCCATTATTATTTTTTATCTCTTCCAGTGCTTTTGGGATTGACTCTATTGGTTCCTTTACAGACACCACCACGTCATCTGCAAAATTAATTTATATTGTCTCTGTCCCACCCTTATACCTTTAATTTATTGATTACATCTTATTCTTTGCGCCAAAACTTATAAAACTGTTATAAACAATAAAGGTGACAGCGGGCAACATTATCTACCTCCTTTAGTTCTTTTACAATTCTCTGTCAATACATTATTTATTATCAATTTTGCTGATTGATCAGTATATATTACCTTAACTCCTTTTATAAAAGTGTTTCCACAACCCATATATTCCAAAACCTTAAAGATAAAGTCCCAGGAGACATTGTCAAATGCTTTCTCAGCATCTAAAAAGGCCCTCCCTTTTGTTGGTGCTAAACTTCATGCCAGCTCTCTTAACCTGGCTGTCAAATTTACTGATATCGCAATGCTCCTTGGTAGTGTTAGAAACTCAGGCCAAATGGATCTTAAACCTTGGTTGTGGTCGCCACAATGGAATGTCTATTTTTGCAATAAAGTTTTTTATATATATATTTATCATTTCATTTCTATTCTGCTTTACATTTTAAGGAAAAATCTCAAAGCAGTTTACAACACATAAAAAATTAAACAATCCATAAAAAAAACAAATTCATGCTTCAAGGGAAATATTTCAGAACCTTCTCTAAGTGACATTTTGCTTTCCCCTATTTATTTACCTACTTAATTTAGAAAGCTGCCCCACAGCAAAAGTACTCTAGGGAGCCAGTGTGGTGTTGGGGTAAGAGATTTGAACCAGGACCTGGGAGATCAGTTCAAATCCCCACTCAGTCATGAAGCTCACTGGGTGACCTTGGGCCAATCAGAGCCTCTTAACCTACATCACAGGGTTGTTGTAGGGATTGAGGAGGGGTGAATCATGTGCTTTTTGGAGAAAAGGTGGGATATAAATGCAATAAATAAGCTCTTCTGCTTACCAGTTTAAGCACCCTGGGGAGGCCAGCTATATACAATGGCAATACAATATTTATTTAAAACACTAGTTCATGTAAAGGTAATAAAATTTCTGACATAACTAGTGGGAGATTGTTGGGCAACTGTGAAGCTAGTTCCTTTTCTCTCTCTGTGTGTTGAGTAATTCTATAAAATATTTACATAAGCATTTATATAACCATTAAGGTTGAGATTTTCTGGTTAGACCCAACATCATTCCAAGTGCATTACATTCACGCGTGGAAGCAATTTTTGGAAGGAGACATATACGTGCATCAATCAGTGTCCAAGTAATTAACTTCAAAGCCACAATGCTTTAATTGTATTAGCAATGTAATTGTAAAGTATTAGAATGCTAATAAACACTCCCACTGCAGTATCCCTTAATCATTCAGGCGACTAATACGATGCCTGAATTCAAAATAGCAAACAAACAAGTGCAGCATGCGACAGTTCCTTTTAAGGCGAAAACAGTTGTGAGACACTGTGCGTAGAATAGACAGTGGTGTCAGTCAAACAAAACATCAATTTTCCTCTTCCTGCCTAAGAATTATTATATTTATCCTTTTCCCAAAAAATGGAGAGAACATATATAAGATTCTCAAGGCACCTTCCAGTCAGGTGGAGCTATATCAGACACCTTCAGACCTCAACTTTTAGGATACAACAACTCCTGGCTCCAGTGGCGTAGCGTGGGGGGTGCAGGGGGGGCCGGCCGCACCGGGCACAACATCTGGGGGTTAGGGTTAGGGGGTGCAAATCCACGGGTTAGGAGGCGCAAATCCATGGGTTAGGGGGCGCAAATTACTTGCCTTGCCCCGGGTGCTGACAACCCACGCTACGCCACTGCCTGGCTCCATGCCTCCACATCATCCATAACAAAAGCGTAGGGGACCAAAGACAGGCCTTTTCACCCTGCATGTGTGACACAGTTCCCAGAGTTCTGCCAGGTGCAGCCTTCACATTCTTTTCAGCATTACATTACAATGTTTTTACTTGACCAGGCCTTTCAAGCTTGTTTTGTTCTTCTATGCTGCTGTTTCAGCTTCATGCTGTGACTTGTGGGATGTTACTGTATTTTTATGTGATTCTTTGTTAGCTCATCCGAGAGTCACAAATAAATATTTTAAATAAAATAAATACAGAAGATGAAACTCTTCTCCAGCAGTAGACAACCTGACAGCATAAGTTCTCATAGACCAATAATAATAATAATAACAATGCCCTAGCACCACAGACACCAAAGGAACTGTCCTCTGAATTTTTCATGTAATTATCACCTAAGACAAATATTGCCTTTCTAAATATATATAAAAGTAGGTCCTACAGACATACATTGATGGAACGTATCTCGTAGCAGCAGAAGAAATTACAGTCATTACAATTATTATATTTTTGCCATTCCAAAAAATATAAATGAACCTTAAGAACTGTTCGCCCTTCATTTCTTTAAAAAAAAAAAAAAAAGAATAGCAAACATAGGGTAAGAGGAAAATAAGATGCTTGGGTCATTCCATATCAAGTGATCCAATTTCTTTTACCACATGTCATCCAATTTTCTTCATATTTTGTACACTTGTTGAATTATCAAAACTAAGTTCAAATCTAAAAATTTAAATTTTCGTTTCATGACAATTTTGGCCTTGCCTAACTACACACAAATGTCAAAAGCTCAGCCCAGAACTGAGATATTTCAAAACTAAAAATACCAATCTCTTCAGAACTTCATGGGCTTTAATGTGATATGTCATCTGATTGACTTACTTTAAATTTTAAAGTTCAGTTACAAAATTTACAATTTTAAAAAGTGATTTTAAAAACTTAGTATGATTAAAAATGTCAAAAATGTATTAGTGATTATTTTTAGGAGCTACCTGCAAAATTTCATATTGGGATCTCAATGGGATCGCATTTTTTAAAATATATTTTGTAAATACATGCCCTATTGGGTTCTAATTAGGATACCAATTCTTGAAGCAGAACATAAAAAAGTAAACAAGACTTCAAACTATAATATCAGTTACTCCAGGCATTTCGTTAGAAAGCTAGTAAGACTTTTCTTTTACAAATGTGTGTTCCAAAGCAGCATAATAGCTTGCTGTTACATGATAGATTATTTTTTTTTGTAGGGGAGAGCTCAACAACTCGAGTGTTGGTGATCTCAGGTGTTGGTGGGGCATGTTCCACTGCTGCCCGTGCACCACACCACCTCGCTGCCCCAGGCACTGGCATGGGTTACTATGCCAGTGACTTGAATATTTAATAAAATATCATGGTTCTTCTGCTTGATGTTTAAAATATTGATTTCTTGATTCTGGGTTCAAAAACAGGGGTTGTCTTATACATGGATAAATACGGTGTGTGCGCACACGCATGTATAACAAACAATTAAAAAATAAAATTAAGCACAACAGAAGGAATACTGGTATCCTTCAGTATAATATAAAGTTTTGACTACACCATGCAGTTTTCAAGAAACAGATATAAAGAAATATTTGTGAATCAGCATCTTCAGCAGCTTGAGTTATCATGGCTTAAATATGTATGAACTCAGAACAGCCAAGTTAGCATTTTAAAAGATTAAAAATGCAAGGGGGGGGGACTGTGGCAGCGGAACGTCTTCAGATTTTTCATATCAAGCCAATACAACATTATATACATTTGGCTTTGTGCTTTATTATTCACCTGTAATCGCCTTTTACAATCATCTCAAGGTGATATGCAATGAAACAGCAGTTACAAATTTTAGTAATGTAATATAATTTTAATATACAGTAGCTCCATGTGTGATGTAACACCTCCCAGTTAAAGCTCCTTATCTAGCTTTCTTCATCAAACACATCTGAGGCTGTGAGTGTCCAGAACACAGATAGGCTAGGATAGAGGTTTTCAACCTTTTTGAGTCCACAGCTCCCTTAGCCAACTCCATTCTTTCTGCGGAACCCCTATGGGGCTCAGGAGTCCAGTTATGTCACCCCTTGCATGCAGAGTCAGCAGCCCCTCACCCCTTTTTGAACACCCTCCCTTGTGGAGTGTTCCCTCAGCCTCCTCTCCTCTCCTTGGGAGTCCTCCGGGAAGCTACCGCTGCCATCACTGGTCTCTGAGCTGCCCCTCCTTGCCCCAAAGAGGGGTGCCTCCCAGAGGCACCATTTGCCTGTGGAGCTTATAGCCAGGGCTGCTGTTATAAACAGCTGTGCAAGCCTTTGGGAGGCAGATGCAAGAGGGCATCAGAGGGAGGAAAGGAAAGGAAAGAGGGACAGAGGCTAGTGTTGCCCGCAGCACCCTGATGAGTCATTCAGGGCATCCCAGGGTGCCACGGCACACTGGTTGAAAACCCCTGGGATAGGACAAATATTCAATGCAAACACGTTGGCTGGTGGTTCATTCACCCAGATGGAAGACGGAATTATACTCTGAGTATGGAAAGACTTGCCTAATTGACCACAGATTTAGGCAGATGGAGCAACCTGCCCCTCAGCTTCTGCAGCAGAGTGACTCTGCTTAAAACAAACATTCTCCCCTATATATACCCCAATGGCATTGCTAGTGCATCTCTTTTGCAAGTTTTTGTAGGAACTCCTCTTCTCCAAGATTTTCACTTTAAAAAATGCAACTGGCGGAGGGCTTTGCATTCTCTTGACTTCAAAATGTACTTCAGGGTCTGCTTGTTGCTTAGCATTCAAATGTAGCAATGGCTGCCACCAGCTGATGCTGTTCCTGCACAACCTTATAATTCTTTTATTTGACTCTGCTCTGAGGATTGAATGCTCTTGGATCCATGCATGTAAGGGGAAAAGTCATCCTACCTAAGAGGTCAGCAACACAAAATACACATTGCTATACAATCCTTTACAACACTTTATAGAAGTGTCAAGAAATTTTGGGGTGAAGGGGCCTCAACACATGTGAACAATCAATGGGTCAGCATGTAGAATTCTTTCCTTTCTCAAGACACCAAAAAATCCCCAGCAACCCCTTTGTCCTCTTGTTCAATTAAAGTATCTCTTGACCACCCTGCTTCATCCTGAGGCCCTTAGTGCAGCTGAGTTCCTTGAGTTACTGGAATATCTGATCACCTCAACACATCTTTCAAAATTTGTTGTTTCTATATAAAGCTCTAATTTGACAAAACCAACTTTGATTTACGTGGATGAGAGGAATGGAATGAACATTTGGAATAACCGATGCATGAGTGGCAATGGAAGGATATTCTGGTGTCTGTGCAATTAACTTCTTCAGATCTCAGATTGCACTTAATACAACAAAAATAATTTTCAGAAAGTATTGGATCCACCACCACCTCTTCCAGAACTTGATAGAGAAGCAGAGGTTGGACTCTGCATGTATTGATGGTGACAAATACCTGGAAGAATGCTCTCCACTACTAAGCAGTGCTTAGAAGATTTCTCAACATTAGCTGCATATGAGAAAGCAACCCAACAGCAGCAACTGGAAGGAAAATTGTCTGATATTTGGGCTTTGTATTTATTTGAATTTTCATGAGGAAGTACTGACTGACAGGACTTGCTTACAGCTCCAAGTGGTGTGACTGGACTGAATCCCTAGCTTTCTGTTCTTGCATTGTTTAAAGGACTGATCACTGTCTGTTCAGTGTACATGTATGTGCTTTTGTTCTATGAGAAATTGTTTAAAACTGAATCTAAACATTGGATGGTATTCAGCTGAGTTTTATCCTGAGCAGACTCACTGAAAGTAATGGCTCTACCTTAGACATGTTCATTAATTGCAGTTTGTTTACTCTGAGTAAAACTTAGCTGAATACCACCCACTGGTTAAAAAGTCATGATGTGTTCTTACTAAATTCCTTGCTTAGGTTCTTTATTTGTTCTCCATCTCTTCTGGTAGTTAAACTTGGAGAGAAATGTCGTTTATTCAGGAGATTTGAAACTTATTGCATGAAACCTATTTCTGGCCTCTCCAACAATACATACAGGAGCTAAATCTCAGCTGGTTTTTTGGTCATTAGACAAAAAAAATTGTAACTTTGTCAGCAACTTGCAACATGGCATACTGTAACACTAAAAAGGAAACACCTTAATCAACATTTCATTCCATGAAAGAAGAGGCCACACATATCAGGGAGAATGCTATCCATGCTAAACCTGTAGAGCAAAATATACATACTGCTTAAAGAATAAACAGACTTAATTGGGATATGCAGGGGGAAAGAAAGAGAACACATTTATGGAACCACAGAAAGGGGGAGGGAAGTTGAAGATTGATATCTAAGAATTGTTTCCTTTTTTGCTGAAATGTTTATTTGTTATAAATGACAATCATAATTTTTTTTAATGTGTTTTGCTTAATCCAAAACATGCTAAATTTCAGTACAAACTTGTAGTTTTGTGATTAATTAGGGTAGAGAAATCAGAACTGGGAAATGTTACACAGTAATATTATTCAGTAAAGACAATGTTGCAATTTTAGTAGTAGTAGCATGAGCCAAGGAATCCATTTTAGATTTCACCTTGCCTTAAGTAAGCTACTACGGTAATGCCTCTGCGAAGATCTACCTCGTCTAGCATCCATTCCGGCGAACGTCTGCAGCAAATCCGGAAGTACCAGAACGAGTTACTTCCGGGTTTGCCACTCGCACATTTGCAGAAGCGCTAAATTGCGCTTCACGCATGCACAGAAACGCAAACCACTCCATGCACATGCGCAGACGCGGCACTTTGCCCTGCGTCCTTTTCGGCTAGCGGCTAGGGCTCCGGAATGGATCCCAGCCACAAAACGAGGTACGGCTGTACATTCTTAGCTTTTGCAAGTTCAATTGCAACAAAGAAGTGGAAGTAATCCTGACATCTCTTACTTACATGGCTATTTTAAGATTGATAATATAGGTAATAATATTTATACACTCTCAATCAAGTCCAGTAAGCCATGGTGAGCTTTAAGCCACACAAACCCTAAGTTGAAATCTATAGATCAGACTGCACTCTTTGGTGTTATCTCTGCTTTGGCTAAACCCATGGTTTATGGTGACAAAAAATAGATGCAGAAAGACTCTGGTTCATGTACTGTTCCTTGCCTCTTCCAGTGCAGTTAGGAGGAGGAAATTGGGAACCTTCACTTCCATTTTTGATTAACCACAGTTAGTTAATCTTAACTATGGCTTGTTTCAACAAACATTAGATATAATCTATTATTATTACTAAGGGACGCGGGTGGCGCTGTGGGTTAAAGCCTCAGTGCCTAGGGCTTGCCGATCGAAAGGTCGGCGGTTCGAATCCCTGCGGCGGGGTGCGCTCCCGCTGTTCGGTCCCAGCGCCTGCCAACCTAGCAGTTCGAAAGCACCCCTGGGTGCAAGTAGATAAATAGGGACCGCTTACTGGCGGGAAGGTAAACGGCGTTTCCGTGTGCGGCTCTGGCTCGCCAGAGCAGCGATGTCACGCTGGCCACGTGACCCGGAAGTGTCTTCGGACAGCGCTGGCCCTTGGCCTCTTTGAGTGAGATGGGCGCACAACCCTAGAGTCTGTCAAGACTGGCCCGTACGGGCAGGGGTACCTTTACCTTATTATTATTACTATTTATTACATTTGTATACCACCCTTCATCCATGGATCTCAGGGCTGCTCACAAGATAAAAACAAAATAATAATAAAAACAAAACCAAAGCAAACAAATACCCCCCTTCCATCAACACATTTAAAAGGATATAGGGTGTTAATGAGCCTGGTTGAAGAGCAATGTTTTCACCTGATGCCTAACAGGATTGCAGTTGTATGCTCAAACTATCTTGTCCTGGTGAGCAACCTGGCTGTACCAGCTGAAGTTTCTGAACTGTCTCCAGAGGCAGCCCTATGTATAACACATTGCAGTAATCTAACCTAGAGGTTACCAGAGTACAGACAACAGAAGTTAGGCTATTTCTGTCCAGATAGGGGCACAAGCTGGGCCACCAGCCAAAGCCAATGGAAGGCATTTCATGCCACTGAGGCCACCTGAGCCTCAAGAGACAGCAAAGGATCCAGAAGAACCAATCCAAGCACCTTGTCCACATCCTCAAACCTTACTAATGGAAACTAATCCAACACAACAGGATAGGACAGTGCTGTGGACACCGCTTGAGATTCATCTGTAGTGGAGTTTGCCTTTAAAACCAGCTATTAAATTTATTTTTACTTTCAAACTCATGTAAAATCTCCATAAAGGTTGGTTTAAAAAATGTGAATGGGGGTTGGTACTCAACTAAAACCAATTATAGGAAGCTAACACTGTAAAATGTACAATATAAATATTTCTAAATCTAGAGAACCATACTTTATATCTTTGGTAGTTTAACAGATCTAGCAAACAGTGACACTGTAAAGACATTTTATACCCGTAGAACTTACCATTCTTTAAAAAGCACTCCTGCTTCTGCTCAGAACCTGGAAGCTTAACTATTATAATGCTGAATTATTACTTCTGTGGTGTATTTTCTGTGTCATGTGAGCACCTTCCAACTGGCTTCCTATGCATTTTAGTATAAACATCATGCATGCCACACAAGGTAACATTAGCAGTGACTAGGCAGCTGTGCAGGGACTGTGTTCATCAAAATACATTTACTTACTACCATGGCTTTGTCCTGAAACTCACCAGCAAGTTAACCCAATCCAAAGCTACTCCAGTGCCATACATAACTAACACAAGTGTGAGGTTGGAGTAACACTGACACCAAGACAGGTGTGTTGAAATGTGGTGCATGCCAAATCCTTTCTAGTGTTAAAAGGACTAGAAGCCATTCATCCCCATCTGATGTAGTCAAATTTCAAATATATTACATTCTATTTCCCACATACGTTCATCCTAAAGCTGTAACTACTATTACTGCAGATTGCATTTATAGAAAAGGCACCAGCAAAGCAATATGGCATATTTTTCCGTCTATAAGATGCCCCCATGTATAAGAGGCCCCCTATTTTGGGGGGCTCTGATTTCAGAAAATGTGGGGGGATCTATCCATGTATAAGACACCCCCAAATTTTGGATATCATTTTTTAGGGGGGAAACCTAGTCTTATACACGGAAAAGTACAGTAGTTACAGTATGTGTCTACCTGTAACCATGACAAAACATTTAACACAATTTTGAGGGGAGGGTATTTTGAATTATGAAATAAAGTTACACTTTTAGAATTTAATGCTTAACAGGGTAATCGCTGAGGCCTTTGCAAAAGACATGAGGGGAAAGTGACAGGATAATATTGCCAACAGCTTTATGAACTGACTTTATTTACTGGTGACTCTCAAGGTCAAGTTAGAGTAAGGGGATTTGTTTTCCAAAACAAGTGAAGAAAATAATATCAAGAACAATTATGCAATAACTGTGGATTAAGAAAGTTGGAAGCAATATGAAAAATAACAGTACTACAAAAGCCCCCAATACAAATGTAGAGCACTAATACAATGAAAAGGAAATAATGTTACTCTTTAAAATAGCAGAATTTAATTCACATTAGGAAAGCTGAGATGGTGGCTCACCAGACACATTTTTTAAGTTTGTATTTCCCACCAAGGTTTTTAACATATCATATACATACAGGTGTAAAAAGAAAAGAAAAAATAGAATGCAAATTTATTAAAGAAAAAAGAAAAAGAGGAAAAATGCAAGGAGGGACCTATAACTGAAGGTGGATCCTTTCATTTCTACATACCTACCACCTACCAAAAATGGGTATTGAATATGCCCTCTCTATAATTACCCATGCTAGGGTAATTCATAGAAAAAGAAACTCACCACAGATTCTAAAACGCTGTTTATCTGGCTGAAACTAGTCATCTAATTTATTGGTTTATCAATGACAATTCTGCTTGAGACAGTAGAGCTGAGACAGGTAGTGAGGGCAGGAGTTAACTGTACAAGTTATGGAACTGTACAAGTTATGGAACATATGTAAGAAACCATGCAACTATTGAGCCAAACAGAACAAAATATAATAATTTTCACTTAACTCTTCACATACGAGTTATAGCATTTAAGAATCTCACCATCGGGGGGACCAGTTGAGATCTGGGAGGCAGCTTTTTTTAAAAGCAGACACATGTGTTTCTCTACACAGGATCACAGACAGTAGATCAGTGACAATAACTCATTTTTTCACTAATCAAAAGAACAGCACTGCAACCAAGTAAAAGTCATTATGAAAGCTGGCTTTCGATATCCTCACCTATGAACAATCCTCACATACTTGCTTGGTTTTGAGATACCATGGCTTTTATGAATTCACAGAAGCATTTGCAGAACGGAAACCCTACCGTAACATTTACTTTATAAAAGGCAAAAAAAATCCCACCCATTTCCATAACAGCAATATGGCTTCAGAATTTGTGTAAAATGAAGCTGACTATACAATCTATAGAAAATATACCTATAGAAAATAGCTGGTCAATTAACAGATTTGAAAGTTACCAATAAATTGCTCTTCTCTTAAAATGTTTGAGTTCTTTCATATTGTTAAAGAAAGTATTATAAATTAAAATTAAATGAGAGGTGCACACTAAGAAGCGGGTGTGGTTAATCCCAAGAAGCAGTTGGATAGTTGTCCAACTTCACTTCCAATGCGATTCTACCACTTTTAAGTTACCATGGAGGCATCTTCCAAATCATCAATCTCTCCCTCTCTCTATTAAAAGGTCAACTGTGTGCAATGTCTTTCATTTTCTCCACCTACTTTCTGGTCAGTCTTGGCTCACAATGAGACTTCTTCTGCCTCTAAACTTCATACCCCAATAACAAGCTAAGGAGAACTCATTAGGCTAAGTTAGAAGATTTCAATGGGATTCAATTACATCTGACTTAATCTGGAATCTGGATCCAATCCACTGAGTCAATCCCTTGATTTTTTAAGACTAGTTCTACCACCACTCCTCTTTTATGTAGAATAAAAAACGAGCAATACATTCTTATTAGCCAAATCCCGTTTTTGAAAGCAGAATACATTTGTCAAAAACAAACCCAACAACACCTTGATCACAGAATCTTTAGACAACTTGTTACCATATCCATGATTATTAGATCATGGCCACAGGCAAGACACTGGTACATGTCTCCAACTGTCAAAGTGAATTTAATCCATTAACTTCAGAAGATAACAATGGACAAGGCTGTTTTCCAGAGGAAATTGATTTGGGAATATTTTTCCCACCTGACAAGCAGTTTGTTGTGCCTACTTGGCTGCAAAGGTTTTAAACACCATGACTTTATAAAAGAATATATGCATATAATATTGATCAAGCATATAAATTCATTTGATTACATTTAACTGTAACAAGGTTTATAAGTATTAATGTCTAAATTTCATGTTTTCAGTTTAATATAATAAGGTTAATTGTAACTTGAAGAAAGACTCCTCAATTGTTGTATTAACATGAATCTTCTGCGTTATGGTAATATTAGCTGGCTGGAAAAGGTGCCTGGAAAAAATATTCTATGCCCTAGAATAAAACACCTATGCAAAATGGTTGCCGCCTGTATATTATTCTCAAACTCCAACCCTTTTATTGTAGAACAAGAATAGTAACAATTAAATACAAACAAAACATAAGGTAAATAAGCCAGTTTTGACCAGTTTTATAAAGATTGTATAAAGGTTCACAGTGTTGAACAGATATCAGCAAGCTTCACTGGGAGAGACTCCCATAAAGTAGGAGCTGGAAGAGACAGTTCCAGTTTATAGCCCAAACAGCCCCTGTCCAAGATCACATCCGTTGAGGGCCTTCTAGCATCTCAACTGACAGGATGACTTGGGTTGGCAACAGTGTTAAATCAAGACCTTTTAGGGCTCTAAAAGGTAAAATCCAGCTTCTATTGCAGGATCTGCTGGAACTTAGGGATATCACTGGATATGATAAACCTGAACTCGTAAAGACACACTTTTGAGATGTTTATAAGATATAATTTAAGAGGGACATCTACAGCACTGGTGAGGAACTTCCATGCCACTGGTTGGTACTACTGAGTATGGCACACAGGTAGGGCACTGTTGTTTCCGAACACTAAGCATTGCTGCCCGTTACTGAAAGGGAGTCACAGGAAGCTCACTACACTGCAGGAATGGTGACAGACGTGTTGGATTGGCAGCATGTCACAACACACTGAACTCCCCACAGCTCTCCCTCTGAGGAACTGAAGACACTCAGTGTTTAGAAGGGAAAAGAGCAATGCCACCCTACCTGTACCACCCCACCAACCACAACTGCCACAATCCTATTTAGGCCCATCAGGCATTGGAGGTTGGGCTTCCAGGTTGCTTGGGGTGAATTTCCGCCACATTTCCCAGGTATGGTATCACATTCATGTTCAGTGAATGGCTGCAAAGGAAGGAAAACTAGGAGCACAATCCTAAGATTCTTACTTTGCAGGCAAAATTCAGCACTTTTTAAATTTGGAGCCTTTTCTTGTCACTGCATATGCCGCCAGAAAGAGTGTCATATTCAAACATCTCTGATCTCAGAGGCTCCAAAGAAAGAATCTTAAATTTTAGCAGTCAATTTTATCACTTGAAATTGGCAGCTGTCAATTTCAATTTATCATCACAGCTCCATTAGTAGGAGCTGCAAAATAACTTTCAAGGTGAGGTCATTAATCAACAATTTTTTACTGCATTTGCATATGACATATGGCTCTATACAAGGAAGATTTCTGGAGGTCTTGTACTAGTGTAGTGAGAGTCATTCCCACATCAATTTAAAAGATGGCCCGGGGGGCTGGGAGCGTTGGTGGGAACTTTCAAGTGTGATTTGTTCTAGCCTTCCTTTCCTGACAAAATGAGCCAACATTCTTGTGAAGCAACACACATAATGCCATTGCAATAGTGGTATCCTGCAACAAGCACATTTGAAACTAACTTTTAATTTCCCCAGGCCCCTTCCTTAAAGCAGAGCAGCACTTTATGTTTATACATCACCCACTTGTCTCATTAGACATTCTAGATGTTTTACAATACTGCAAAAATAGATTTAAAAGAATAAAAACAACAATAGTGATAAAATTAAATCCAAGTTAAATGCAAAAACTGTTGGTTGGCAAGGAAAATAAAAAGGTATATAAAAGGAGAATTCCTTGGATGCCAATACCCAGGTTTGGGACAAGTACTCTTTGTCGAGAGAACCTGAGCAGAGATTTAAAATCAAATCTTCAAAAAACAGAAAAAGGAAGACCCAGGTAACTACCGACCTGTTAGATTGACATCAATACCATGGAAGGTCCTAGAACAGATAATCCAACTGTCAGTCTGTGAGCATTTAGGAAAGGAAGCTGTGATTACCAAGACCCAGCATGGGTTTTTCAAAAATAAGTCATGTCAAACCAATCTGATCTCTTTTAATGGACTTACAAACTTGGTGGATCAGGGAAATGCTGTGGACATAGCGTATCTTGATTTCAGTAAGGCTTTTGACAAATTCCCCCATGATATTCTCATGAGGAAACTGGTAAAATGTGGGTTGAGTAAGGTGACTGTTAGGTGGATCTGTAGCTGGTTGACTGACCAAACCCAATAAGTACTCATTAATGGTTCCTCATAATCCTGGGAAATAGTGACAAGTGGGGTGCTACAGGGTTCTGTCCTGGGCCCATTGTTGTTCAACATCTTTATAAATGACTTGGGTGAAGGAATTGAGGGGATGTTCATCCAATTTGCAGATGACAGCAAACTGGGAGGGGTAGCTATGCTGCAGAAGACTGTCAGAATTCAAAATGACCTGAACAGATTGGATATTGACAAGATGGAACATATGCAGAGAAGGGCAACCAAGATGATCAAGGGCTCTGGAAACTAAGCCTTATGAGGAGCGCTTGAAGGAGCTGGGTATTTCCAGGCTAAACATACTATCATTTCTCCTCTCAAGTCTCCACTTTTCCAGGCTCAAGAGGAGACTGAGAGGAGAAATGATAGACATCTTCAAATATCTTAAGGACTGTCACATGAAAGAGGGAGCATGCTTGTTTTCTCCTGCTCTGGAGGAGATGACTCTATCCAATGGTTTCAAATTACAAGAAAGGAAAAACTTTCTGACAGTAACAGCTGTTCAGCAGTGGAACAGACTCCTACAAGAGGTGTTGGTCTCTCCTTCCTTGAACGTTTTGAAACAGAGTTTGGATGGCCATCTGCCATGGATGCTTTAGCTAAGAGTCCTGCATCACAGGGGGTTGGACTAGATGACCCTTGGGTCCCTTCCAACTCTACAATTCTATGAAAATATGCAGCAAAAGAAATCATGGAAATATAGGCCATTAGACCTTTCAAAATGCCCTTGTGAGTTCCTTCCAAAATTACCCTCTTCCTCTAGCATAGAAAAAGACCACATGTAAGTTAAAAATGATTTACTTACAAACTCTTTGCAGGTCAGGTTCATGTGCTTTTCCATACATCAGTAAGAAAAGAGAGGCGGTAAAACTTGGCTTAGTTACAGTGGTGAAAGTTTCTGAATTATTGGTATAGAACTCAATAATAGCTTGTAAAAGCCATGCGGTCTGAACTTGGAGCAATCAGTTTATACCACATCACCTTGAGTTTTTCAAGTAGACTGAAGGAGAACAAAGGACTTGATTACTTTCCTCTCAAAGTGAGGGGGAGTGACCTAGCTAAGCCTGGCAAGACAGCTTACTCTGTGGCATTAACCCATTCGTGTATTAATCAAACTTCAAGCACATTGGTTATATAAGGCTGGTTATTACACAAAAAACCAGCAAAGATATTAAAATTACTCAAATCCTTTAAAAAACCAATGCGCTTACAAATCCAGATAAGCTTGATAGTATGATCAAAAGGGACCCTTGGACCTAGCAGATAATGAAATTTTTCTGTTTTATTTAGAAAATGTTAAGACTTTTCTTTCTTCAGCACAGCTCCCATACCATCCCCACAACATGTAAAAACCTAACAAGTTCTACAAATTGGATACATTTAGAAGCATGGTTAGCTCATACATAGCGCTACATTATAAAATGTAACAAAAGCTTGTTTTGTTTCTTTTCCTTAGTATTCAGTTAACATCTTCACCAAAAGTATGTCCTTTATGCTTTTGAATGTTGTGTTTGTAACCACAGCTTTGTTTTCTAAATGTAGAGATACAAAACATTCATTCAAGTCATAAAATCATCAATTATCTCATCCTTGCTGCAAGAAAAGAAATTGACCATTACGGTTAGCCAAAAATCACTGTGTCACTCACAAAATGCTAAGATAAACTAAACTTTCAAAAGAATGTGTTCAAAGTTAGAAACTGATGCATGCTTACACCAGACTAGAGAGTGAAGCAATTACTAATACAGTCATACCTCGGGTTGAAGTTGCTTCAGGTTGAGCGCTTTCAGGTTGCGCTCTGCGGCAACCCGGAAGTAACGGAACGCATTACTTCCGGGTTTCGCCGCTCGCGCATGCGCAGACCTGAGGTACCACTGTAATGGCTGAGTCATAAGCAGCATTCATCACCAAGAAAAGACAAGGGTTAGAGGCAGACAGACTCTTTTTTTATCTTTTGACATGGTAACAAGTTGGCTTATCTACAACTCTCTTTAAATTTTCCCATGGAAATATTCAGCACAACCCAAGGTCTCTCTAAAACAGGTATGTCTAATCAATGGCACTCCAGATGTAGCTGGACTACAGCTGGACCACAGCTCTCAGCATCGCTGACAATTGGCCATAATGGCTGGGACGGATGGCAATTAGGAGTCCAACAATATCTGGAGAGCTGCAGTTTAGCTACCCCTGCTTTAAATGCTTTCTAAAAAGACAACTCCTGAATTCTCCAGAAAAATAATAAAGACCCACCTAAAGGTCTCCCAGAGACCTCATGACATTAGACACAATCTCAGGTTCAAGTACTTCCTTAAAGTGTCAGATGCAACTCAAAACCCAAGTTTCAAAAGCCAAAATAAACAAAGAATTTGTCCTACTATAATTATTATACCCATTTTCTTCCTCCAATGAATATAGAACAGATTATTTATGGTTACAAGGCAATCCCCATTGCAAATTTTTAAACTTTAACATTTATAAATATATTAAACTAAAAAAGCCATAAGTACAATATTCAAAGATGAAACAAGTATTATGTAGATACAATGCAAACCAACTATCACATTTTAAACCCAGAGTAAAAACATGTTAAAAAAATTTGCAAGTCCCATCATAATAGAAGTTTGTTGATGGCTTCAGAAGCCAGCCCACCCTTGGCAATCTTCCAGGGAACAGAAAATTTATGTGAGCCTGCTGTCAATCTGAAGATTACAGTAGCACACAGAGAATATTGTGCTTTCTTCAGCTTGTAAAAGCCAAGTCCATGTTTTGCTTGTCAGATACTACTCACAGGCAGTAACTAGGAATTGAAGAATGATGCACCAATATAATTTGCTCCCAGCAACTAATTATTGTAGGCTAGAAATTCCACCTACTTTTAGAATGCAATGTCTCATAACATTTTAACACAACAAACAAACACATCACTCATATTTATTTAAAACACTTATATCCTGCCTTTCTTCAGAGGAGCTTGAGATAAAAACCACTTATTGACATTTAAACATGGAGAGCTAAAAATTCACTCACAATATGAATAAAGTCACAGAAGGTAGCAGGGATGGATAAAAGAAAAAATGAACAGTAAAGTTGTGCCTAGCTGTTTCAGGTGACTATTCATAGGAAGCATGTATATATCTATATTTATATTATTAAGTATACCCCACTTACTAACTGAAGTTCTTGAGATGGCTTACCATGTATTTAAAACATAATGAAATAAACATTGACACAATAGAAACTACAGCAGACAAAGGTGTGTTTTTATTAAATCCCCTTGTTCTGTATGTTACAACAAATGCCATTCTGCAATCTCCTGGCCTAGAACTGATGGCTGAAGCAGCTGGAAGTCAGTTCCACACAGACCACCACTTCCCACTGGGTGGTTGCTGCCCATGTTTCTATCTGCCTCAGCCCTAGTGGCTGATGCACGAGGTGCTGAGGGAACAAAAATGTTACATGCTTCTCTCCCAGTTCCCAGATGATCCAACTGCCACTTTGCTGCAGAATCTCTGGGGCACAGCAAGTCACCTAGGAAATAATCTCAGCCCAGACATGGCTGCCTAAGTATATTAGATTGCATACAATGTGGTAAACCCTGAAATTGGGGTGGGGAGAAACAGGACTTTTTTCCTAGGCCTTCCCACCCACCCGGTTTTCTAGTTGAAAAAGATGACATTTTGGTGGGGGAATATATATTTGGCATTTTAAAAAAATAAATGAGATACTTTTTAAAGCAATGTTTTCCTTACTCAAACTGAATGGTATGAGTACTTTTTTACTCTACAACCTTAGAGCATGACAGTTTGTGTTTACTACAGACACATGCAACATTCAAGTCCAATATGCATCTCTATACCTAGAAGTGCTGCCATCTTTATACTACCATCCCTTTGCTGTTTGCAAATTGATCTTTGCTTTCTTTTGATTTAAGTTTGAATATTCTAAAAGCTGCTCTACTGACCTGGCTCTTCCCTTGTGGTCAACCTTTTCACCTCTCCTCTCAAACTACTATTACATAGGTACAGATAAAGGCAAAGGACCCTTGAATGGTTAAGTCCAATCAAAGACAACTATGGGGTGCAGCGCTCATCTTGCTTTCCGGCTGAGGGAGCCGGTGTTTGTCCACAAACAGCTTTCCAGGTCATGTGGCCGGCATGATTAAACTGCTTCTGGTGCAACAGGACACCGTGACGAGTGCCGGAGCACATAAAAATGCTGTTTACCTCCCCACTGCAGTGGTACCTTTTTATTTACTTGCAGCCATGTGCTTTTGAACTGCTAGGTTGGCAGAAGATAGGACAGAGCAACAGGAGCTCACCACTGCATGGATTCGAACTGCTGACTTTCTGATCTGCAAGCCCAAGAGGCTCAGTAGTTTAGACCACAACGCCACCCACATCCCTTTACTACATAAACATCCTGCTACAAAACTAACAAGAAGCCTATACATGTCTACTCAGAAGTAAACCCCACTGAATTCAATGGAGTTTACTGCCAGCTATGTGGGTACAGGATTGCAGCCCAAGACACTATATTTTTGAGGCTACAATCCTATGTACACTCACCACTAAACAGAGCAGGTCTTCCTTTTGAGTAAACATGCAAAGGATTGCTCTGCAAATGTCATAAATATGCTAGTATAACTGAATATTCTAGGTAAGTTATATATATTGTTAGTGAATGTTAGCTAACAAAGTAATGTATACATTTCTGGCTTTCAGCCCCCAGAAAAAATATTTTTCTCAGTGATTCCAACATTCCCAGAAATATTATATCTATGTCTTTAGCTGTTCAGGTATCATTTAAGTCAGCAACTTAAGCGTTCTTAACATTTTTCTTAAACTCTAATACTACTGCATTGCCATTTTGAAATATTTCTAAACACCCCAACAGAAACAATTTCTAAGTAGAGCTTTGAATACAATACTTAAACCACTAAGTGCACTATCTATCTATCTATTTTCTAAACAAGTATCTCAATTACTTTTGGCTACTAGAAAATGTTTCCAGATATTTAGAATCAAATTGAAAAAGTAGATATTTGGGGGGGGGAGTGGGGTAAATAAAACACATTAAATCAGATATGCATTCATTCTGAGCAGAACAACCCCCCCAAAAAAAAAATCCGCATTACTGACATCAACTGATACTGCAGAAAGCAATGATACCCTGGTCTGTATCAAATACAGCTCCCAAACAGTGTATAAAGTGCCACTCCATCAAGCCAACTGCAACAGTCAAGCCTCAATGGTATGATGTCATGAACAGCTGTCACTAGCCCCACCCCCAAGAAAGAACGTTTCAGCCTTCTTCCCAGATTTCATTCATTAAAGTGTGTTTCTATACACTGCCAATGCCTGCTGTTCCAAAATGAGGGTGACTCCAGACATACCTTACATCTAACAAACAAACAAGTAGGAGAGGCTAATGCCATCATTGATGTAATTTCACTACTTTAGTTTAGACCACATCAGCCACCCTTATGCGGATTCAGTTTGTGTGTGCGCACACAAATACATATGTAATATATATCCTTATAGCCTGCATTTCTTCAGAGAAGCTCAAGAGGGCTAACAAGACATAAAACAATTTATCAGTGATTAAACATCAGGAAGCAAAACACAAGCAACAATATTTTTATAGGAACCATTCATGTGGCATCTGCCATAAAGTAAGAAACTTGCCATCTGAGACGCAACTGCGTGCCATGAGCATACTGATGGCATTTTGTTCCACATCTCTGTAAGAAACCCTTCCCCTTGAAGAAAACCCACACCTACAAAAACCCATGCAGGAGGCCCCAGGAAGCCAACATCCAACTGCTGATTCCCTGCAAAGGGAATGTGCTGATAATATTCATGAAATCCCAGTAAGTGTATCATTATCACATCATGGTAACAGTAACAAGCCCCGAAGTACAACTGGGGATGAATCATCTATAGATTGAGGCAGTGTCTATGCCAGGGAGGAAATTCTCATACGCAGAGTCCTCTGGCCCCAAGGCCATACCCCTCATCAGCCCTGCATCCTCTTCAAATTCTTTGTCCTGGCTGGAATGTGCCTTTGACCTGTGGTAATGCCTACAGGTGTTTAGAGGCTTTTGACATTTGCATGGCTGCAATGCAGCCTACTTAAGAGTTGTACCCACTTCTCCACCCACTATTGCCTCTGACCCCTTAAGAGGGACAAGTGGCCACTGAAAGCTGCCGCAATAGAACAGCAGCCCCTGGGGATTGAAAAAGTATCTTCACTCCTGCTGCACACAGACTGAAAGCAAGGTAGGGACTAAGTACTTCCAAAACAAACTGGAATTGATCCCATTAACCAGGTAAGAGTGCCTGAGTATTCAAGCTAAGAAGCCCAGTCGTCAAATACAAGCTACTGTCTGTGAAGCAAATGGCAAGCTTCACACAAGCAGACAGTAGACCTTTAGACCTTAGTACAAATCAACCAGACTGGTGAAGACACATGGAAAGACAGAATGGCATTTTATAGAAACAACAGAAGAGAAGCGAGGCATTCCAGAATATATTTGGATCCTGAGCCATAATGAGTTTTATGGGTTAAAACCAGCACTTTGAATTGAGCTTGGAAATGTACAGCCAGCCAGCATAGTCATAACAGAATTAGTATTATGTGATCTGTGTTATAGTTGCCTCACCTCAAAAAAAGGTTATTTTAGAGCTGGATTTTTTTTCCAGAAATTGCAACCAAAATAATAAAGGGGCTGGAACAACTCCATGACGAAAAGTTACAACACCTGGGGCTTTTTAGTTTTGTGGTGGGGGGAGGATTAAGGGGGCATGATAGAGTTTATGTATGATGTCGTGAAAGCAGATTGGAAGTTTTTCTCCCTCTCTCATAATACTAGAAGCTAGAACCATCCAATGAAGTTGAACGTTGGAGGATTCAGGGGAGACAAAAAAGTATTTCTTCACACAGCATAGAGTTATACTATGAAATTGCTCCCACAAGAGGTAGCCATGCCCTCCAATTTGGGTGGCTTTGAAAGTGGATTGAACAAATTCATTAATATGAATGTCAATGTCTACTAGCTATGGTGGTTATGTTCTGCCTCCACTGTCCGAGGCAATAGACCTCTGAATCTCACTTGGGTCTTGCTTGCAGGCTTCCCATAAGCATCTGGTTGGCCACTGTGAGAACAGGATGCTGGACATGATATGCTTTTGGCCTGATCTATCAGAGCTCTTCTTAGTAGCAGCACTTGTTTCACCATCAGCAAGACACAAATGATGAAAGTCTTCTGTAGATGATAACTGAACCTTAATGTCTCTAGTAAATTTTACAGCCACAATCTTCCATGTTGACTTTAAGTAGTCACTGAGTATTCAGTGTGACTTATTCTGATATAAATGTGCACAGGATTCCTAACTTACTTCATGTGACTGCAAATTATTTGCAACAAGTTAAAAAATTAATGTCTCTCACATGCACATAAAATTCAACTACTGGAAGATTTTGTCAAGTCTCAGTTTTAGATTATAGGTTTTTGAAAGAGACAATTCCGTTCAGGTTCATGTAACAGGTTTTAACAAATTGAGCACAAAGCACAAAACCACTACTGAGATCCAGAAGATTTACATTAATATTTTACAGGAAGGATGCAGACGTGAGGGTTACTTGTGAACATGAAATCTACACATTTTGAAATTATAGACAAACCTCTCACAATATATGTTTAAGGTTATATCATAAATATGGCATATATTTCAATACAATAAGCCTCTCACATATTTATGCTGAAAAACAGATTGTCATTCTCTGCTTCCATAACTCTGCTTCAGAAAACTGTGTATACTATGCTACAATTGCAGCTGCTATTTTCTAGGAAATTAGAAAGCCTTGGGAAGCTTTCTGTTTGCAGCCATATTCATTTCCCAAAGAAAAATGGCACATACTTGCAACTCCACATCAAGCTGTACAGGAAAATTAAAACACAGTTATGTTTCTTTATCTGTATTCTCCAACAGCAGTCCAATAACCATTGTTACAAGTTTGAAAGTTATGTTTGGTTTAACTATGATTAACAATATCACTGATGTAGATACAATGCTATTAATAGTTATTTCTTAAATGAAGTAGGGGAAGAAATGCCCTCATGACAAAGAAAACTGCAAGCACACAAGGCACTCCAAATCACTTCACTATGATTAGACACCAGGAAGCATTATGTCTACACTGGGTCTACTATGAAATATACCAAAACCTTTTTAAAATGATCCAAGAGCAATCTAAATATTAATTTTCATTCAACAATACTTGTTGAGAGTTTAATTCAGACTTTGCTGCAACAATATTAAAAGACTCAAAAGTAGTAGACAGACCTGCTTGCTTTTTAGCCATTCAGAAGTTAATCTCCTGGGGTAATTCAAGTTTAGATAGATTTGTGATAAAGGACAAGACTCGGATTCCCAGTTAGATTATGGAAATACTTACTAGATTACCCCTGACAATTAGAAGTCAACACAAATAAAAATGCAACAGTGCTTCCAAAACTAATAATGTAGCATTTGATAATATGTTTTATTTTCCTTATCTATAAAAGACAACAAGTACAACAGATCAACACAATTCTCCGAAAATGCTTTCCAATAATGCAATCTCATATCATTCTATACTGGTCAAACTAAAATAGTCATCTATTTTAAATCTGCAGCTCAATTATGCCTACTGTGAATTGAAAGTAGGATATGAAAGTATACATAACATATGCAGGAGAGAAGAATGCTAGAAAACATGTTTTAGGCACAAGGTTGTAGGAGCACTGGAACACAGAATAACAGCTCTGCACTGCTGCCATTGCAATTTACAGCATTTTTAAAGAAAAGCATTATCTTCAATACAACTCAATTTCAAATTTTATTTCCTCAGCAAATACTTCATCTCCTAATTTAAATGGTTTATGCACACATAAATACACATCTGTTCAATCTGGTCAATATACATTTGCCTCTCTTTTCCTACTTAATTTGACCAGGTGAACTCTAGAAACGAAACACAGTTTTCCCTATTTAGCTGTACTTTATTCTAGTCTTGCTTTATGCCTTAATTTTGTATAAATTACACAAAAGGCTTTCAACTTCAATATTCTGAATTTATGTTGGTGTTACTTAAGTCACTAAAAGTTTTTTAAAATTCAAAAGAAATAATATAATCCCAAATTACTGACAAAAAACTGAATATCCACATTTTCACGAATACCTGTCTTCCTGCAAACCCAATATTCTCAATTGAATTAACCTTTAAACTCATTCCACAGCATCAACAAACTAGAGATTCCAGCAGAAAACTAACTCATTTTTAAAGTGTTCATACTGCATTTGTTTTACCTCCTTGAAAACTATATATTTCATCCACAAAAGTTTGTCATATACAAATTAAGATTTTATATATAACATAATACAACAGCATTGCTCTTGAACTTTTATGTTTTTCAGATGCCTCTTACCTGATCCACTGAACTGGCTGCTTCCTAGTGTTGTTGGTCTAGTTTTCCCACTATTAAGAGGTGGAGAAAACATCTGCAAAACAAGTGGATGCATTTCAGTCAGCATGGAATGAAAACTAATTCAGTTATGTATATTTGGAATGTAAAAAAGCTGGGAATACATTCATAGAAAAATTAATAGCATTAACTGTGCTTAAAAATGTTTCATAACACAGAGAATTAGTGGTACAATTTTTAAGGTCAGTAACACGACCAGTTTATTACTCAATATAAACAGGTCTATTGGTCAAAATACTACAAGTGCAGGATAACCTAACAAAGCCAAGTAAGTATTCTGTATTTTACTATCACAAAATACACTTGATTTAAAAAATAATAATGTAAGACATTGTGGGACATCATGACTTGCTTCCAATCTAATATTACAGTGGAAAACAGGAATAAAGATACTAGGGCTGCAATCCTACACAGACTTACCTGGGAGTAAGTCCAATTCAACTCAATGAGATTTACTTCTGAGCAAACATGCAAAGAACTGAACTGAGACTACAACCCTAATGGGAAGGCAGGTCCCACTCTTCTGAGCAAATAGGATTAGGATTAAGCTGCTTGGGGTCCCCCTCCCCATTACCTACACTGCATTTTTACAGGGGGAAAAACAAACACCCTTTGAGCTATCTGTGGAAAACAAACGAGAAAAGCTATCCAATGGCTATCTATGGGTCAGCTGGATTTTAACCAGTTCAGATGACTGACCCAGGGAGTCTACTTATTACATCCAATTTTCCCCTTTGGCTGAGCCAGAAGCAACCAAGCCCTGCACGCAGCTGCCCCACTTCTCGGTCCGCTTTACCGTGGAGAAGCCATAAGAAGACTTCGAAGAATATCCTACCGCGCTGAAGTCCAGCAGGTCGCTCAATTCCTTGTCTGTCCCTATAGCGGCCATCCGCTGCTGCTGAGGATTCATCTTCATCCACTTACGGAAAGTCCTAAGCGGCAACAAAAGGGAAAGGAAGAGGCGCGTTAACCAAAACAAGGAGGACGGCATCCTCAGCCTTGAGCAGCCCCTCGCAAAGCCAAAGATCGTTCACTCTCCTTCCCCCCGCATCTCAAAGGCACCCAAAAGCAGCAGCAGCAGCAGCAGAGCCAACTCCGTGGAAGTTTCTTTCCTCCCTCCCTCCCTCCTCCATCCCAGAGAGATGTTCGCATCCACAGAATTTAATCCTCGCCTTGGGGAAGAAAGGCGCGCCGCTGAGCTGGAAGCCCGGGCTCGGGAAGCGGGCAAGAGGGGATGCCTAACAGGAGCAGCCCAGAAGGGGAAGAGCGAAGCGGAGGCAAAGTCCTCCAAGCAGGCCGAGCGGGGAAGTAAGCGGGTGGGCCGATGGAAAGGCGGGCAGGCGCTCGACTCCCTCCCCTCGACTAGGCTGCGAACAATAAGTCTCTCGCCCACCTCTCCCGCGCCAGCGAAGCGCCGCCAGGAGCCCGAAGTTTAAGGGGTTTCTCGCGGGAAAGAGAAGTGGAGAAGGCGGCGTGTGTGCAGGAACAGGGGCCACTAGTGGGGGGCGCGGAGGGGCCGCGCTTCCTGGAACAGCCCCGCCGGCCTGCGCGGAAGAGCCAGAGGAGCAGCCCTGCCGCCCCCGCGCCCAGAGGGGGTCTCCTGCCCGCCCATCCCGCGGCCCCGGCCGCCTCCCCAAAAAGGGCGCCGGAGCCTCTCAGCACCAGGCGCGCGCCCCGGGCCGTGCGCGTCCCCGCTTCTCCTCCCTCCGAGCGGGGAGGGAGCCCCCTCCGGCCGCCACCGGCTTCCCTTCCCCTCGGTCCCCACCCCTGCCCGCTTCTCCCGCTCCCTCCGTGACGCCTGCCTGCCTTTACCCGGTTCCCGGCCCCGCTGCCCGGGTCCAAGTGGCTCTTCTCCTTCTAAGGCGGCGGCGGCAGCGGCAGCGTCGCCACCGCCCCGGAGTCAGTCAGGAGAGAAGCAGCAGCAGCAGCAGCGGAGGAAGACGGAGCGGAGGGGCGAGAATGCCGCGCGCTCTCCTCTCCCTCAGCGCGTCCTTCCTTCTCTTTCTTCCTCCTGCCCTCTTCGCGCTCGGCCGCTCCGTCGACTGCCGCCCGTGGCCTCCCTTTCCTTCCCCCGCCCGCGCCTGCCGGTCTGCCTTCCTTGCTCCCCCGCCCCGTCTCGACGGAACTTGCGGGGCCTCCCCTCAGGCAGACATTTTTGGGCTTCGGGGCCTCAGCACCGCCACGTTCAAGGTTCCTGCTCTGTATCCCTCCGCGCTTGGCGGCGGCGGCAACAGCAACCTCAGCAGCAGCGCCGCGGAGAGCGCGGCGGCGATTAACCCTTCTCTGCCTGACGAGTGCTGCCGCCGCCGCCGCCTTAATGAGGCCAGCGGCCCTCACTTAGTCTCTGTGAGGTAAAGACCTGGAGCAGGGAGAAAGCGGGCGCTGCTTCTCCGGCGGTCGGCCTTGTCTCCTTGCCAGGCCCCGCCCGCCTCTTCTCCCCTCAGCGAGCGAAGAAGCGGGCGCCGAGGAGCCAGGAAGCCCAGGTGGGCGGGCGGCCCCGGCGCTACTTCCTCCCTTCAGGTCTCCAGCCGGCTTCCTTGGGAGTAAGCGCCGCTCTGAGCGCAACGGGACTCGCCCCCGCGTAAGGGCACCGAAGAGGGGCGCGGAGTTTTAACTCCGGCTCAAGCGTTCCGGAACAGACCGGCTGCCTCAGTTAGTCTTGATTCTCGGCGGGAAGGGGAGGCTTCGCTTCTTTCCAGAGGGCCAGCCGAGGAAAAGCAACCCCGAACCTTGTGGCGCCCTCAGAATAGCCAGGTCCGGAAGGCTCCACCAGATGCTGTTGCCTCGACTTCTCCTGTTGGCTTTGTAACAAAAACATGCAACTTCTCCTTAAGATCAGCCTCCATACCAGCGGCCTGAAAAGTGGCATCAATTTTCAAAAAGGAATCGTTTGGCCCTCTGGGTGTTGCAGAACTACAACTCCCATTAGCCCCAGCAACCATGGGAAGGAAAGATTGGAGTTTTTGTTCAGCCACATCTGGATGGCCAAAAGTTCCCCAGTTACAGGCTGGAAAGCAATATTAAATACAGAATTATTGAGGCACTACAGCTTCCTCACTAACCCTTTAGATGCCTTTGGGAATGTCAATAAGCATGTTGATAGCTTACTATGTGTCCTTAGACTTACAAAAAGCTTTTGAAAAGGGATTGCAAGGAACTCCAAGAGGATTTCTCCTAACTGGCTGGACGGGAAGTAAAATGACAAAAGCAACTCAATGCAAACAAATGTCAAGGGCTGGACATGGGGCAAAGAATCCTAGTTTCACATATACGCTCATAGGATCTGAACTGGTGGTGCCTCCCCAGGAATAAAACACTGGGGTTGTAGTAGATACTCCGATGTAGATGTTGATCCATTGTGCAGCAGCTGGAAAAAAGGCAGACTCCACATTAAGAATCATTAGGAAAGGAACTGAAAATAAAACTATATACAGTTCTAGTCACTTCACCTCAGAATGGATATTGTGTGAGCTGGAAAGGGTTCAGAAAAGGGCAACCAAAATTATCAGGAGGACAAAGTTGCAACATATGGGGCTTTTTAGTTTAGAAAAAAGGTGAGTAAGAGGAGACATGAGAGGTGTATAGAATTATACATGGTAGGAAGATTTAGGACAGAGACAAATACTTCTTCACACAGTGCATACTTAAACTATAAAATTAGTTCCCACAAGAGGTAGTGATCCCATTGGATGGCTTTAAAAGAGGATTAGACAAATTCATGGAGGATAAGGCTATCAGTGTCTATTAGCCACAATGGCTATGTTCTATCTCCATTGTCCAAGGCAAAATGTATTTGAATGACAGTTATCTAAGACTCACTGGGGGTGTGTGTGCTGTACTCAGCATGTATGTGCATCTGTTTGGCCATGGTTCTTATAGTCTGCACAAATCTCTCCAAGGCATAGCAGCCCTGAGGGGGGCGGGCTGTGTGTGTGATGGCAACTCTTTGTGCTGGCTTTCACTCAAACAGCAATCGCCAAGGATGAGTTACTTTAGTTTAGTTTTTTTTTTTAAAGGTACAACAAAATACTTATTAGGATATTTGCATCTTATCCTTCCAAATTTCTTTTAACATAGCAGGGCGTTAAAATGCACAAGCATACAACATTAAAGCAAATGTGATGGCAGAGCAACAAAGATGGTGAGGGGGACTTGGAGACTAAGTCACAATGAGGAAAGGTTGAAGGTGTTGGGTGTGTTGAGCCTGGAAAAGAGGCTTCAAATACCGGTAGTTCAAGGGCTCTCACATAAATGATGGAGCAAATAGGTTTTCCATTGATCCAGTTGGTAGGAACCGAATGAATGACTTAAAATGCAGGAAAAAGGAGATAAACAAAACAGGAAGAATGGTGTGATTGTAAGAGTTGTTCAACAGTGAACAGCCTACCTTGAAGAAAGGTAAAGATTTATTTGCAGAGAGGGGATGGTCAGCTATCAGGGATGCAATAGCAACAGATTTCATGCATTGACAGCAATGGGGGTTAGATCACTAGGTGGTTTTAGAAGTATTAATTCTGTTAGTTACTTTATTTCATCTTAGTCATTCAAGTCTTTATTTTTGGTCCACCAAAATAACTGAAGGTTGTTTATGTACAGTGCAGCTAGCATATTGTGTTTGGCTGTGGATATATTCAGACCCTTAGCTCTGACCCTGAGGTTGTCGTGAACATAAAATGAGACAACCTCCTACATATATTGCTCTGAACTTGAAAGAAGTATGGGATCAAAATGTGATAAACAGAAAATAATGTAAAGAGTATTTGCACAAACTCAAGAGCTTGCATGTTACAGGAGGTGATTTACATGTGCCACAGGAGGTAGTGTGGGTCATGACACAAAGAAAGGAAAAAAACACATCAATGTCATCTTGCATCTCCTTGCTCTGGTACAGACACATCAATTTTACCAACATAGGCATGTCAGCATTTTTAGGATTGGTGCATAAAAAGGTTTAAGTAACAATGACAACAGTATTTGCTTCAGATACAGGCAGTACATTATTTTTAATAGTCTGCTCTAAGCCTTTGTGCAACGTGGGGGTGGAAGGAAATCAAATGTGTCACTACCTTTTGAGTCAAGTGTGTGCCAGTGATGGATGAGGCAGCGGTACCAATCAATAAGTCACTGCATCGTCAAAAAGCGAGATGACAAAATGTCTACAGCGTCTTGGCCACCAGCATGAGCAAATATCTACAGATAATTAACAAAAAAATTAAAAACAGCTATGCACAACCCAATCTTGAGCAATTCTGACGTCTGAGGGATGTATTCCCAACTAAGTATGCACACAACTGTAGTCGTGCAGCACAATACTATAAATGTCTACTCAAAAGTTAAGACACATTGAGTTCAGTGAGGCTTGTATCCAGGAAACTGAGTGTAGGGTTTGCAGCCCTAATCTGTAGGATCCATGGACTCATTAAAGGTTACAAATGACAAACTAACCTTTAGTGAAATAAATAACACTGCACTATTTCTCATTGTATAGTAACTGATTCTTGCCCATTTAAGTTCTTCCAAATAACTTGGCCTTTTCCACTTCCAAATGAAAAGCGGGCTTTGTTAGAATTTTTTGAGGGAGCTTCAGATATAAGGAATGACCCATAAACACCTATATATAAGCATTTATACATTGCCCCAATATTCAGCTTTGCTTCTGTCACTAGTTGCCATTGTTAGCTGAGTGTAGATGTCAGCCATGGAACATATACTGCAAATGGACCAGATCTCTTAAATATCAGTGCTATGTCCTTTGCAAATAATTTTGTCTGTATAAATGAAAATGAAAGCAAGGCAGTTGAACTGTCCATCAAAATTAAAAACTGGTAGATGCTGTAAGCATTCCCCGCTTTCATCCCATAATGTCCATGTAAGCAACTTCTTTCTGTGTAATTAGCATTGGGAATATTTTTAGTTTTATTTATCATTTGTGCATTTGCTGTCCTGGGCTCCTTTGGAAGGAAGGGTGGGATAAAAATAATAATAAATAATAATAGTTTTAGCACAGATGGAAGGAACAGCATTTTACCTGATACAAAGAAATTGGTGATTTCTTAAACGGTTTCCTGATTGAATGGCTTGGCATTTAATACTGTACTTCAATTGGAACTGCAACAACTGCGAAGTCAAGTTCTCTTGAAAGTAGAGTGGCTTTATCCACCAAAAGTATAGCTAGTGGGTCCTTAAGGATAAAACGGGTTTTTCCCCATACTAGGAGTTGGCAACCTCTGGACTGACTGAAAGTGTTCTGCTGGCTGCCTATTTGAGGATGCAGTGTCATCTTTGCCACCTGTACTGCAGCATGGTAAGCACAATTATGTGCCCTAACTGGTGTTTGGGCAACGTCAAAACAAGACTTGTATCACTTGTGCCCTAGTCATCATCTGGCTTGCTTTATAGCCTGCAGCTTCCCAGAATACTAAGAAGCCATATTGGCTCAGCAACACTGGAAGGAACAAGAATCCATTGTGTCAGCCACTCATCTCCTCTCACCATTCCACAGCAACAGAATAGTTGGCTTTCTTCATTATTTTGAATAGTCCTTTTATGATACTTGCTTTTTCCTATGTGAAATCTCATGAGGAAGAAAAAACACACACAAAAAACAAGCAAAGCAATATAAATGTGCCAGTCGTTATTGATGGTCAGATTTGGGTAATTAGAGCAGTGGGTGTTGATTGAGAGAGATTAATGCTTTATTGATCATACACACCATACTTTGCTGATTGAAGGTATTTATCCAGTGCAATTGACCTTTATTTTCTTACTGCTGCATAGCTACACCCTGGGCTGGCCACCTGAATAGTTAATAGTTTGCATTTTATTCAGTTTATTGTTTTTTTCTTTGTGTTAATTGTACTTCTTGACATGTATCTTTAATGAACCTCAGTAAAATAATTTTGAAAAATCAACTTTTGGGACTGAGATTATTTTGTGGGGGCAAGAAGAGTGCAGGGAGTCTGCAGCTTGAAATTTGTTAGAATGCAGTACAGGCATGGTGGCTCCAAATAATATCCACAACTTATCTCCAGATGTGATTAAAATGCTTTATTATATTTACCGTACATCCCATCTAGGTAAGCAGTCACCAGTCACTGGCATTCATTGACAAACAGCAAGTGATCAGAAGCCATTAAGCAACGATCTTCAGCTAAACTCATCAGCTAAGCATCATTGCCCATTACAAAGCTAGCAAGCTAAAAATAAATAAAAGGGGAAAGGGCTATCTCTCAATTGACACCCTAACCTTTTATATGCTGTAGTTTCCAGGAGGGGCATGTTACAGAAAACCATAGCAGCTTGTGAAATAGTCCCATTTGAAATAAAGAGCAAATGAAGAGTTATAAAGCTTTAGAGTGGAATGCCTTAACAAACAGAATTGATGTCAGAAAAATCTGTGCTGCTTTTTCTTTTTCTCCCATTCAGACACTCCTTGTCCCAGAAAATATGTGACTTGTTGAAAGTATAAGTTACAGTTGTTCCCTGATGTAACAATTCTGAATGGAAAGCAGCCTCAGAAAAAATAATGCTGCCACCCATTCCTGCCATTTCTCTAGCCTTATCAGCTGTCTGAAAAATAAAATATTAGCCTGTCTTCAATTGTCAAAGTGATGAGCTCTTTTCCACCGACTTGAACATGGTCTTCTGAAAAAACTAATTTTGGGGATTGGCAGATCTGGTGGGTAATCCTGGATTCGAGTAAAGTATACGAATAGCTTTCACACGAAAAATATGAATAAATATGACATTTTAAAGCATTGTCAAACTTGGATAAGTATCTATGTGTTGCAGAAGTTTGACATCTCCACTCCATCTGCCCAAATGTCCAGAACCAGCTTCCTAAGGCAGTGCTGAAAAATCCTTTGCACAAAAATAAAGGTTGCAAGGGAAGAAAACGGAGTAAATTCCATCAACTAGCTGGTTTATTTAATTAAAATAATACAGATTTTAAGAGGAGAGTTGATCTGAGCGGAGGCCTGTAGCTGAATCAGGCTGCAAATGTGAGCCCAAGAGGTTTAAGGGCAAAAAAGGCAGCCATTCAGCCATTTGGGACGCTTTATACAAGGGATGGGGGGCGGGGGGGGATTGAGGTTTCTCTTCATCTGTTTTCTCTTCACTTTCCCCAAGCCAGAAGGGAGTGTTGTGTCCTGGATGGGTGGGTAGGACAAGATAGCAGCCATGAAAGGAAGAGTCCCAAGTGAATGTGGCATTCCTGGCAGCAGGGCTCCTATGCTTTGGACAGTTGCCTGGCAGGCAATTCAACAGGTTCAGCCTCTGAGAAGTGCATGGCTGCCAGATTAGGCCAAAGGGGCCATTCAGTCCAGCATCCACAGGGACCAACCAGGTGCCCATTATGGGAAGCCCACGAGTGAGAGACACCCTCAAAAGCAGTCGTGTGTTCGAGTTACTTATCCCCGATAGCCTTTGTCCCTCATGACATTTGCCTCACCCCTTTATAAAGCCCTCCAAGTTGGCCGCTGTTATGTACTGAGTTGAATAGGATCCAAAATGCAGCAGTCTGATTGGTCCTAGAATAGGGTCCAGAATGCAGCAGTCTGATTGGACCTAGAACAATAGGATCCAGAAGGCAGCAGTCTGATTGGTCCTAGAACAATAGGATCCCGAATGCGGCAGTCTGATTCATCCACAGGAGCCACCCAATCCAGCTCCAGGTGGAAGTGAATCCGCAACCTGATTGGCCTACAGGAGAATCCCAGAATTAGCCAATCACATGGGGCCCATTGTGTAAATAACATATATAAAGCATATATTCTGGGGGAACTTCCATTCCTCCTCACCACTATGAGCGGAATAAAGAGCATGAAATCCATTCTCAACTCCGAGCATATTTCAGCCGCCATCATCACACACCCCCAGGGCCGGATTTAGGTTTGATGAGGCCCTGAGCTACTGAAGGTAATGGCGTCCTTTATATGTCCGGCTGTCCTTTGTCAACAACAAATTGTTGCTGTTTTTTGTGTTGAATATATGCTATATGGTAATTTATGGACCTAATAGGTATCTAAAGCCATTTGCACATGTTGCCATGCAACCAGTCCATGCAGAATGTAGGCACCCTATACTGTATATAGAAATGAGCAAACCAATGATATTTTAGGCAGCAGGCTAGCAGGCGAGGCCCATGACTTACATCATAGGAGCCGACACAACACAAACACTGTTGCTGTATGTAGGTTTTATTTGTTTTTTATCTTATATTTTGGAAATGTACATCCAGTTTTCCCTTTTAATTTTTTGGGGGGCTCCTAAGAGAGTGGGGCCCTAAGCTATAGCTTGTTTAGCTTATACAGTACGTAAATCCGGCACCGCTTGACGCCCCCCACCCCGTCTTGTGGCGGCCAGTTCCGCAGCCTAAAACCCTCCGCGCTGCGTCGACAGCGCCTTCCTCTCGCGTTATTCGGCCTCCGGAGGGGGAAAGGAGAGAGGGCCGCCCTCCTCGCCTCTCCCAGCGGCTGGTACCCGGAGCTGCCTCCGCCCTCGCCAGGGACTGCGGCCGCCCTGAGGGGAGCGGAGGGCGGCCCGGCGGCCTCACGCCACGCCTCCCGCGCGCCCGCCCGCCGCCAGGAGGCCGCGAAGGAGGAGGAGGAGGAGTTGGAGGCGGCGCTGCTGCTGCTGCCGCCGTCGTCGCTGCTGCCGCGGCGCCTCCACAGGCTCGGCCTGCCCCGCTCTTTCCTCCACCCTCCCGGGCGGCCCGCGCGCCGCCTCCCTTCCGCCCGCCCCGCGCCGCCTCCTTCCTCAGGCGCAGCACGGTAAGCCCCTTCCCTCCCCCGTCCGCCCGCCCGGCCCGGGCCTGCTCCCCCTCACGGTGGTCCCTCAGGAGGGATTGTTGCCTACGAGACCGCCGCCGCCGCCATCTTGGCTGGGAGGGAAGCCCGGCCTGGCGGTGACCCCGTGGCTTAGGCAGGACAGCTCGCCCCCGCCGCCTCCTCCTCGGCGGGCCTGCCTGCGGGGTGGCTGTGCAGAGTGCGGCCTGAACGGGCCTGGGTTTCGCCTGGCGAAGGGGGCCCAGCGACCGGCGAGGGGAGGCGGGCGAGGGCTGGGCCTGGTTTGGCGGGAAGCTCCCTCTCTGGGGATGGGGAGATGGCTGGAGCCCCGGGGGAAGGGGGGCGGCGGCCCTCCGCGCAGCATCTCGGGCCCAGACCCAAGGCAGGTCGGGGCTGCACCGCTTTCACACAAAGGGCATTCAGGTGTGCTTGGAAGGAAGCGGCGGGCGCTAAGCGGCTAGCTTTCTGCGCGCAGGGCCTTTTCTCTCATCAGGACCAGCCCCCCCCCCCGGCCCATGTACCGGTTCTGGCTGCTCCAGGAGACCTTGTCCCAGGAGGAAGAAAGGCTTGCAGAGTCCGCTGTAGCAAAAGCAGCAGGGAGCCTTAGTTTGATGGAGAAGGGTGAGGGGTTAAGATAGGTCTGTTCTTGTTGGAAAATGTGTTGTTGGAAGTGGGTTAGTTACACGTGTTTGTTGTTTTTCGTAGCAGACTTTACTGGGAAAGGGGTGGTGGTGGTGGTGAGTTCACAAGAGAGAAAAAATAAAGGCCAAGAACAAGCTTTCAGCTCTCCCCCGATGATCTGTGCAGGGCTGCTACACTTGCAACACTACTTCAAGGTGATCCCAGGATAGACAACAGTTTGTAGCCATCTCAGTTCAATAAATAGGATTTATAGAATCATATATTTGTACAGTTGGAGGAGACCCACAGTGTCATCTTGTCCAACTCCCTGCAACACAGGAATCGCAGCTGAAGAATCTCTGGCAGATGGTCATCCACCTGTTTTAAGAACCTCCCATGAAGGAGAGCCCACCATCTTCCAAGGTAGTCTGTTCCACTGTCAAACAGCTCAGGCAGTTCCTAATGTTTATTTTGAATCTCCTCTCTTGTAATTTGAATCCATTGGTGTGTGTTCTACCCTCAGCAGCAACTGAAAACAATTCTTGCTTCATCTTTCATGTGACAGTCTTCTAGATATTTGAAGATGGCGATCATACCACCTCTCAGTCTTCTCTAGGCTAAACATATGAAAGTCCCTCAACAATTCCTCATAAGGCTTGGTTTCCATACCCTTGAGCTTGTTGGCCACCCTCCTCTGCACACATTCTAACTTGCCAGTGTCCTTTAATTGTGATGTCCAAAACTGGACACACTACTCTAGGTGGGGCGTGACAAGAGGAAATGGAGTGGTCCTGTTACTTGCCTTGGCCTGTACACTAGACTTTATTAAACGTGGAACAAGCATTATGCCCATATCCTTCCTTCTGTTTGTTGCTTAATCAAATATCTTCTAAAAATTAGTTTTATTTATAAGAATATTTATAAACCAGTAACTCGTAAAACAACCAAGTCAGTGTACATTAAAATCATTGAAGCACAATAAAGCTTTAAAATTGCATAACAAATGACCAACACTATTTATAAATACAAAAGGAAATTCAATATTTCAAAGGCAATATTTAAAAATCCTGAGGTATTAACATAAGATTATTATAGAAATCATCTTAGAATAACCTTTCTCTTGTGTGAAAAAAAAATGCAGGAGGTCTGTTTCTTCTCATACACTACCAGCTGTATGAAATCCATTTTCATCTTAAATCTGAAGATATACATACAAAACATTGAGTCTGCTGATGGCACCCTCACAAGAACTAAGGAATTGAAGTTAAACTGAGCACATACATACAAACAAAACACCTTACAGTCTTAAGACATTCAAGTTACTGATTGGAAGTGTTTTATTGCTAAAACAGAACTGTTTAATTTAAAATTGGTCCAGTTCAGGCATAACTATCTGAAAACACACTTTGCTGTTTTCAGTCAGTAATGTTTTATTTGGGACAGAGAAACATGTGGCTTTCCAGATGCTGCTGGACTAAAATTCCCATCATCCTTGACCATTGGCCATACTGGCAAGGACTGATGGGAGATGTAGTCCAAAACATTGAAAGACAAGCATTTGGAGAGGCCTAGTAAATAGGACTGCAGCCTTAGGTTACTTTTATTGTGTAACTGTAACTGAATATTGAACAAGTGTATGTGTGTTTTTAAAGAAAGTCTCTCAGTTAGTAAGGTAGTTTGTAATAATAGTGTAGCCTGTCAGACTTTCCATAGTCAGTTCATTGAAGGCAGCTTTCTAGCACTAACTGGAACTCTCCCATCATTTGTAAGACAGAGCAGTTAGGGAGATACAGCACTGTGCTGCTTATATGGAAAAAAACTATATTTAAAAAAATGCACACAGAACACTTGATCCAAAGCAAAGGAGTCCACATTGCATTGTTTAAGAAGGACGTTAACATTTGTAATGTAACAGTTGCACTTTGCTTTGCCTTATGTACGCTCTAGTCAGTGATAGCAAAAGGACAGACAAAGCTAACTATTGGTTCTTATATTTTTAGCTCCTTTGCTTTGTTCCTGCGTAACCTGAGATCCTAATACCTTACACGCAATGTTAAACATAATGTTAAGGATTCCTCCATTGCCATTTTTAGCAAGTTGTAGAGAGGAGCTTAGTGCAGTTATTTCAGCTAAACATTTTTTTTTTCATTTAAAAAAATCTAGGCAGAAGAGTTCTGTAACTCTTAGATTTTTACACTGCGTTGTGAGTTCTAACAAAGATGGTATGTTGTTAAAGTGGACCAACAGAGCCAGCTGTGGTGGTGGTGGCTGTTTCCTTTTTTTAGATTACACTTGTTTTCCGAGCACTGATCCCACCGCATCAGCTATTACCTTAAAAGATGCTTCCACCTTGCTGGAGTAATGGATTTAACAGAAAATCACAAAATTTTTCAGTTTCATTTAGGGATATTCTTTCCTGACTGTAGTTATGTTTTCAGATGTTCTCAGCTTTATGTATCTCAAGCTTTCATTAAGTAACTGTTGACTTCGATAAAAACGTTACTTCCTTTAAAATTGTTTTATTGTAATTTAAAATCATTCCTGCCATTGGCTGCCTTGAGTGCTACTAAAATAATGTTATAGATTTGGGAGTGGGACCCCACCCCCTAAAACCTAGATATTAATAAATGGTAGGATTTTAATTTTTTGGGATGTGAAGGGAGAAATACAAACTGCAGAGGAATCTGGCCAAGGTAAGGCCATTAAGAAACAATTGAGGGTCATTGGCAATGCAAAATGACTGTCCTTCCCCCCTGCCCTGAGATGTGAACAGAGACTGGGGTAAGGAAGGTTGCCATGGTAACTCTGTATTTGAGGAAAAGGAAAAGGGAGTCTGGTAGCAAGAGGTTCTGGGAAGGAGGAGGAGGAAGAAGAGAGACTGGGATCCACCTGTGGGCAGGCTGGCTACAGGCTGGCTGGGGGAGATTCCTTGGATTCCAGGGCTGCACTGCTGTGTGGACAAGCCCCACTTGAAATGATCAGTAAGATCTGGACTTTCCCCATTCAGACTGAAGGTGTAAATAGGTGGATAAACCATATTTCTTCAAGCTACAACAGTCTCTGCTGTGCCTCGATTCTCCAAAGGATCACAGATCCTGGGTGAGTTCCTAGAACCCCATGGGCTCTTGACACTGATCGGCAGAGAGGGGGGGAGGCACTCAACTTTTGTAACAATAATTATTAAATATGTTCTGATTTTACTTCTGTTGAAGAATTTAATTCAGCTGACTGCCTTGTTTAGATTTGCTGGTCCTCTGCTACAAAGAGATTTCACTACCTTTCTGTTTATCCTTCTCTTTGCTGCATGCAAACTGCCCTGCCCACCTGAGTGTTTTTCAAGGGACCATTTGTTGTGTGTAAGGTTTGTGTTCAGCTGTTTCAGTCCCTGGAATCAGTAGTTAGAGAAGTCCTGGGTCTGAATCCCTGGAAAGCTGTTGCCACTCGGTGTAGACAATACAGAATTTAGACGGACCAGTGATCTGATTGTGCATAAGGCAGCTTCCTATGTTCCAAAGTATGGCTTGCCAACATATAGCCTTAAGCTCTACAGTAGAGACCTGGCCAATATTTGTTGTGATAAACCTGCTCTTACTTACCTGAGGCAGAGACAATATATAATTTGTGAAATGAGGAGATAGCAAGGCTGCTTCTGGAAAGAAACAGAATACCCTGGATGCAGAGGTTTATGATCACCACAACCCTGTCACAAATACACTCTTTCTTGGGAAGGTACTTGAGCAGGTGCAGGAAACTGGTTTCAAGACTGTGTTAGCCTTGGTTGCCCTAATGAATAATCTTTTGGGGGGAAGTGTACAGTCCTCTTGCTTCTGTTCAAATCTTGTGGTAGCTTTTGATACCATTGACTACGGTATCTTAGATTGGGTTTTGGGTTGGGGGTGGTGTTACACTGGTTCCACTGCTACCTATAGGACAGTTTCAATGGGTGGCATTGGATTGCGGCACTTCATCTCCTTGGCAGTTGCTCTGTGGGTATCATTTTGACCCCAGAGCTGTTCCAACATCTATATGAATGTGTTTGGAGCATCATTAGGAGATTGAGAGTGTGGTGCCATCAATTTGCATCAATAGACCCATCTCTATTTCTCTTCTAAATCTGAGCTGGGTGTGACTATGCAAGCCCTGCACTGGTGCCTGGATTCAGTGGTTGGCTGGATGAGGACCAGTAAGCTGGGGGGGGGGGGAATTTTGACATTACAGAGGCCTTGTGGGTGGCTAGTTCCTGGTTCTGGGATTTGGGCAGATTGTCTGTTCTAGATGGAGTTTCACTTGCCCTCAAGAGGCATGCGCTTAATCTCGTAGTTATTAATCTTCTTAATTATTTTTGTATTTGTTTATTAATATGTTTTGTTTTATTTTACATGGTTTATATACCTCTTAATCATTAGAACCTCCAAGTGGTTTACATAAAACCTCTAAGTGGTTTACACAAAACTATTATTTGTTATCTAGTTCCATGATGGCAGAGCTATTTATGGAATGCGAAGAGGAAGAGCTTGAGCCATGGCAACAGAAAGTGAAACCAATTGTTGTGGATGATGATGATGACGACGAACCCATATTTGTCGGGGAGATCCTGAGCTCTAAACCATCCAATACCTGTAAGGTGACATTTTTTGAAAAATACTGCTCTTAGTGATATGTCTTATTGTTCCAGTTGAGGGTTTTCTGGCACCTCGTTATAAATGAAGAGTGCCCCAAAATAAGTGATTTCTGAACAACTACCAGAATGTTTTTGCTTTTCTCTGTAACTCACAGTGGATGATTGGAACCTGATCATGTCCATATTTCTGACTTGAACATAATTTACTTTTAATTAAGTGTGCAGTTGCCACCCTTATTTTGACAGTTGAGATAAAGGATTACACAACTAGCACAATCCAAGCTCCTGGGATCCCATTTTAATGAATGACTTGCTCATACAGGTTTTATTTTTTTAGCAAGTGTTGGAGATGTTTTGGGAAACCCAACTGCATAGTTGTATGTGTGTGTGGTAAAAACTGCAAGATAAAGATACTTAAATTAGACAGGCTTACTGAAGAGGACATGGCTATGATTGTCCTGCTTCATTCTTAGGGGGTATTTGAAAGGAATTTAGCAAGTGGCTTTACTTGTGTGAAGATTGCCAAACATTTGGGTACTTATTTTAGAATTGCTGTAACCTCATGGTGAGGAGTAGCTTGATTTGTTTGCATTCTCTTCCATATGTTCACACAAGTATATTTTACATCTCCTTACTTTCTAGTTGAACTAATTAACGGACTTAAACAACTCTCACTTTTAAACAGATATATTGAACAGAGTCAATCCCAGTTCACCACGGATTGGAATGCAGAATGGTGCACCAAAAAGAGGTATTCTGATGTACTCAATCTGGTGACTTTGTAAAACTGAACTCCTTATAGTCTGAATGTGGTGGAGTTTAATATATTTCATAATTCTTTGTGGCAGGTGCTGTGGCTGTTTCTCCAGGGTTTCCCTCTGCAACAAGACCCGTAACTAGTACTCTAGCTGTTCAGCCTCAGCCAAGGGTCAGTAACGTTTCAGGAACCTCTCAGGTCTTGCAGAGACCTCTCTCTGGGTGTTCATCACTGCAGGAAGCAGCCAAGGCAAGCACTGGAATATCTCAGCCTATCAATAGATCTGCCACCACTCAATCATTAGCAAGGAACCTCGGCATACCTGTAATGGCTCAGTCTCCATCCAGGCCAGTGGCCACAGTAACAGCACAACCGGTATCATTAAATCGGGTGAGAATTGACCCTTTTATTCAAAGAGGGGTTTTCTTTTATTGTTTAACTGAACAGTGCTGGCATAACAGTACTCATTAAAGGCTCTGAAAGTCATTTGGTTTTGCTGACACAGTATAGCTTTGCCTGAAAATTAGCATGTTCAGTAAGAGTAATTTGGGAAAACAAACTGATCAAAAGTTGAACTCTTCAAGACTTTTAAAACAAAATTCTTTAATGTTGTTATAATAGTGATCATGACTATTCATATGGCCTGTATCCTATCATCTCTTAACAATTAGTTATGCTGATTGAGGCTGATGGGAATTAGAGTCTTCTGGAGGACTGTAGTTTCCTTCTCTTTGACTTTTATAGATTTTAGAGTTGCAATGTTTAATTAATTAAAACATTTAATTGACTTAAAGAGCTCAGACTGCCAATTTAAAAGCAAACAAATCATTACAAGATCTCATAAAAATTGCAGATAGCATTCCCCCCCTCCCTTTTTCTTTTGCATAGGAGGGAGATGTCCTATAATATGATATCTTCTCTGCCATGAGCATGCATCATCTGAAACCAAAGTTTCAAGAGTCCATGGCACATTCTTCACTCCTCCCTGATCCTAAATTGCAGAGCTAGTGAGGACCGATTAAATGTTTGACTCCTTTCAAAGATGTGCTCCCAGCATTTTATAGGTAGATTTTCAGTCCTTTCAGTTGCAAATGTTTGGTTTAATTTGCAGACTCAGTTACATTGGATATGAGAATTAAGAGGTTTTGCCAAAGACTTCTTGGAAGCAATGAGTTCTAAGAAGGGAAGTAAGAAAGGTCCCATTGGAGTATACACACACACACACACACACACACAAACCCATTACAAAAAAGAGGGGGGGGAATGAAATCCCAACTCTTTCCCCCCCCCCCCCTTCCCAGGACAGATCAATCTAGTTAGGTTTGTCTAATCTATTATTTCGGTAGTTGCCATTCTTCAGGGTTATCAGTAAAGTATTTTATGTATAAAAGGATGCCATCTGGCATATGGGACCATTGGACTATCGATGAATGAACAAAGATCCAGGGCAGTAATGCATCAGGATATAATAATGAAGGACAAGGCAAGTTTCTGACTGAATCTTAGAATACAAGCTGTGATTTGTACAGATTTCTACAGAAAGGAAAATATTTCTTTGCAGAAATTGGGTGACATATTTAGTTAGATTTGGATTTGCTTGATTTACCTATCAAACACAAACATTCCTAATTACTTTGGATTATTTTTAAAACCCTACTGAATTTATGCTTATGAAGGTAGCATTAAGTGTTGTTTTTGAAAAGATAACCCAAAAAGAGATTACTAATTGGAATATTACAGCTGAGCTAATTAACAAATTCTTCGCAGGTTATACCAAATAATCCTTTGCCTGTAGCTTTCGGTTTAAGGCAAAATCCAGGAGTAACTCAGTGCCAGAGTGGATCTGCAGTGACTACAACAGGTATGACTAGTACATTTTCAAAGTTTATTATTCCTATCATTAAAAGCAAATCTATAACAAAAAGAAAAAAGAAGCATTGCCCAAACAACCAATAAAATGTGTTTTCCTGTTTTTTGGGGGGAGAGGAGAGGCGCTTTTTAAATTGTGCATACATTTGGTGCACTAGGATCATAATGACAAATTAAGGGTTATTGGACATAGTTGTAATGATCCTCAAAGTAAAGAGGAATTGCTTGAGCCTCCGTAAGTATAACTAATATAAAAACAGACATTGAAATGCTTATTCTGGCACCTGACTGTATTCTTGAAGAGGTGTTTTGATGATGGAGTTGCTGGTCTTCTGATATGCATTGTCTGCAAGGTTTTTGAACATAAGGCATCTTTATTTTAGACTTCCTCCTCAGCTTTGCAGCCCCCCCCCCCTTACAGAGGTTATGTTCCGGGTGCCCACACACATAAATGAAATGGCATAAATTGGGGAGCACCCTCTAAAAAGCCTCGAAATGCCTATTTCCCCCTGCTCTACAGCTCCTTTTCCATGCAACTCTCTCTTCAATTAGAGTTGAAGCTCTGGGGCCAGTAAGAGGACGCGTGGGAAAGTGGCGGGTGGCAGCTGCTGCGCTTCGCCAAACATCAGCTGTTAGGCAGGGAGGCTGAGCAGCCTGAACAAAGCCCCGCTGCACCATAGGTCTTTTGAGGGCTTCATCTGCCTTCACTGACGTCCTCCTCTGGCTCCGGGGAGGCTTTCCTCATGAGCCACAAGGACTCTCCTGCCATTTCCCGGTATGATTCTATTTATTTATTTATTTCCCAGCACCATATATATATGCAGTCACATGTGAGTATTTATTTCTTTGCTAGCGTGCTACTGATACGTCATTCTAAGTTTATTATACTTGCCTGCTGCTTGCCTAGCTCCAACTGAGATGCTAAACCGTGCAAACCTCCACCTGCAGACTTCTCATAACTGATGGCTCTTCCATATTGGGGGGGGGGGGGGACTTTGAGGAAGGCCAGATTAGAACCAGACTTCCTAAGTGGCCAGTTTTCTACATGGTGATAATTTATTTTTATTTTATTTGTGGAGGAGCATTCAGCCATGTAAGCTCCTTGTAATAATGGCTATATTTCACCTTCAGAATTAGAGACAGCATGCTTCTGAATACAAACTACTGAGGAAAAACCTTGAAGGTGGTGGTGGTGCATCCAGTCCTGGAAAAAAACCATCCTGGGCCCAGAGGTTTCTTCTAACTACCTCCTGGTCACCAGTCTGGGTTCATGCATTGTTTTGAGGCAGAATCAACCTTGGCTGTCTTGATGGATGACTTTCTTTGGAAGAGGAATAGCGAGAGTTCAACCCTGTGGAATCTTCTGCATCACTGAGTGGCTTTGGGGATCCTTGACTTTACAGTGACATCCCCCTGCACTATCTCCATGTGTTGTGGTGGTTTCACTCCTACACGGTTGGTTCCAGAGAGTAGTATTGGGTGACTGTGTCCTGGCCCCTTGGCAGTTGAGTTGTGTGGTGCTGCAGGGCACAATTTTGTCCACAGGGCAATTTAATAGCTATAGCATTTGGGAGAAGATGTCACCATTATGTTGATGATGGTCAGCTCCATTTCTCTAGAACTTCTGAATCAGGAGATGCTGTGCATGGGTTGGATGAGGGCTGCATCCAGAGGCTGCAGCTGGATCTAATAAGGTGGAGACCATATGGAAGGGTGGTTCCTGGGTCCAGGCATTAAGTTATATACCTGTTTTGGATGGAGTTGCACTCTCTGAAGGAGCAGGTGCATCCTTTGGGAGTGCTCCTGGATCCATTGCTTTCACTAGAGGCCCAGGTGAACTAATTAGTCTCTGCTAGATAGTGATAGCTTTACTGCAGTGGTCCATGCATTAGTAACATCACAATTAGACTACTGTAGAAGCACTGTATGGAGGGCTACTTTTGTGCCTGACTTGGAAACTACAGCGAGTGCAAAATGCAGCAGCTCAGTGAGACCTCCAGGTTTACGCATATTACACCAGTGTGAAAAATCTGAACTGGGCACCTTTTAGCTACAAAGCCAAGTTGAAGGTTTTATTACAAACATTTAAAGTTGTAAACAACTTGGGATCACTGTATCTAGCAGAACCCCTCTCCTGCCCCGGTACAGACCCAGCTGATATTTTAAGATCTTTTAAGGATACCCTTGCTGGTCATTCTGCATTGGCACGGGTTTAAGGTGCCATTTGGCAATTAGATTGTATATCTGAGTTTCTAACACGGCATCTGAGGCCCTTCTTTGTGTGCCTCCTCCATGGGAGGTCCGGGGGGCAACAACACAATACATTTTTTTCTGAAGCAGCTCCCTGTTTGTGAAGGCTCACCTGGCACCTTCGTTACATATCTTTAGGCACCAGGCAAAAACATTCCTCTTCGCCCAGGCCGTTGGCTAATTAAGCAGTCTGCAGCCTTTTAAACTGAAGGGTTTTTTGTTTAGTTTGTTATTATGTTGTGTATTTTGTATTTTTATACTGTAAACAACCCTGTGAAACTCAGACAAAGTGTGGTATATAAATTTAACAACGACAACAACAGTAAGGCAGGCTCCTGCAACCTCGGTATTGCTTTGAATTCTAGACATGGCTGAGAACTGGATATGGGCCTACTGGTGGAGGCTGAAGTAATCATGGTTACTGGATTAACTGGATTCAGCCCTTCTGGGCCTTCTTGAAAGCATGAGGAACTCCTGAATTTGTTACTGGATTGTTTCCGTGGGTAGGAGCAGGGGTGTTCCGCTCCAGGTGTCATTCCAAAGGGGGGTGTGTCAAAATGCCGACACCCAATCAGCAGCACCTTGGACGAGCACCGTTCTGGGTGCTGGAGCAGGTTGCTCTGCCTCTGGGTAGGAGCAGCTGCACCAACTTTTGTCTGGTGGGAAAAGTGCATCTCTCTTTGTAAAGCTCAGATCACAGCAGACTTTCACCTGGTGATAGCCTCCAAAACCTTGCAATGCCCTTTGCCTTGGACAGCCTTGGACTAGTCAGAAACTTCAGCTGGAGTTGAATGTAGCAGGCTGTCTCACAGTGGGGTAGTGGATGGAGCACATGTCAGTGAACTAGCACGTTAACTGGTTATGAGTCAAGATGCTGGTTTTCACTTTTAAATTCCTAAAAAGTATCGGATCAATGTTCTTGAAGCCTTGTTTCCTCCTTTCCTTGTTCTCTTGCATTGCATTGTGATCTTTTAAATCATCCGCTGGTGCCTGCTCAGTAAAAATAACAGATTACCAAATTACGTGCTTCTGTCTTGAATAAACTCTTGATACATCTACTGATGCTGAATGGCATGTTTGTCCTAAAGCTAATAAAACAATCAAATTTAATTAATTCAAACAAATAACATTTTGCACAGTTGTTATGACTTGATAACTCTGCTCACAGTGACCTTGCAAAATACGGTTTTATGGGTTGTGCCATTTTTGTTGACGGTTGTACTCATTTCTGGGGTGCTGATTTCCTGCTTTAAGGTTAGAGGACTTTTACTCCTCCACAAAGGCAGTGATCCTCCTAATTCTACCATACCTTGAAGGACTCTGCAGCTTGAAGCAGCTAGAATCAGAGTATTGGAGAAGAAAACAAGTCAAGGCTTGCTTGGGTTGGTTTTAGCAATAGTATATTAAATTAAGACTTGCTTAATTTTCAAAACTATTTGTAGGCCTGTCCAAGCGTCCTTCCACTTCTGAAGCTCACAGTATTAATCCAAAAAAGGCCAAGGCTGATGAGGCAGTTTCTGGAAGTGATTCACCTTCAGTTATATCTCCAAATGACACATCATTGCTTCAGAAAGGTAGGGAAGCGTCTTATTGTCCCAGCTGTTACAGCATTTTCATGAAGAGATATATCAGAAATGTTTTTTTTAAAAAATAGAACAGATGGTCTTTACAGGAAAAATTTAGTGTCATTACGCGGTGCATTGGTGTGGCAACTTTCCCAGTCCAAGAAGAATTCCACAATTTTTGGTGCAAAGAGTGACTGTTTAAAAATGTAAGAATAACTTTCTAGAACAATGAGGGAACATGTAATGAAGGTGTAGAAACCTGGGACATTGGACCTAGGAAGCCAGAGACAGGCAGGTACCACTCCCTTGCCCCAGGCAAAGGTGGGAGGCTTCCACAGAGAGGGCACCCCAACTTGGGGATCCAGTGGCGTAGCATGGGTTTCTAGCACCCAGGGCAGGACAAGTGTTGCACCCCCTTGGTGGACTGGGCAGCTGGGGTGGAGGTGTACGCCAGGGGGTGCACACCCTGAGCTCTTGGGGAGGGTGAACAGAACCTGTGAGGACCCAGCGGTAAACGGCTCTCGGTGACCACTCCCTGAAACACAGATGGGAGCATTAAAATAAGCTACTTTCAAAACTTCTTTGTGGGAGGGGGTTGCTCGTGGCCTGTATGTCACTTTGCAGTCACTTTAGCACCATCCTCAGCTGAAAAAGCAACTCTACAAAAATCATTAAAAATGGGAGGGCAAAGGGCCTGGACATGCACCAAGGAGCTGTATGAGGTTGACATGGTGTCACATTGGGAACTCCAGGTATAAGGTGGCCATTTTGCCTAGAATACACCCCCCACAAATGTTGGCTGTGTCCCTAATATACTTACCTTGCATTCACATCCAGAGTACAGAGAAACAATGAGAGAAATATGCTTGTATAAGAGTGTTGTTTGAAGGTGCACAATGCAGTGTGATTTTCAGTTAAACTAAGGGTGAAACATTAGGGCTTAGATTGAAACATTTTAAATTTAGGCCATGCTGGAAACATGGTACAGAGCAAATGCCAGAATTCCACCAAGCTGCAGAGCAGAAAGAGAGATGGGGTGGTGGGGAAGAGGAAGGGAAGTGGCAAAGTTTTGACTGCTAACCATGCAGCATAGTGCTTTTCTTTCTCCACAAATTTATACTTAAGGATTTGCAATGGTTAGGTTTCTTTTTTTAAAAAAAAAAAGCAAACAAACACAGGCTTGCTGTTTCAGAAATGGTTTTCAATTGAAGATAGGCGGGACTGTACCATTAGTTTTAACAGGTTAGTGAAGGACTTCTCCTGCATTTATATGTTTATTAAGCTTCAGGGGAAACTGAGGCCAGAGGCCATTCAATGCAGGAAAGCAGCGTCGCTCCCACCACCTGCTTCCCCTACCGTTGCCTTTTATTTGCTCAGGGTGGGAAGTTGCTGCCACCCATTTGCCTCACTTTCTCCCAGCACCCTGCTCTGATTCTGCCCCTTGATCTGGCATATCCCCGCCCCCGCCCCCCCAATTACCTGCCTCCACGACTTTGCGAGGAAGCACAGGGCAGAGAACAGAAGCTCCTCACTCGCTTGCAGCCTTCCCTTCAGCTCTAGGACTGACAGCTCTTCTGCTGCTATTAACCCTTGCAGAACTGAGCAGTAGGAACCTCTTTGCTGGTCCAGGCAGAGAGTGAGGAGAGGGACAAGGGACACTTGCGGGGTTTGCATTAATGAGGGAACCTGTCTCGGGGGCACCTGGAAGCACCTCTCTGAAACGTGTGCTGGGGCAATTGCCCCTCGCCTTGCCCATGTTAAACCTCTCTTTGTGAATCCTTCTCTTTACAAGGAGTTGCTTGGTATCTACCCATCCTACCAAGCTTTAAAGATTGCACTTTAATCCTGTCAACTGTTTTATACTGTTTTTATGATTTTGTGCCTATTAGTAATTTCTAGTTTTTGTATTTATATTTTAATTTATTTATTTTTGCAAGGCACCCAGAGAATTGATTTATTTTTGCAAAGCACCCAGAGAATATAAAGTGTAAAAATACTTACAAATTTAAGAGTCTTGGAACATAGCAACTGATTTTGATAGCATGTAGAATGCAATTATTCTCTCAAAATTATCACCCTTTCAGAAGGCCATGGATGTAAGCATTGCTGTGTTCGACCTAAGAGCTCTTGAAGCAGCAGGTCAAGCATAAATATAAGTCCAAAAAGTAATTAGTTTACTTTTGCATATCTACATTAATTAGTGATAACACATTGACAGCCTGCAACAGAAAAGATTCTTTCCGTTTACCAAAACTACAGTTCTTGTGCCGCTTGGGGAAATGTTTTGCTTGTTACAGGCAAGCTATCAAATGACTTACGTGTTGCCTTTTGAGGAATATGCACACAAAGAGATGAGGCTTTTTTTAAAAAAAGAACAAATTATAATGTTACTGGTTATATATCTTATCTGCTTTTGTTGGTGAACTCTGTGATGTTTGTCATAGTTACTCAAGCGGTACATCATAAATCTGTAAATTTGAAGAAAGTGTCTGTTCAGAAGTGATAATTTTCCTTTTTCCAGGTATTGCTTCGAGCAATGTTAAACATGGAGCACCTTTTCCACAAGCATGTCCAAAGTGTAATATTCATTTCAATCTTTTGGAGCCATTAAAAAATCACATAAAGGTAAGGACCTGTTTTGGCAAGGGAAGGGGAACAAAATGAAATCATAGATGTGGCATTGAGTATTAATACGTTTTAAAGATGATAGAACTTTAGAGTTAATTATACTTAAGCATGTAATGGTTCTGGCTAGTTGCTGTTCTGTGGTGCTTTGAACATTATCCGCTTTCAAAAGCAAATTTCATGCATAGCTGTCAAGATGATAAATAAGAATGGAAGAAGGGCCTGGCTGCTGAGTCGTGCCAAAGGCCCATCTAGCCAAGAACTCTATTCTCCCAGAGGCCAACCATTGCCCTTTGTGAGAATCATGATTTTTGCTTTTAAAAAATAACTTTGTTTTGCATATTAATTTTTATGGCTGCTTGTGGTTTTCCCTGTGTGAAGAGCACTTTAAATGGCAGAATGTTCAGCTACAGCATTTTCTGTTTGCTATGTTTGTTTCTATGTATGTTATTAAGGATATTGTAACTCTTAGAGAAAATACATATTAAATTAAGCTGACTAGTATTTGCCCTGTTAGTACAGAGTTAAAAAGAAGCCTGGGATTTATTGTATAAATGTGCAGAATTCTGTACAGCTTGGATCTGTTATTTAGTAGCCCCTTCCCTTGAAACCATTCCAGTTTCGTTATAAATATATTATGAAGAGATCTTAAATTTTCTCTCTTGTTGCTTTTGATTCTTTGCATTGCTTCCTTATATGTACATCCCATAGAAGTCAAAGCTGGTGCCACTGTTATGTAATGCATAGTAAGCTAAAGATGCATTTTTATAACAGATGGTTTATGGAATTGGGGACTCCATCAGTATTTATGCTAATCACATTTGGGTGGAACTTGATCTCAAGTTACAAAACGTCACAATTCTAGGTGTGTTTCCTTAGAAGTTATCTGAAATCTGTGGCCCTTGCTTTGTTACAAATGTGTTAAAACTTCTGGCCCCACTTACATACATACAACTTACCTGGGCTCAAAATATCAGGTCTTGGGGTTGGGAGGGGAGGGTTTACAAACATATTTTTGTTAGGTTCTAGGCTATACTTCAGTTATTTTCTTTAAAAGAGAAAATGGTTTAGTTGTTCTTTAACTTGCTTCTCTTTCAGTATTGCTGTCCAGATATGGCACATACCTTTCTGGGAATAACCCAAACAGACAGTTCAGGGACATCAACTAAAATGGCTGAAACTGAAAAAGGAAAACTGATCATGTTAGTTAATGACTTTTATTATGGCAAACATGAGGGTAACGTCCAGCAGGTGCGTCAGGAGCAGAAGACACATACGACCTTCAAGTGTGCCAGCTGCATGAAGCTTCTCAAAAGCAATATCAGGTATTTTTATATCCTGAAAAATGTATGTGTGATAAAAACTTTGGGCCCAGGTTTGGCGCGTGTGTACTTCAGTGTCACTGAAAGACATCTATAGGTAGTGTTTTCCCCTTTGTTTTTGTTTTTTTGTGTAAAGCTGATTTTACATTCTTTCACGAAATGGTGTTTTCCTAATGCTACACTCAGAACAGTCTCAAGATCATACTAGAGATTGAGAGTTGATCTTTGGGAGTCCTTTCATAAGAGAGAAATGTAATCCCTGGGAATGGGGGAGTGACAGTGTTTCTCGGGAGAAGCTGCCCTATTTTTCATTTATAATCTTTGAGATCCCACTTGCACTAATCTGCTTGAAATGATAAATAGTGATAGCAGCGTATTTTAGGTTACTGTTTTTTCTTTCCCTCTATTTCCTTCCATGTGTTTGAGGAGCTTGCACAGAGGAAGGCACTGCAGTCCATTAAAGGACATTTTAAAAAACATAATATGCTAAATATGTGTTTATGGCAGTGTCTTTAGCACCTGTCTAGTTTATTCATCAATGTGTTGTTTTTTTAAAAGTGTGGTCTATTGAGCTGTTCTTTGTGTCGCTCCCAGGTTTATGAACCACATGAAGCATCACTTGGAGCTGGAGAAACAGAATAGTGAGAGTTGGGAAAGTCACACCACCTGTCAGCACTGCTACCGTCAGTTTCCAACACCTTTCCAACTCCAGTGCCACATTGAAAGCAGCCATACCCCTCATGAGTCATCGAGTAAGTTTCTCAGATGCTGTGTCTTGTACAGCAGCCATCGGTCTAGATCAGGGGTAGTCAACCTTTTTATACCTACCACCCACTAATGCATCTTTCTTGAAGGTAAAAATTTCCTTACCACCCACCAGTGCTCGATGGGAGGAGGATTCAGCTTGTGCTGTAGAACTCGCTACCGCCCACCTAGAATCCTGAAATGCCCACTAGCGGGCGATAGGGAACAGGTTGACAACTCCTGGTCTAGACGGCAGCCGTGCTATTTTGTCACGGTGGGGGCACATGCACTCTGCCCTAGTTGGGGCATGGGCATGCAGCAGCCTAAAGAGATATGGGATATTATGGTTAGAAATATTTGACTTTTGCAGCTTAAAAGCATTTCTACTTTTCATTGGGAGCAAAGTAATAGGCAACTATTTTTGCCACAGCATGATTTAAAAATTAGGCTGCCAAAAGACTTGAGAACTGTCCTTGGATTAATAGGCACCATCTACTTTGTCCTCCCCCGTGGTTCCGATTAAGAAAAAAAAGTTCACCTCTTGTTTCTGCTCTTTTCTAGCTCTATGTAAAATATGTGAACTATCTTTTGAAACCGAGCAAGTTCTTTTGCAGCACATGAAGGACAATCACAAGCCTGGGGAGATGCCCTACGTCTGCCAGGTACCTCAGAGCATCCTCCCCCTTGTGCATGGCTGTTTGTCAAAGACTTGTTTCTAAAGAATGTTGCTTCAAGGCAGTCCATCTCTTTTTCCATTCTAGGTGTGCAATTACAGATCATCAGCGTTTTCAGATGTGGAAAAACACTTTCGAGCTGTTCATGAAAATACAAAGAGCCTGCTGTGCCCATTTTGCCTCAAAGTTATTAAAGTTGGGGCACCATATATGCATCATTTCCTGAGACACCAGGTAAAAATACTTGATTATCTTTGGAGTATACGCACTAGGCAAGAGGGATGTAAGATGTCTCTGCAGAAGCAACTAGTAGCTAATAAATTGTTAATCCCCCTCCCCCCAAAAGCCCTGGTCTTCTATAAGTTATGGTAACAATAGAGCTTAGAGCCTTATCCACAATGAACATATGCTGACCATTAGCATACTTGAGAAAAGTTCAGCTACGTTCACAAAGCTCCAGATGGCAATTTAAAGTTGAATATGGCTAATGCAAAGGGTTTTTTCTAAAAAAAAAAATGTTTCCAAGGTGAGATGGTGGCAGACGGAACTTGGAAGAAGTGTTTGATAGTAGGAATGGATGGTGCCTTAACCCATACTGTTTTCTTGCAAAAGTTTGGTTTAAGGAGCTGGAAACTATATGCTATATCCAACATTCTGTGTCTGCTAGTGTGATTGTGAGTTTTAATCCTGCCTAACAGGAATCCAGTGCAACAGTTGTGCGAGTAGAAACTCACTATGCTGGTAACTTTGTGTCGTCTTTGGGGCAGCAAGGTTCCCCTGGTGCAAACATTTCACTAGTGGAACAAGTGTACTTAACATCACATTCGATACAACCTTATGTGATGGTGTGCAATTAATGTGAATTGTTTGTGATTATTTTCTATCAATAACTTAGTACAGGATTTTGTTGATACTGAATACAGTTAGTCCTTTATTGCTTGCAGCCACTGCTCATCACTTTTGCACTGTTTATGTTTTTGAAACCTCCTGGAATATTAAGCTTCTATTATCCATTTCATCAGTATGTTTTGGCTTAAATATATATTTCTTTTTTAAAAAAAGAAAAAGGGAGTACATCGCTGTACCAAGTGTAGACTCCAGTTCTTGACATGCAAAGAAAAAATGGACCACAAATCTCAGCATCATCGGACATTTAAAAAACCTGCTCAGTTAGAGGGATTGCCTCCAGGAACCAAAGTAAGCTTAAAGCATGTTTATTCTGAAAAATGGCTACAGGGAAATGGCAGGAGAGAGTGGTATGTGTTCATGTGTGTTCCCCACTGCTGCTGGGGTTTTTTTGTGGGGAGGGGACTTGAAAATCACACTAAGGCTCTCTAGAGACTTGCAAAAGGGTTCAACTCTAGGCACCTTTTAAAGACATTTAAAACCTTCCTAGGACTCAGATTTAAATCTGCAGCAGACAGGGGTCTTCTTTGTGGTGGCATCTGCTCTGTTCTCCTGGATTTGCAGAAGTTCAGTCCTGCTTGGGTTGCCTGACCTGACCTTAGGTGGGTGTCCAGCTACAAATAAATTTGGACATACACTATGCAAAACAGATAGTTCCAGCCATCATGGACCCTTTAATGGATTTCCCCTTGCTGTGTTTGTGTGCTTTATATGAATAGGTGGGAGGGGAGTTTGCACATAGGCATGTGTGTGTTCATCATTGCTTTACTGTGTATTGCAGCACAGGCTCTAGCTGTGATTGGATGGGCACTGATCTCATGGTGGGCATACTGCTAGCCTTTGCCTCTGACAAAGTAGTCTGAGGGTTACAATAACAGAATTGTAGCATTGGCAGATACACCAAGGGTCTTTAATCCAGCCCCCTGCAGTGTAGCTTGCTCAGAACTGCTCCGCCTTGTGCCACCCATGCACTCTTCTTGCAAGTCTTTTCAGCAAGATAAATGATTGCCATTCATTTAGGAGAGAGTTAACCGGGTCTCATGTTTCTAGGTTACCATCAGAGCCTCTGCTGGATCTCTTCAGCCTGGATCAGCAACTGCATCTCCTGTCATCCCAAGTGCGTCTACTTTACACTTGTCCACCAGTGCAGCTAAAGTGACAAATGCTAAAACGACTCAGAACAAAACGAATGCAAATAAAGTAAAGCCAAAATTGAAGCCATTGAGCGTACAGAAAAAGCAAGGTCTGGGGACCACCCACAATAACAGCAGTAGCAGCGGCAGCAGCAGTAGCAGTGGCGGCAGCAGCAAAAGAAACAATAAAATTGCAAATACAGCATTAAATAATCTAAGGTAAGTCTTCTGGTAGATTTCCAGAGTGTAGTTTTGAATGCGAACTGATTGGAATAAAAAAGGAAATAGAACTTGAGTTCTTCTGAATCAATAGAATGGTAACAAGATTAAGTTTGACTGGAATGGCCAACTGTTTGGGCCTTGTTCAGTGGGTGGGTATGTTCTGATCGTTAGAGGGCTGGCGATGCAAGTGTCACTTGGATCAGTTCCCCAGTATAAGGGTCACCTTTATCCCAAATAGGACCTTTAGAGGCAGCAGTTTAAGTAGGAATTTCTTTCAATAGATCAGCTTAAGGACTGTACAAGTAAAATCAGCATATTTTTTCTTAAATTGTGTAGGTTTTTAAACTTAAGCGCTATCTGCTTTCAAACACTTAGTGTCAGCAGATAGCTTAATGTGGACCTTCTAGGAGACACAGTAGGCTTAACTGAGCCAGCCTAAGACAGGGACTGGCACTGGTTCCTTTAAATTCCCAAAGCTTCCCCACTCTGCTCCTTTCTTTTGCTGTGACTGACTAAATAACCATGGCTATAGAAGTGTGTGCCCAAGAGAGACTCTTTGCCCAAGAGCATGTGCCTCTGTAGGGAGACATTATTGGCATAGTGAGATGCAGTGAGATAGAATCAGAGTTGTTGAGTTCCAAGTGTCATCTAGTCCAACCCCCTGCAAGGAATCACAATCTCTTTGTTCCACTGTCAAACAGCTCTTACCATCAGAAAGTGCTTCTTGATGTTTAGTTAGAATTTCCTTTCTTATAACTTTTGCAGCCATTGATTTGCATCCAACCCTTTGGAGCTGCAGAAAACAAGCTTGCCTCATCTTCCATGTAACAACCCTTTAGCTATTTGAAGATGGTTATCGTATCTCCTCTCAGCCTCCTATTATCCAGGCTAAACTGAAAGACTTTAAAATTTGTAAAAAGGACTGGCAGTACCCGAAACCGGGGGGAGGAGATGGTGGGATAAATTGGAATTTTTTAAAGTAAAATTTAATGTAACATGGTTTGAGTAAGTACTTTTGGGGAATGATGGAAGGAATTTATTTGGTTCCAGGGAATTAATTTAAAGAGTTTAAAACATTAGGATATAAGGGTATATTATTACAGGGTTTAAGATTAGAAGATTTAAGGCTAATTTTCTTTTTCTATTATTATCTTTTTTTATTTTTTGTTAATTAGGAAATAGGGGATTGGATAGTTTTATATTTTATTTTGAAGCTTATTTGATTGGAGATGTTGGGGAAGAAATGAGGTTAATAGAGGTAAAAGTAAATAAGTGAAAAAGCAGTGAAAGCTGGATGGAATTTGCCGACTGGATTAAAAACTGGTATACAGAGAGGGAGGTGGGAGGAGGCTAAGGAACCAAGTCAAAAAAGAAGGGATTTGAAAAATGAAATTTTTCTTTGTTTTGGTTAGGTGTTTTTTGTGTTTGTTTTTTGGGAATTTTTGTGTTGGGGGGTGGGGAAGAGGGTTTCTTTTGTTGGGTTTTTCTATTTTTTCCTTTTTCTTTTTTTCTTTTTATTTTCTTTTTTCTTTTTATTGTGGGTATGTTTTTGTCTTGCTGTTATGTTATGTTGTTGGAAAGATCAATAAATATTATTATTTTTAAAAAAAATATTATCCAGGCTAAATTTACCCAATTCCCTCAGCCATTCCTCATAAGACTTGGTTTCCAGACCCTTGATGACCTTGGCCACTCTTATCTGCACACGTTCCAGCCTGTCAATATCCTTCATAAATTGTGGTGTCCAGAACTGGACACAGGACTCCAGGTGGGGTCTGATCAGAGTCTTGTATTGGTTCTCAGCTACAGTAGCAGTAAAAACTCTGCAGATAAAAGACATTTACAGTAAAAACAGTCTCGGGCATGTGCCTGAGCTGGAGCCACGTGGAGGGTGCCTCTGCCCCATCGCTGATAAAAGCAAGAGAGAGGAAGATGTTTATTTGAAGAACCTTTGACAGTTGCAACCTGTGTACACATTTTCAAACCTTTTCCACTGCTTTCAGTTGGTTAAGCATTGCAAACCTGTTTGCCCAGTATCCATAAGGCCTTGAAGTAAAGAAGGCTATTTTCAGAATGCCATATGCTCCTTGGAGCTTTCCAGCTGCCCTTCCCACTTCGTCCCCTTGTGCCACATTGACTCCCACCCTGGAAAGTCCTCTGGAAAGCCTCTTTCTAAAAAAGATGGGCCGACATTATAAAGCAGAATTCAAAAGCCAGATTCTTTTTCTCCAGGCCAGTGATATTAACTAAGCAAGCTTTTCTGGAAATAATGATTTGAAATGGGAACTTAACTTTTTTCTTAATACTGCATACTAATTCTGACATTGGTTCATATTAGATGCCCGAATATTCAGAAGTGCATTGAGTGTTATTCTGATATAAGGACATTCGCCAGCCACTTTCCAGCCTATGTTCGCTGTAGTTTATGCAGATACAGCACAAGCTGCAGTAAAGCCTACGTGAATCACATGATGAGGTAGGAAATCTTCAGCTTCAAGTTGTTAAATGATGTCTGTAGTTTGTTTCTGTTCTGGTAGATTTCTGGTCTTTTCTATATTGCAGCAAGTCTGTGCCTCAGTGCAACCCTAGCACCGCCTCCCCTTGTGTGGGCACTGACCCTAACCAGGTTTACTCCTGGGTAGGTTTCCCCCTTAAAAAATGTTTGAAACCTGTTTGTTGGTGGTTGGAAGCCTGGTTAGTGTTCAGTGTGGTTAAAGCTGAGGCTGGGGGCTTTAGAGAAGAGGCAGGCAAGGAGCATACTGTCTCTCAGCCAGTGCTATACTGCAATGCCACAGCTGCATTAACGGAAGATTGGGGCTCTGCATGGCTTTAGTGTCCTCTGTTCCATGATTTATAAATTAGCATTTTATGCTCTCTCTTTTTTTAATGCTAGGCTGCTTTCTTCCACTAAGGAACTCAAAGTAGATTACAGCGTAAAAATAGAAAAATAATCAAAGCAATACCAGAGCAGCACAATAAAATTCTGTAATAAAATCAGTAGTCAGAAAAGCAGTGAAGAAAATCCAGCTCATCAGAAGTAAAAAAGAAACCTCAGTTGGTTTAGCCTTCCCCAGAGATCTCTTCAAAGAATCAGGTTCTCACCTGGTTCTGGAAGGCCTTCCTAGGGAGAGCATTCTGAAGCATTGATGCCACAACAGAAAAAGCTCCTGTTCCTCGTGCCCATTTTTAAAAAATCAGGTTTTGACCTAGAGCATATGGGTGAACAGGGTGCTTGAAGGCCAAATTTTTCTCCCATTTCAAAGAGGGAAAACTTCCTCCATGTGAACATACTTACTGAAGTGAAGGCACTTTAACATTTCCCAGACATTTTTAAAAGTATTGCCATTTTAACATGCTACAGTTTGTTATATTTTAGCTTTTTGTAAACTCACCCTGGAAGCACTGCTTCTGCTCTCCTCTCAAAAGTTGCTCTGGAGGAATCTCCGGTTCTTAACAGAGGTGTCTGGATAGTGGCTGAAATCAGTGGCACACCCTCCTTCACTAGTAGAAGCATCTCCCAGTCATGCAGCAGAATCTTTGGGCTCAGGAATGACTAGACATCTGCTTGTTTTTATACCTTAGATTGCAGTCTTATTGTTTAATGTTGTATTATATGATATGGGGGGACGGGACATTTCTTTAGGAAGTCCATTTCAGCTATTTTATTGTCTTGTAGTTTTCACAGTGCTCGACAAAGTAAACGATTTTGGATTTATAAGACTCATTCAGAAGATCTGAGGTAACCATCTCCTTTTTCTTTTTTAAGGTGTACCTTTTTTGCAACATGCATCATAGTCCTTGGCTAAGTCCCGCTGTGTCTAATGAGGCTTTCTCCCCAAGTGTATTTTAGATTGCAATTTCAGTTACTGTTGAATTGGATTTAAGATGTGTGCATGTTATCTGGATTCCATCTAACTTTTATTTCTTATATAAAGCTTTGTTTTCAGAATGCAAAGCTTTCTTCATAAAATGAGACAACCCTAAACTAATATCCAAGCCAAAATTATTGATTTTTCTGATGTTCTGAGATGTGATACTGATTCTTTTGTTTGTTAAATTTTGCTCATCATCATGATTTGTTGTTTTGAATCCATTTTTCCACATACAAGCAGTTTCACATATCCAGAAGTTATAAGGAAAACCATCAAGGGAGGGGCGGGCATTGATAACTTTGCTTACCGAAAAAAGTACAACCTTTCCTTCTGTAGTCTTGTTCTTTCCAATGATATTATTCATATATGCAATGCTTATGAGAAATTCTTGGAACGAACATGTGTACCAGCTAGTATGTAATGAGTTATATGTATATATTAGTCCAGTGCATAGTTGACTTCACATGACATGGTCAGAAGAAGTTTTTTGTAACCTTTTGCCTCCCTTGCACTCAGGGTTACCTCTTCCTTTTTCTCCTAGGGGTGTTACTCTTGTTTGTCTTAATTGTGATTTCCTGACTGATGCTTCCGGCTTGGATAATATGGCTACGCACTTGAACGAAAACCTTACTCATACTTGTCAAGTGATTATCGAAAATGGTATGTGGCTCATGTACCTCTGACATAAGCCTGATGTTAGCTTGTTGTCTTTTTGTTGTTTTTTAACACTACTGATCTTCTCTTTAATTCCAGTTCCCTCGGACTATCTGGTTGCCGACAACCTTTCTCAGTAAGTTTCTGAGATTAGCTTGTTTGTCAGTTGGGTGGTTGTGTTGATGGTCTTCCAGCATAGAAACAAAGAGTAGATACCTATTCTATGATACAGAAGCAAGTTTGGTTGTACTCCAGATTAAAAAATGCAAATTCCCTTTTAAATATTTTCATTAAGCTTTATTACATACACACAAAGGCCAGGATAAAAAAACCCACGCAACTTGGTTCAAGTGTTTTTGGGGATTTGAGGTTTATGTTTTACGAATAGTAGCCCCCAATACTGTGTGTCAAGCCATATTTGAAGCATATGTGTTTGAGTGTCTGTATGATAGTGAGTTGTTCATGGGGGGGGGGGGGTGTTAAATCTCTGCTTAGCATCCCTGAAGCCTTATTTTGGAACAACCCAAGTCTAATTACAGTGCTTTGTCTAATAAATTGTAGTGTTCTGATGCATCCTTATTAATGAGGAAGCAGCCACCCAAGCCGGTGGAGTTCCTCTGCATCAGGCCAAAGGGGGCCCATCTAATTCAGCCTCCTCTTTCCCAGAGTGGCCAAGCCTGATGCCCCCAAAGGGCCTCTCAAAGCAGGACACGAAGGCAGCAGCCCTTCTCGGCTGCTGCCCCCACCATCCACAATTGGCATTCAGGGTACACCGTCTCCGAATCTGGCTTTTCTGCCAGCAATCGTAACACTTGATAAAGCTCTTCTTCATGATTTGTCTAAATCCACCTTTAAAACCATCTGAGCGAAACTGTTAGCCACCTTCCTATCTTGTGATAGTGAGTTCCAAAAGCATATTGTGCTTTGTATGAAGAAGTAGTTTGCTGTTGTTGAGCCTAGCCTGAGCCTGTTGCTGGTTGTTCAAATGCCTTCTGTTACACCCTGTTAAAAATGAGTTCCCACCTATTTCCTGTAGCTCTAACCTGTTTGAGGGATGTGAAATTTACCATTGTTGCAGCACCTTTTATTCTTATTTAGTTGGTCGAATTAAATATGTTTAGTGTCTCCCATATACAGATTTTTTAAAATTTTATTTTTGCTGCGTCAGACAAGTTTTAACATAAGACAGTTTATCATACTTTTTTTTCCCAACCACAGTAACAAATTATCAACCTTCAATGTAAATAAAACAATATTTTCTGTATGCTGCATCTCTGGACCAGCTGCTGGCACAGATAAAAGCCTGTTTCTCCTTTCTGAGTATCAGTTGCATTTGGCAACTTGGGTTCCCCACAAAGCTGATATATAGCAATGCAAGAAAAGGAAGTCTCTCTTCTCTGGTCACTTTCAGTAACAGTATTGATTGTAAAAGCCCCCTCCCCTTCCATATGGCTTTGACATAACATGTTTTGCACATGGTGGGTTGTTTTCCCCGCACTACGTAATAGAAACAATAAACATGTTTCACAATATAAATGTGATTTGCATGTTCTGCAGATATTTTTAACATGTATTGCTGGTTCTATGTAGTGTTTTAAAGTCATCAATAAGACATTACAAGAAGTTAGATGTACTTTTAAATTTATGCTTTTAAGGCCAATCCTATGAGGAATCTTTTGATAATTGTCAAATGGTTGCTAATGACCTACATCCTTTTAAAGTTACAAAAAATGGAATGAGTTATGTCAGCCTGTTAGCACTGGCTTTCGCCCTCATAATTAAACACATGCAGCTCCTTATTATGCCAAGTACCTTGTATGTTGCTACAGCCTTAGTAGGGTCATTAATCATTTAATTCATGATTAATAACATTTCTACCCGGGTGTAAGAGGTGCAGTTCCATACTTCAGCAGATTAAAATTCACTTCAGTGCCACATCAACAAAGAAGATACAATCACCAGAAATTTCTTTAAACAAAAGCCTTTGAAAGGTTAAATTGTACGTTAAAAATCACGAGTCCACAAGGTTTTATAGGAGAGGTGCACTTCTTGCTCTTTCTGCAGTAGAGTTGTTCTAGCATAAAATATAAAAATCAATCATGGTGATGTGATAAGTTGCTTGTTTATTGTGGTTTAGAAGTCAATACATTTAAATAATGTATAACTAATGAAGTATGCCCTGGGGAAATATTTACAGAAAAATCTACCCTTTAAGTGATAGATTGAGGTCTATATTTATCAGTAAACACTACAGAAAAGCCCTTCATTGCGGTACAAAAATGCAGAGTTATGGCTGGAAGACTTTTTCCATGAACATCTCAGTTAAAAATAGGCAGGGAAATGGGAGCCCATTCTTTCCACAGAACGGCAAATCTGTGAACTTTTAGGTATGCATTTTGCTAATAATTTAGTTCAGGAATGGCAACAACCTTGCAGTTCAGAAAGTGCAGCTGCTGGGCATTAATGCTTTACAGAATGCAGAGGCAAAAGAAATGCAGGCCTTGCCCAAGAAGCTGAGTCTGACCTAGGTGTGAACAGGAGCTCTCATTGGTTGCTCACATGTTGGTCCCATTTCTATATAACCAACAAGCCTGGCTGCTCCCGTCAGATTTTGTTCAGCCCCAAAGTTGAATGGGAAAAACAGCAGAGGGGAGGGGAGATTCCTCTTAAATTGAAATTAATTTACTTAGTTTGAGCAATTCATACCTTATCCTTCTATTCCAATAGCAGCACTCGTGACTTACAAAAGACAAAATAATAAAAATTTGATCAACAATAGACTATTAAACTGAGACAGGCGTCACAGATGAAAATGCATTATGCTGCAGAGTTATCTGCTAAACCTTTTTGAAACTGGCACACCAAATTCCTAACAAACAACTACCCGGAACAAGCTGGTGAAGAGTAGAGAGGTGGGGCCAAGTGGGTCTCTCTTTTCAGGTAGTTCCACAACCTGCATGCAGAATGTTGTAGATGGAACATGCAAGGAGTAAAACAGCCATACTTCTCATTAGGGAAGGAGGAAACCAATGACTCACAGTGGAGATTTTCAGAATAGTTGAAAAATTTAAATGTGTGTTAGCATTAATTTCCTGGACTTTAACGTTGATGATAATATGCTGTCTGAGAATAACAGATGTTGTTTCATTCTTTAGCCTGGTTAGTGATGCATCATTGAACAGTGGAGGTGAAGAAACATCCCAGGTAGTGTACCTTTGTGTTCTCAACCTTTTGAACTGGCATGCTCCTAGAGTGTATTTAGAAGTGTGTGTGTTTGTGTGTGTGTAGCTTTATTTTTATTTATCTGCAGCATAATAATCTCCAGTGTGTATATAGTCATTGTTCAAACCTGAATTTAGATTTTCAAAATGGTAGGTTTCATAACTAAAAAATATTTAGTGGTCTATTAAGCCAACTTTCAACAGGGCAACTGCTACTTTTCTGTGTGTATGTAGTGTGATATTAATGCTTGAACTATTTGGCATGTATAGTGACTTTGGAGTGGAAAAAAGCATGCCCATATCCCAGATGGGCCCTGGCCATGTGGGTGGGGAGCAGAAGTTGCCACAGCACATCCGCACTCTGCAGAAAGCTCTCTTTTAAACTAAGATATCTCAAATAGAAGGCATACGTAGGATGGGAGCAGGTGAGCAAGGTGGGCTAGCAATGTGCTTTTATCATTAGAAAGCTTAGGGTGTTACTGGCTTTGCTGAGTGAAGGAAATCTGAAGAACTTGCACTGCTGGGGTTCCTTAAATCTACAGGGCTAAGTGATACTTTGCAAGCAGGTCTGGTAATACCTTGTGTTCCCTAACCTGCATGAGGATGCATGGCATGCCTCCATCTGGTAAGCCCAACTCCTGAGAGGCCATGTACCCCTTTCCTCTTTTGCTACAATTCCTTCCCTTCCCTCCCAGCCAGGGAAAAAAACTGGTTCTCTTTCTGATTCTGTCCTTGCCACAGATTTTGGGCCTGTGTGATCGCCAGTTATCTGTGCATGTCCCCACTGCTTCCTCCTTCATCTTCTCATTTACTGCAGCTCTAGACTCATAATTACAAGAGCTTCTGGGATCCCAGTTGCTCTACAGGGGTTTCCTCCTAGATTCGTGCATGCAGTCTTGTTAGATATTCACTGAAGGTCACTCTTCATTGGGAGCTCAGATTGTCTTTTGGAAACCCTCATTTCTCCTTAGCAATACCTAAAACTCACTGCATTGCACTGTGAAAATAATATTGTGTATATTTCAGAAAATTCCAAGGCTCAGTGCACCTGAAGATCAAAAAGAGCAAGAAGAAACATCCATCTCTGCAAGGTAAATATAAGCACTGTGTCTTCTCACAAGGTAAAGTGAATCCAATATATCGCAGTTCCAAACTGATCTCCAAATTAAGTATCCCAAGTGGGAACTTGCAACAACCTTTTGCAGTTTATAATGCTGCTCCTCTTCTTCATGGTTCCAGAAAGTCATGTCCTTTTTCAGGGTAATCTACTCCTTTCTCCTGGTTTATTCTTTCCCTTCTCTATCCTGCCTCCTGCCAGAAATGAAGAGAAAAGAAAGAAAAAACATTCCATGCCTTCTCGGCATGATCAGTCCTAATTTAGTTGTTTTGTGTTGTTGTCGTCATCATCGTCTCCCTATGCTTGGACTCCCCTCATGCTTGTTCATGGATGGTGCCTTTTTGTCTACATAAGAATCAGCACTCTGAGGGTTGAGTTGGCTCTTGGTTTATAAGACTGCCTGAGCTGGTGTCTCTCACCTTGTAACTTGTTTTTAAGGTTGGGGCCTGAGCATATTTGAGAGAGAGAGAGAGAGAGAGAGCGAGAGAGAGAAAGAAAGAAAGAAAGAAAGAGAAAGAAGTTTTAAAGTCCATCTCTTCCCCTCCTTCACTTTCTTTTCTATGTCTTAATGCACAATAATGGACAAAGTGGGGTGAATTTATCCTAAGGTTTGAGCTCTTACTGCTTTATAGTAAGGGAGGAATTATTTAATTTCAAGGGTTGTTGCTTTTTAAAGGCACTACTAAAATATAAGCAGTATGTTTTCTTAAAATACTAAACTGTTGGATTTGCTTTTTTCAGCCCAGAAATAAAACACACTACAGAAGAAACAGATAAGGACCATCTGGAAAATCAAAGCGATGAAGCTGCTTTAGAAGTTGAGTGTGAAGAAAATAAACTGCCTGTTCTAGAAAACAGCCTTGGTTCAGAGCTTCAGGCCTGCTCAAATGACTTCACAGGCTCTGTAGATGGGGGAGAGACAGAGGGCCTTGAAAATCAAAGGGATGGAAGCCCTTTCACAGCTGAGTTCAAAGAAAAGATACCTCCATGTCCAGAAAACACTACTGGCCCAGTGTTCCCAGAATGCTCAAAAGATTCTTTGGGAGAAGGGAACTCAAATGACCTTGCAAATCAAGGTGATGAAGACGGTTCTTTAGCTGCTGAGTGTGAAGAAAATCCAACATCTCCGGTTTTAGAAAACTCAAATAACCCAATAAACCCTGCAGAAAAAACAGACATAGAGAGCTTCGTAAATCAAACTGATGAAGGTACTCTACCTGCTGCTTGTGTAGAAAATATGCCTATGTCACCCATGGAAGACTCCTCCATGTCAGAACATCAGACTTGTTCAAAAGGCTCTACAGGAGAAGGGGACCTTGCGGTTGACCTTGCAAATCAAGGAGATGGTCCTCTAGCTGCAGGGTGTGAAGAAAGCACACTGCCTTTGGTTCTGGAAAACTCCTCTGGTTCAGGACTTGACTCAGCCAGCTCAAGTAATCCTGCAAAAGAAGAGGACACAGGTGCCCTAGCAAATCAAACTGATGAAGGTCTTCTAGCTGCTGCTTGTGTAGAAAATATGCCTGTGTCACCTATGGAAGACTCCTCCATTTCAGAACATAATAGTTGTTCAAAAGGCTCTACAGAAGAAAGGGACCTTGCAGTTGACCTTGTAAATCAAGAAGATGAAGGTTCTCTAGCTGCAGGGTGTGAAGAAAGCACACTGCCTTTGGTTCTAGAAAACTCCTCTGGTTCAGGACTTGACTCAGCCAGCTCAAGTGATCTTGCAAAAGAAGAGGACACAGGTGCCCTTGCAAATCAAACTGATGAAGGTCTTCTAGCTGCTGCTTGTGTAGAAAATGTGCCTGTGTCACCCATGGAAGACTCCTCCATTTCAGAACATAATAGTAGTTCAAAAGGCTCTACAGAAGAAGGGGACCCTGCAACTGACCTTGCAAATCAAGGAGATGAAGCTCCTTTAGTGGCCAAATGCGAAGAAGAGAAATCTCCATGTCTAGAAAACATTTCTGATCCAGGGTTTCAAGCCTGCTCAAAAGACGGTTCAGGACAAGGAGAGACAAGTAACCTTGCTAATCAAGATGTTGAAGAAAATCCATTGCCTTCAGTTCTTGCAAATCAAGAAGTTAAAGAAAATCTATTGCCTTCAGTTCTAGAAAACTCCAAGTCAGGATTTGCAGCCTCCTCAAATGACTCCATAGACCCTGTGAGCAAAGACACAGTAGGCAGCCTTGCAAATCAGGACAGTGAATGTTGTTCAGCAGCTGAGTGTGAAGAAAGTACATCGACTTTGGTTCTAGGAAACCTCTCTGGTTCAGGACTCTCAGACTGGTCAAATGATCCCATAGATCCTATGGAAGATGAAGCTGCAGAGACTCCTGCAAATCAAAGCGATGAAGGTTTAGCTGCCAAGTGTAAAGAAAGTCCATCAGCTGGAGAAGAATCCTCCGTTTTAGAACCCCATGTCTGTGCAAAAGGCTCTGCAGAAGATGCTTCAAAGGACCATCTTGAAAATCAAACTGATGAGCATGAAGAAAGTACTTCTGTATCAGCTGTGAAAGACTCCTGTTCAGGATCCCAAGCCAGTTCAACTGAGACCTCTTGTGAAAGGACAGAATCTGATGATTTGGGTAAGAGTGATCAGATAGAAGAAGGAAAATCCCCGAAAGCTTCAGATGATAAAACCAACTCTTTCCAAAGTTCAAAGGATGCAGCCACTGCTGCCGAGACAAAGGTGGCTGATTTGGATGAAGCTGAGCTAGAAGACATAAATTCTGACCACTCAAAATTGGCATCTGATGAAGAAGATGTCAGTTTTGAACAGTTTCTGAGAAGTGGTGAACCTGAATCTGTGAATTCTGATGCGAGTGAGCAAGGCAGTGTTCATCTGGAACCTCTGACACCATCAGAGGTCCTTGAATATGAAGCTACAGAGATTCTCCAGAAAGGTGGCGTTCCACCTTCAGCAAAGAAGGCTGAGCCAGGTTCTGAACTGGAGGATTCTGCTGATTCCGAAGAGAGCAGCCCTGCTAGCCCTGTGGAGTCACCAGTAAGCCAGGCAGAAGAGAGCGAAGAAGCAAGCTGAAGCAGAATATTTGCATCACTTTGAACCAATTGCTGTGTATACTCCTACAGGTGCCAATTGGGAAAGAAAGCGGGGAAACAGAACCATGGACTATGTAATACTGCCGAAGCTCAGCAGTGACAAATGAGATATTAGACCCTCTGATATGAAAGAGCTATCAGAAGCCAGAACCATTGCCTGCCGTGACCCAACCCGTGAAGCCAAGAGGGAGACATGTTATTTATTTGATTCAAAGTAAGATCCCGATAGGGGCCACGGTCTTTGTAGTACTTCGGGTACCGGTGTTTCTCTATAAAGGGCATTTGATCCACCGTCGCTTGGGTTTGATGTTGCATTCCTCTCCCATCAAGTCATGCTAGGAAGGAAACTGTGTGAAGGTCTGGCACCTCAGGATTGATGTGATCTTACATGATAATAAGCTTACTCTTAAACTTTCAGTGAAAGTGGAATTATTATTAAAAAAGTAAATATAGTTGTGAGTTTCCCAGTGTGCAAGCTGTGCAGAAACCTGACACTTTACTTGTTTGAAATAAGGCATGTGGTGGCCTCTGTGTCTTCATTTTATTTTTATTTTTGTTAATTGGCAGCAGGCCCCCAAAACACAAGGTGGGTGGGAAGAGTTTAAAAACTAATATGGAAATGTGTAAACTGTTACGAAAAGAATAGGACCTGAGAGGCATTGATACATTCTTAGTTGAAATTTATGTAAAACAAGCGTGGGGGTGGGGGATGGCATGAAAATCATTTTTATACATAGTTAGGTTGAGGAATGTGTGTGACATCATTTAGAGTAGCTTGCCTTTTAAGTATTAAACTGAATTAAGTGCTCTATATGAACCTTTTCGGAAAGTGATTTTGAACTTGTTGAGAATTGTTTTCAATGAACATAAATGTTTTGAACTTCCGTTAGGACACTGATGTACATATTTTGGATTAAATATTTGCAAGAAAATATGATGAATTATTTTGTTGTTCATGTGTGTGTTTTTATTAATCACTTTGCTAGCTTGTGTTTTGCTCACATTTCTTTTATTACCCCCAGGCTATTATTAAACTGTTTTGCATCTCCACCCCAGAATTACTGAAGGAAAGCCATGTTTAAATAGTTAAAAGACCTTAAACTACACCCCGGACTGCAACGAAATGTGAATGTATCATAGGAGCAGTGTTCAGTTTTATGCGCTTATGGCAGGTGTGAGGTTTTCTGAGTGGAGGCAATCCCTCTCTTCTCATAGGTCCCTTCTCCTGCCTATGCTACAGTTGCCTGTAAATTCCACCAGCTTAAGTGGTAGAGAGAAGCATGTGGAGCTGTTTCATCTTGCACAGCAGGTGGGAGAGAAATTTCTCATAGTCCTTTCTCCCAGGGGTGAGTCCACTAGAGGCACCATTTTTTTAAGCACTGAAAACTCCTTCATGCTCTCTGCTTTCCCCCTCCAACTTGCTGTCTGGGCCAAGAGTTGCCATATATTGAACCAGCTTGGCCATGACCATACTGTATTAGCAAATTGGGGAGTTTCAGCCACTGAAGAACTACCGTATTTTTTGCTCTATAAGACTCACTTTTTCCCTCCTAAAAAGTTAAGGGGAAATGTATGTGCATCTTATGGAGCAAATCTTATGGATTCGCTGCGCAGTGATCCCTCTTGTTGTTCTGGCTTCTGAGATTCAGAATATTTTTTTTTCTTGTTTTCCTCCTCCAAAAATTAGGTGCGTCTTATGGTCTGGTGTGTCTTATAGAGCGAAAAATACGGTAGGTTACACCATGTTTTGAGCTCTTGGAGGCTTGGACCAGTGTCCTGTCCTAAGCTACATGACTCTGTCAGCCTTCCCTTTGCACTTGGAGGAGACATTTTGTGGGATAGGGTCTGTGGGAGTCACAACAGCCAACCACAGGCAATCCTCATTTTGTGCGGGGGATACATTCTGGATACCCACATGCATCAACAGAGCGCACATAAGCCTGTTCTGCCCCTTCTTGTGACATCTATATGACATTTTGGGGCTGCTTCTGGGTTAGGCGTGTTTGCGATTATGTGTCATTTGGCCGCTCCTAAATCGGTCGTTGCCTGTGCATTCACTTTGGCGGCTTTTCCTGAAAATAGCCGACCTATCAGGTCCACTGAAACTCTGGCCTGGGGGTGTTATTTCATGCACAAGTCCCTACATACCACACAATATATTTTTCTTGGCAGGCTACAAATCTGTGCCCATCATGGCTCTCCCCACCATCCAGCTGCTTGAGAAGAGCCGTGCATGGAATTGGGAGTGTGCAGAGGTAAAGTTTTTGGGAGGCAACGTGAGGCAGCCAACTCTGGCACAGTGGGTCTTTGGGCATTGGCGGGTGGTAGAGCGGAAGGCTAACAGGACCAGCCCATGTGGCGCTATGGAATGTTCTCTAACTGGAATAAGTGGGATTTGTATCATGGAGGTTTGTGCAGGGAGGTGTCCCAGTGGATTATGCCCCGTTTTGATTCGGGTGTAGGGGCTGCGGCCGTGTGCCCTACGCCACTCATTCCCCCCTCCTAGGTGGAAACGCCGTGGAGAACTTGTGCATATTTGAACTATGTGGCACATAGTGCATATTTTTCTTTGTTTAAACGCAGCATCAGTCTCTGAGCATGAGACAGAATCTCAGCCAAGCTCCCCGAGGTCCAACTAATTCAGTAATGAGCTGCGACAGCTCAGTACGTGGTAGCTGTACCAATGCCTGAAACCGTAATATGTGTCTTTCTCTACTTTTCAGAATTCAAAAGGGAGGTCGATGTAATTGGGCCACCTTCACTTTGGGTGAAACATAGTGGCAAAATCAATAACAAATGAGTGCAGCCTAAGGCTGTGTAAAAACATTTCTGGACTTCTGAAAATTAAGTCCAAGAGCCTTATTGTCAGTGAAACATGATAGGTTTATTAGCGACTCAGCAGAAAACAGCATCTGAAATACAGCTTTTATCTGATGCAATTTTTCTCCTTAATCTGAATTGTGTATGCGATGGGTGTTTCAGAACATCTGGATGTGGTGATTTTTTTCCCTTGCCTGCACCTGCAAGCAGAAGTACGCACATAAAACAGAAAAAGAAATTAAATATTTCACAGAGCAAGAGAGGAAGAAGAACTCCATGTAGCCATGAGGCTCAAGGGAACCTGATGACTAGAGCAGAGCTGTAAACATGTTTTAGATTTAATTCTTCTGACAAGTGCCAGTGGTGGCACCTCACACAGGCATAGCATATGCCCAAATTTCAGTGGAGGGATCATGGGAGGCTTCGTGCAATTCTGAAAAGGCTCAGAGCACACCAGCCTCATTTTTATCTAAAAATAGCCTCACAAATCAGGAAGAACTTGTGTCATTATCTTGATTTCCTAGAATTAAAACAGACTCTCTCCCCTGAAACCCCAGTGGCTACAGATGGCAATTCTCATATGCCCAGAAATATTGTAGTGTTCAAAAATTTACAACTAGCTTACTTGCCCATGGCTGTCTTTCAATGTAGTTTTCAATATAAAATAATTAAAATACAACGAGAAGAAAACTAATTATAGTTGAATCTGGATTACAGATCTTCCCTCTGGGTTTAGGGAGAGTGTTTAATGCTTTGCTCTGCAAGTGCCTCTTCCATTAGGGCTAATTCTAGCATCCACATTCGGGGGTTGTTACTCCAGTAAATAATTAGTCATAGTATGTTAAAGTAATCTAGAATACAACATTGCAAACTGTTTTAAAACAAAGTACAATCACAAAAATGGGGTGGATCCTAAAAGCATACAACTCTTAAATGAACCACCTAGCAGCCGCTTTCAAGAGGTTTATGCTCTTGATCCTGACGCCAAATCATTGTGTCTCAGCACAATATCTGGGAGCACCACTGTAGATCCATCTGATTTTGACCCACATTGGAACACGTACCCAGTCCTACCAGCTTTTGTGAATTTGTTGTGTTTGTGTGTCTGTAAACTGTTGGGATACTGCCAGGGAGACAAAGTCCATCATGACTCCATGTCATCTCCGGACGTCCATTGATCTCCCGTAGACACGCAGTATCATCAATTAGCGACACGAGCTCCAGAAATAGCTTGCCACATTCCAGAGCCGATGCACGCTCTATCAGCAGATAATGCACAGTGAAAGATGCACGCAGGAGAGCATTATTTACAAGTTTATTTCTGTGTTGATCAGAACAAAGAAAAACATGACTGCCTGCTTCAGTGTTCCAGCACAGAGAGAGAGAAACGAAAGCAAAGACACAACATAAACATCCTGTGAAACAGGAAATACACAGGCTGTGACACAAACATCCTGCTCCCTTTTAAGGTGGAACGGAAATATCCTAACATGAAGTCTGCCAACATCAACCCCACTGTGGGGAAATCTCCTGCAGACTCCTGCAGTGTCGAGCTGAGCATCCAAAGCAAGTGACCAAAGGAGAAATGACCGCTGGGAGGAGCGCCGAGAAGAAAGGCCATGGTACATCTGCAGCAGCACAGCCAGACGCCTCCATCTGCCCCAGCTGCAACAAAACATGTGTCTCCTGAAGCAGGCCCAAGGGCAGCCCCACGATAGAGTGCATTACAGTAATCCAGCCTCAATCCAGACAATGGCCAAGTTATCTCTGCTCAGAAACGGTTGCAAACCAGACGCCTAGGCTTCTTGTGACATATGACATATCAGGCAATACCACCAAGTTAAGCACTTGCTCCTTCAGAGGGATTGCAACTCCATCCAGAACATGCCTATCTCCTGGACATGGGAACGTCCTACACTGAGTCTCTGGTATCCTAAGATTCAAGTCGTTTATTGGCCCCTGTCCAGTCCATCACTGCATCCAGTGATCTAGAGCTTTCATAGTCTCTCCTGATTCGGATGTTATGGAGAAGCAGACCTACTTGATAAACCTAATAGTAAATTCTGTTTCCATTAGTGGTTCCAGAGTGTAAAAATTCTGTGTGTATATTTAGCGAAGTTGGAAATAGTTTTGGAGAGAGCCTTGCTATTAACAATGCATGAAATTTTGGCTCTTAAGGAGATTTAACACTTTATTCAGTGCCTTTTCTATCTGAATTATTTAAAAACAGCTATTCTTTTTAAACTATGGCTCTGCATTAGGAATGCTATTGGCAATTTGCATCCTAAATAGAATCCTAGCCACAAGGACACACAGAATCAATGATACCATTTCCCTGTCACTGCCTGTAGGAAAGCTGTACTTTGTTGTCAAGAAAGATAGCTATAAACAGAAGACAAGCTTCTTAACCCCTCCTGCCCTCAGAGGAGTTCCAGAAAAATTCCCAAAGCTCTCCCATATCAGCCAGGTTCCATTCCTTTGAGCTCTACTGCCATCTTCCGACAAAAATGCAGATTTGCAACCTTGATGTTTCTTCTCTGGTCTGCAGTAGATTACTTGGTGAACTCAGGTTGTTGCATGGAAGCAGCTGGAAGAAGATGAGACTTTGCGTTCTGACCTTGGCAGAGGCTCTGGGCCATTGGCAGGTGTGTGGTAAGGAGAAAGGGAGCAGGTACAGCTTTTGCCAACATCTTGTTAAAAAAAGCTTTACCTGTAATTTCAACTGCCAAACAGCTGGCAAAAGCTAGTGTGGTTTAGTGGGTAGAGTGCTGGCCTAGGACCTGGGAAACCAGGGTTCAAATCTTCATTTGGCCATGCAGCCCACTAGGTTACACTGGACCACTCACTGCTTCTCAGATTAAGCTTCCTCACGGGTTTGTTGTGGGAATTAAATGAGGAGAGAGGGAGAGAACTGTGTATGCCATCTTGGGCTCCTTGGAGAAAAAAATATGGGACGTATGTGCAATAAATAAAAGGTAGAGTGCTTCCATTTGGGAAAGGATAGTAGGGGTATCTGTCTCTAGCTGAAGTCATAAGGTGAAGGGAAAACATGTTCTCATAGTTAGAAATATCTGCAACCTAATTTACTTTTAACTTATCCATAGGCTCTCCATAGTTTGCAACTGCTGTTAATTATAAAATGAGAGATCTGTACCTCTACTGGGCTCTGAACAAAAAGTAGACAGAGGAAGTTAATCTTCTTGGTTTTCCTGTTTTGTACTCCACCCCTCCATACAGATACAAGTACAGGCCTCCCAGGCTTCTCTTTGGGGGGAAACGGATAAAAAAAGACTAAGACTGCATTCAGACAACGCTTTCTATTGTCTTCCCCTTGTTGCCTTACCTATCCATTTTTGTTCTGGAAATCTAATCAGAGTTTAGCACTTACGTTGGGGGTGTGGTGGGGAATCTACTTGCAAGCCTGGAAACCCAGGATATCACAGGAGTTTTGCATTTTAAGTTTTCTGTGGTTTTCCTGGATCACACCCCTACAACCATGTAATAAGTCAGCTCCTTAAGGCCAGGTTCCACAGTAGCTGCTGTTGGTGCTGGTGAAAGGGCAGGTGTCAACCTGTGATAATCTAGCATGGGTGGAAAATACAGGGAAGAGACTTGCCCTCCCTCAGTTTTCCAATCCCAGTTTGTGGATGCTCCCTGGAGCCCACAACCAAAGCAGGTGTGGCAATGAATGAGCTGAACTGACAACTCATACCCATCAACCATCCAGATTTGACTGGGCCATCCTAGAATTTTTGTAAAATTTGCTTTGAGACTTTGTAAAGTTGATGAACAGGTGTAATAAATAATAACAGTGGAATCCACCTGCATCTGAGATGGGTGAGGAGCAAGGGCAGCCTGAGTAGTGACGAATTTCCCTCCTCCTCTCGTCCCTTACTTGCTAGTCCCATATGCTGGTATAGGCATACATGCACACCAGGTTCCAGACATCTAGGCCAGGTGTAAAGAGCACAGGCAGCTTCAAGTCAGAGGTGCCTTGTTGCTATTTTGCAACAAAAGGACAGGCAGCTTTTGCAAATTGAAAGCCAACCAGGATGGTACAGTGAGCTCCTTCTCCCTTGCAGAGCGAGCTGAGCTCCCTGGCTGGCTTCTCCACCCTCTTCATCTTCCTGTTTATTCCAAGTTTCATTAACGTCAATCTTCTGCAGACGGACTGTCATTCACGCTTGCACTGCCTGAGCCGTGTCCTCTCTCCAGAGAGCCCCCTTCATCATTCTGATAAATGGGCTGTTAGCAGAGCGCATGATAAAACAGCAGGGATGGGAAGAGGGTTCTCTGCCGCCTATTTCTATGGGCTGCGATGAGGAAGGCAATTCAGGCTGGATTGGGACAAGGAGCTACTCCAGGCTAGTCTGATGAGTTAAGGCAGGCTCTTGTTAATTTAGCAATGCTATGAGTAGCAAAGAGTTTTAAGAGAAGCCCAAGAAGAGACCTACACACTCCAAGCTGGGGCACTTACAAAAGGAAAGAAGGTAGCCTGCTCTATAGCAGGTAGGGAGCCAGCCTGGTCTGGTATTGGAGTTTTCTTGACCTCAACCTCCCACTCAACAGGGAGGTCAGAATTATGCATGGAGACAGAAGAATCTCTTGAAACCCGCTTTAAGGTAGGGGTGTGTGTCTCCAAACTCCAAAGGGATCCATGTCCCTTCTAAGTGTGCAGTCTTGCCTGTGACACTTTTTCTAAATGGCGATCATATTCATACAATAAAAAGTGTGTGTCCATCACTTGCAAACTGCATAATTGTTTGCTTTTCCACAAGACATATATAGTGTTCATTACCTACACATGTTCAAACCTCTACATTGATTCCCAATACATGAAGGTCAGGTTTATAATAAATAATAACAAACCTCATTGGGAAGAATCGTGCATCAGCTTTCATTTGTGTACATTTATTCTAAGCCACCCAAAGCACTTTGTTGTGGGGTGACATGCAACAGCATAAATAAGCAAATGTGTATGAACGGAAAATGGCCAGGGGCCTGGAAGCAGGCCTTTGTTCTGAATTTTCCTTCTTTATCAGACGTTGGCACAAGCTATCCCTGCTGCTATTGCTATTGTTATTATTTATTTATTGCCTCTCACAAAGCACAGGGCAGTGCACAACATGATAAAACAGAATACAGCAATAATAATGAAAAGCAATTAATTACACCAACTCAATGAACAACCAAAACAGCAAGACATAAAGAATAACACAGAATCAGCAAGTCTTGTTGCTTTCTGTTTGTTTGATAGAAAAAAAATTATTCAATGTATCTTTGCTTATATTTCTAGTTCTTTGTCATTTTTGCAAGCTATCTGTGGAAAAGATTGTTAGAAATTAATTGAACTGTATGATCAAACCAACCCCATCTTGACCCATTAGATCTGCATTTTCTTAGCTTTCCCCTGGGTCTTGGCGGAAGAAGGCGGCTACTTTATTCAGAGACAGTCACCCCTGTGCAGATGTGAAGTGCTGCTTTATTCCCCCAGTTAGTGTCTTAAGCAGAGGCTGATTTAAGTGACTTGTAAAAGTAAGGTCCTTAATCCTTGAAGTTCAGGAAAAGCCCTTTTGAAGATGGCAGGTCTCCTGGCTCATGCATGTTTTATTCCCAAATAAAAATTGATAAAACAATGGCTTACTAATCTCAACAAGGCAGGACTGGATGGAATTCCCAGTTTGCAGCAATGCCAGGCATTTGACCATCATAGCCAGGCTGTGAAATCACCTCCACTGCCCCAGGTCACACAAGGAAGCCCTCTGTGCTCACAAACACAGAACTGTGATCTGGACAATCAGTGATACAGTTAGATCAATTTAGGTGCTAGACTTAATGATCTTATGAGGGGTGTCACTCTTTAGGTGGCAACAGGTATTACTTTTCCTACTTCAAAATGTCCTCAACCAGCCTCCCTGGGTCTGGGGTCCTCCTGCTTATCATACTGCACAAAGCCCTGGCCTTCTGCCCCATTATATTTGTTTTATAAAACGTTATGAGATTCTATCAGGTAGTTAAAGGACAGAAAGGTGCAAAGAGTATTGAAAGTGGTAAAGGTAAAGGGACCCCTGACCATTAGGTCCAGTCATGGTTGACTCTGGGGTTGTGGCGCTCATCTTGCTTTATTGGCTGAGGGAGCCGGTGTACAGCTTCCGGGTCATGTGGCCAGCATGACTAAGCCGCTCCTGGCAAACCAGAGCAGCGCACGGAAACGCCGTTTACCTTTCCGACGGAGTGGTACCTATTTATCTACTTGCACTTTGACATGCTTTTGAACTGCTAGGTTGGCAGGAGCAGGGACCGAGCAATGGGAGCTCACCCCGTCGCGGGGATTCGAACCGCCAACCTTCTGATCGGCAAGTCCTAGGCTCTGTGGTTTAACCCACAGCGCCATGAGTGCCCAAATAGCATCATGGGCACAAGTCATCAAGACCATGCAATAAAAAAGATGTTTGTTAGGGGCCCATTGTGAATGACTTATTTCTAGGTTTCTTTTGACAGTGATGCTCCCTTTGCTGCTCAGGCTACTGTCCCATCCATCAAGCAAAACAAGCACATTTCTTAGCAACTTATCTGAGTCTCCAGTAGATCAATATTATTCTCCTGATGGGTTTAGACCCTTCCAAGCTAATTCACATATGTCTTTTCATTCAAGACAGCAAAATTGTTCCACAAATAACGCAATGCTATCCCCACCAATGGCTTATAATGTTGCAAACTCAGCAGGAACTAAATAGGCTCATCACAGTCTCATGCATTGCCTACTTGCTTGCAAACAAATTTGGCAATGCACTATGTGTTGCATACTTTAATAAACTTGTTGACAATCATCATTCTAAAGTTTTCTAAGTGATCATTGATGGCTAAAAGAACTTTATTGAACAAGCGGGATATTCTTGCATCAGCTGGGAAGGTTACGCTGCATTTGAAAGCTACATAGAAAATATTTTGGGGAGAATCAGCAGCAGGTTTTTCAACTGCCTTGGGGGCTCTAGTGAGATGCTGGGCACGTCTGATCCACCATTCTCCACCTGCATACTTGTAAATACACACCTTTATTTATTTAATTTATATCTCACCTTTTTCTCCAAGGAGCTCAAGGTGGCATACACAGTAATCCCCACAAGAAACCTGCTGTAGTCACCCACTGAGCTTCATGGTTGAGTGGGGATTTGAGCCCCAGGCCACCAGGTCCTACTCTGGCACCCTAACCACTACACCACACCCCCCAAGGTCTCATCCAGCAGGAAGCTGATCCATTTACCAGTTCCCCTGCAGCTCATCACTGGAGCTCCCACAAGTGGGAAGCCAAGAACATTTTTGGACTATTTCTAGGGATGGCATTTTCAGTCCAATTAAAACAAAAACAGTGTCTTGTGGCACTTCAAAGGCAAATGTTTTTGTGTGTATGAGTGTGGACTTGAGACCATTTAATCAGATGGATGGAGTATCACCTGGCTGGTATATGCACACATACAGGGAGAGAATGGTAACTGTACACTCAGAGGGAAATAAAATGCAACAGTTGCACTACAGCTTAAAACGATCTAGAATAATTGCAGTGGCCATTTATACATTCAACGCTGTTGAGGATAACACAAATATCCTGGCATAATACAGTAATACTAACGTTGCTAGAGGAATAAAAACCCATGATCTAAAACCGAACTTCCTGGCAAGCGCCAGTTCAGCTGTTACTGATTGCCGCCTTTCTCTCCAAGGAGCAAAAGGCGACGCAGGCGGTTCTTCCCCTCCGTCCTCTTTCATCCCCACAACAACCCCGTGAGGGAGGCCGGTCTGAGAGGCCGCGGAAACGCCGACGCCCGAGGAGACCGAGGCAGAGCCAAGAGCACTGCGCAGGCGCACCGGCGCGGGCCAGCAGTTGCCCCGGTAACAGAGCTTCCTCCTTTCCAAAACGGTCCTCGCGGAGGCGGAGTCAAGCTCCGGGCTGGGCCAATCGCAGCTCGGGCGGCGCTCGCAGGCGGGAGGAGGGGTGGGGGCGGGGCTTCTCCCGGAAGTGCCGCCTGTGGCCGCCGTTTCCAAGGCAACGGTGTGCTTGAGCGGGAAGCGGCCGTTCGGGGAGCCTCCGAGGGCGGCGGGAAGATGGTGAGTCTAGCCCGGCCTGAGCTCCGGCCCCATGACGACGCGGCTGGTCTGCCTCGCAGGGTTGTTGTCGCCAGAATTCCCGGCTGACTCGCAGGCCTCGTTTTGCTCTTGTCTCGCCTGCTCAGTAAATACAATTCCGAGGCGGCTCCTCAGGGCGGGCGGCCAGCGGGGGGGGGGGGGGGGTGTATCGCAGCGCTTGAGGATTAACGGAGCGCTTTTCCAGAGCGGCCTCTTGAGTGTCGCGTTTGCCTCGCGACAAGGCTGCGGGCGAGTTTTAAGCCATTGCCTTCCGAACTGCTCTTTGGTTTTTTTTTAATCTGTTCTCAACCTTGCGCCCCCTGTGCGCTTTCTCAACGAGGAGATAGTCTCCCTTTCCTGCCCCGGGGGACTTGCAGCTCAAGGGGTTGAGGGCGGGCCAGGCGAGGGCCCTGTCCATCTCCACACAGGGCCAAAAGCTCAATTAATTTAGCAACCGGGGGGGGGATGGGAGCTGGCAGGGTGAAGGTCCTGTCTTCAAGGGCCACCCCTCTTTCTCCCTCAGCTGCCTCGGAAGGCGAGGGCACCAGAGTTGGCCTTTTCTAGATGATCTCAGCAGCCAGCCAGGCAGCCTGCGGAGAGCTCCCTTCTGAAGTCTAGGGCCAAGGTTGCCCTGGTTGTGCCCCTGCACTTCTCTAGGGCCTCAGTAGGGTCTTGCTAGCCTGACTGGCTTTCGGATGTAGGAAGCTGCCTCATGCCAGATCCAACCTGCCCATTGAGTCCAGTCCTGTCTGCTCTGTGTGGCAGCTGCTTTCCAAGCCCTCAGGTCTTTTGAGACCAAGAGGCCTTCTGCATTCAAAGCAGGTGTTCTCTAAGCTATGGAACCTCTGGCTAAGAAGAGAAAATGGACAAAGCTGTTTCTGCTCGTGGGCTATGATACTGCTTTGTACACAATCAATCCCATTATCCGTCTCGCTTAGTATGGTCTACTTTGACCCTTGCTGCTTGATCCTTTATGCTGGAGAGATTGAATCAAAGCAGTGGCTTTGATCTGAGCCAATTGTCCCTCCCATGATGAAGTGTGATTGCCACAACCAGTGTCTGCACTTGCTGCTGCTGGGCTGCCGGCTGATGCATTTGGCTCCCAGCCCTTGCCTGAATAACTGGAGGCACATTTATGGGTAATCTTCCTGTGTTCTAAATGGCACCAGACAAAAAGAGGAGGTGGTGCCACCCTACATGTCTGTCTGTTCTGTAAGTGCAACTCCCAGTGACAGCACTCCTTAACTTTTGGGTTGTGTTGGTGATCTTGTGTAGAAGAGGAGAAGGGCACCATGCCAGTGTGAGCCATCTTTCCAATAGGATGCTGGTGGTCTCAGTCATGGAGAGACCTTGACAGTGCTTTCCTGCAGCCATGAGAATTCTCCCATATCTGACTCCCTTGCAGGCGATGGCACGGCAGCGGGGCGGTCAGGCGCAGCTGACAGCGGCGCAACAGCTGGATAAGAAACAGCATGAGGCTTACTTCCAAGAAATGAGGGAGCTGGAGCACATGAAAAGGGTGCAGCGCGTTCATCAGCTGGAGGTGATGTGGGAGGCTGAAGACCGTGTTGAGGAGAAGCGTCTTGCACGGCTGCTCAGGGAGGAGGAGCATGAGCGGCGCATGGAAGAGGCTATTCAGAGGGTGAGTCGGATTGTCTGGAGGCAGGGAACTCCTCCCCATAATTAAGATCCTGATGATCTGTTGCATATTTGGTGAGTCCCACTGAGTACACTTGCTGAAGTTTGTGTTCTCAGCTGCAAAGGGAAAATGAGCCTGGCTGCTCAGCAGATTTGAAGGGAAGAAGGGCCATAGGCTGTAGGTAGGTTAGTGACAGTGGTAGGCTGTGATTTATCTCTGGGAAACATGAAACAATTATAGTAATGTTTCACTTAACAAACAGCCTGGCTGGCGGGGGGCTCTGCTACCCCAGAGACTCCCAGGACCTGAATAAGAACTTGATGCTCATGGTTGGTTGAGGCGTCTTGCTCTTAGGGCTGAGCTTGCAGCATCCCAAGACATCCCTCCCACCTCCATGGCCCCCAAAACTGGATTCCATGTAGTGAGACAGCTTATACAAGCTTGGTGGAGTTAGTAACAACTTGGCAATGTCTTGTGTAATGAAAAAGTGTTAAAGCTGAATATATGGGTCTTACGCTACGAAATGTTGATGAAGCCTTTCTGAATCTGCATTGCGTGATCTTTAAAAACTTTTTCAGATGTTAGGCTGTTGCTTAATCAGAATAAACATCAACTTTGTGCTCACTCTAAGATTAATACTGCTGAAATCTATATCTTCTTTAAAAATGCCAATGTAATTGTAAATATATCTTCTGTCAGTTCAGCACAGTTTAGTATAGCAGGGTTCTGAGTGAAAGTGTTCCAGACTGAAGGTATGCAAATAATTTCCATTCCACTGAGGTTTTTTAAGGATTATTGCAGGACACACTAAACCATTTCTTTAGAGGCACACTGAACTATCAGACAGTTGCAGGATAATAGTTTAAGAAAATCTAGGCTTTCATTTAAGTTCTAGAATCCAATTCTGATTTGTTAAATTCAATTTTGTGGTCAGGCAGAAGAGAATAAAAGGTTGAAGGAAATGGAGTTGCAACAGGAAGAAAAACTGGCAGCTGAGTTAGCAAGATTAAACCATGAGAAACTCAAAGATGAAAAGATGAGACAGCAAATAAGAGAGACCAGGTATTTCTTTCTTCAACAAATAGGTTTCTTTATAATCCCACATAAAGTTGCAGCTTCCCTAAACTCTAACTGTTATGTTTTTGAACCTACCTAATGCTTCTGTTTGATGTCAGAGTTTAGCACTGTTGGGGGCATCATGGCAGATGAAGATAATCTCTGTGGTGTGGCGGCATCTTCTTCTTCCCCCAAACACACTATATAAATGTGTTTAAAATCAGATTTGTAAAGTGTCTGCAATGAGAGGTGCCAAAGAAAAGAATGAGAGGCAGTTTTCAACACGTTTCATACTTTTTGTCAATTTGGTTTCTAGTATTGAACTTCGGGAGCTGGAGTTGAAGCTGAAATCGGCTTATATGAATAAAGCGAGGGCTGCCCAGATTGCTGAGAAAGAAGCTATAAAATATGAAAAAATGGTAACTGGCTTTATGGACTGTTCCAGTCTTGGATCTGCTCAGCGTTTGTGTGTGTGCGCGTGCGTGCGTGCGTGCGTGCGTGTGACAACTGACTTAAATCTTGCTTGTTTGGAAAATGGATTGGTCAGCTTAGTTAGATTTTGGATAAGCCTAGCCCTACTGTTTGTTTTCACTGGGAACTTATGGTAAAGGATAGGAAAGACATTAATGACAACAAAAAATGCTTAAAATCCATTTTCTAAATTTAAAAATTACATTTGAAAAAAGGAGATTTATTTTGGGTAGTAAGAGAAGTGTTTTATTCTACATCTTGATATCTTCCACCAAGGTTAATCAATGACATGATGTGGACCTAAGCCTGCTTACTCAGGAAAAAGTCCCACTGAGCTCTACTGGGTTTTCATAAGGATTGCAGCCATAACAACCATGCTTGCTTCTAAAGGCAGTGTGGGGCAAACCTCTCCAAGCTGAATTCTTGCAAATACTAGTAAATGGTCTACACAGCATTGCATTGTTTTTTAAAGGTCATCTCTCCAAATGTGATAATTAAAACCTTTCAAGCAGCATGTTTCTAACGTGTCTCTTAGTGGGCTTTATCCAATTATGCCATATACAGAGTACACATATTGAAATCAATGGACATGACTAACGTTTCAGTTAAGCCAGATTTAACCCATAACTAGGGATGTGGGTGGCGCTGTGGGTTAAACCACAGAGCCTAGGACTTGCTGATCAGTAGGTCGGTGGTTCGAATCCCCAGGACAGGGTGAGCTCCCGTTGCTTGGTCCCTGCTCCTGCCAACCTAGCAGTTCGAAAGCACGTCAAAGTGCAAGTAGATAAATAGGTACTGCTCCGGCGGGAAGGTAAATGGCGTTTCCATGCGCTGCTCTGGTTCGCCAGAAGTGGCTTAGTCATGCTGGCCACATGACCTGGAAGCTGTACGCTGGCTCCCTCGGCCAATAAAGCAAGATGAGCGCCGCAACCCCAGAGTCGGGCATGACTGGACCTAATGGTCAGGGGTCCCTTTACCTTTACCTTTAACCCATAACCCATAACTATCAAACAACTTTGGCTTCAATTTTGAACCAATTACCATGAAATAATCTCTTTTGAACTCAGCAGGTTTTACTTCTGAGTAAGCATGCTCAGGATTGCACTGTTAAATAAATAAGTACTACATTTTAGGAAAAAATGGCACTGAAGTGGTTTGCAATGCATCAGATTTATGGTTTGGATTTCTAGTCACCCATCCTAGCTTTCAGTTGCTTTTTACAAAGATTCCATAGCCCTTAGTAGCTTCATTTTCATGTACTGTTAGTTTAGCTGAATGGATGCAACAGTGTGTGTGGAGAGAACTATTTCTTGGTGTCGCAGGTGGAAAAAAATGGATAGTTCCTAGAGGGCTAGGTTAATAGGGGATAAATATATGTAAATAATACAGTTCATCAGCAGTCCACAGTGTCCTTTTACTGGGATGCTAGTCTTCTTTGGAGTTTGTTACTCCATTCTTCAATTTTTTTAAAAAAAAACAGATTAAAATCTTTTCAGAAAGATGATGCAGAACTATACAAAGCAATGAAGGAAGCACAAGAAAAGGCAGAGGAAGAAGAGAGGACGGCTGAGGCAAAGCGGAATCAGGAAAAGCTGCTTTATCAGCAAGAACTGGAAAGGCAGCTTGAGGACCGAGAGAGACAGAGGCAGGCCGCCTATGAGGAGTTCCTCCGAGAGAAGCTCTTGATTGATGAAATTGTGAGAAAAATCTATGACGAAGATGAACGGTTAGTTTGACTTCCTGCGTTTGTGTTTTAAACTTGTTTAGCCTTACTGTTTGCACTTTGAGTTTTGAGGTAAAACTTGCTTGCTTCTTTGCTGCCTGTTAAATGTCACAAAATGTTAAACAGTCTTGGATAGTAATAATGCATAGTAATATTTTTTTTCTGGTCTGAGGGGTTCCTTGCTTTATTAATATTTCTGGTTCATGGCTCATCCGTCCAGCCTGCCCTGTGCTTACAGTGATGGCAGACCTGCTGCTTCACAGTGAGCAAGTTTTGGATCTGGTGGCTCCTATCTCAGAGCATTTAAACTTGACTAGAGGACTTTCAGGCTGTGACAGTCACTTAACTAGGAAAGTTGTCATGAGCACAAAATGGCATACACTGGCGTGTCCTTAGCTCCCCGGGGGATGGCTGGGTGTGACACATGAAGAGCAGGGGATTCTTAATTATCTGGCTTACATTTAGAAAAGTTACTAAAGTTTGAGACTTCTCCATAGAGCAAAACAAGGAAGACTAGAGAAAATGAGAGCAACTCAAAGGTTTATAGAAGAATTTAAAAATGATCAGGCTATGAGGAAGAAAAGGCAGCGTGAAGAGATGGAAGAGGAAAACAGAAAACTCAAGGAATTTGCCAACATGTGGCAGGAAAGAGAAGATAACAGGATGGCAAAAATCCAGGAGAATGAGGAGCGGAAGCAAAAGCTCCAGAAAATGGTATTGAAATGCCTCTTAAATTTCCTTGCTTTGATATGAGAGGCAGCAGGTGCCTAAAAATCTCCTCCCTCTCTATGACAGCTTGAAGAGGCTCTAGAAAAGGAGCAGCAGGAACGGGAAGAACTTGAGCAAATCCGTGAAGAGCTGTATTTCGAAGAACGAGAAGAGGAAAACCGAAAGAAGGAGATGGTAAGTGAATGCAGATTTTAGTCTTGTCGTGGGCCTGCACAAGAGATTTTAGTAGTTAAATAATAATAATTAAAAAACACATTTCCCTGCCTGCCCCATTGCCCTCCCTGTGAAATATCAGCTTCAAGAGCTTTAGTTAGTTAGTTTCTATGGCTTGTTAACCTCCACTACTTCATATTGCTGCAGACATCTTTGTCTTCCTTAAATATACCCCCTTCACGTAGACAAAGCAGTAGCCCATTCTGTACTTCCTTCTTCCCAAGGGACAGTATCTCATCCAACATGAATTTGTGAGGGTGCTTTGCCAGGGGCCGTGTAACACTCCTCTCCAGGTCTTGCCTGCTTGAGGAGAAAGGCTGCACTTGCCCCAGGATCCTCCCTCTTCCCCATCAGGTGTTCCCATCTCTCATAAACCATCTTAGATGACAAGTTATCACAATATAAAGGTATTGAAGCAAGGTTTCCCAAGCTGTGGTCCACAGACCATCAGTGATCCACAAGCCTCTATCAGCTGGTCTGTGGCATGTCTCTGAGGAACAGCAGCAGCAGCTCTGTCATTCTTAGAACCTGGCGGACCACCTGGAAGGTGTGTGGAATGGGCTGGAAGTGATCAGGGGAGAAAGCACGTGAAAAGGGGCAGGGAAGATTAGCAGCAAAGATAATGTGAGGCTACAATTAAGAAGTTTAATTTGGATTCCATAAAAAAATCATACAGCATGTAGTGCAGTGTGTTACATTTGCTACAACAGGCAGAAAAATCATTAAATGGTCCTCCCAGACTCTCAGCACTTTTCAGGTAGCCCATGGAGAAAAAGGTTTGGGAACCACAGTATTGAAGGAAGCAGTGCAGGCAACCCCTGGGGGTTGCATTCTGGGTCATTGCATGCATTGGTGGAGTACACATAAGCCCACCTCATCCTGTTATGCCCCCATCACACCTTCTTCTGGGTCTGAAAATGGCCCGTGCGTACAAGGTGGCACATAAAACGGGAGTTGCCTGTATCTTGCCTAACTGTTCACCCTGTGAACTGGCAGTACTTTTTTTTGTTTTAATGACTGTTGTATGCTGTACACTCCTTCCCTGTAGGAAGAGTTGGAGAAGAAACTTAGGCAGCGTCTGGAGTTGCGCAAAGCGTATGAAGACCAGTTGGCCATGAGGGAGGTGATGCGGCAGGCCATGAAGGAGGAGGAGGAGGCCTTCCGCCAGACCATGCTGGCCAAGTTTGCCGAGGACGACCGCGTTGAGCAAATGAATGCTCAGAAGCGAAGAATGAAGCAGCTGGAACACAGGCGAGAAGTAGAGAAGCTCATTGAAGAGCGGAGAAAGCAGTTCATTGCAGACAAGGTGAGAAACTGGCCTCTTTTGACAAAACTAACCAGAGCTAATAAGGCAGCTCTGGGTTCTGTACGCAATATTTCAAGTAGGGCAATGCATGCACTTTTATAAACTAAGAAAATCTTTAATAAAAAACATTGCGGGGGGGGGGGGGGAATACTAGAGCAACCTGTGGCTTTAAAGCCAGAGCAGAAGCATTTTGTTTTTCACAGGGCAAAAATCTCCCCTAGCTTCATGAAATTGGGTTTTGAACTAGAAAAAGGTAATACATTTTTATTACTTCTGTATAGGAACGTGAACTTGAAGAAATGCAGCTTGAAGAAAGAAGGAAAGGCATTGTTAATGACATCATTGAGGAGGAGCGGCAGAAGCTGCTTAAAGAACACGCAGTTAAACTATTGGGATATCTTCCCAGAGTAAGTAGAGACAAATGCAGCTTAATGGGGGTGAAATAGCAGCAGCAGCAGCAGCAGCAGCAAAGTTCCCTGCAGGATATCCAGGTAGCATTTAACATTGGAGCAGGGGCAGGCAGTCTCTCCCATGGCCAGCTCTCATTGTTCACATGGAAAATCTATGTGGATTCTGGTGAAAAATGGAATTCTAATCATGCAAGACTGAAGCCCACATTCACCTGTCTTAAAGGACAAATGAACAAAGCTTAGAGTGGGAAAGATGGGAGAAAAAGTGAAGCTGAATGACTGAAACACTTTTTGGGGGTTTGCTTTGAACAGGCAAGGGAGAATGTGCAGTCAGCTCTGCTCTCTGAATGATACTCTGCACACCAGGCAAACACCTTGTTAGTCTGAAGAGGGGCTGGCTTACTTGCATGTAGGGTTTCCAACACTGGGACAGGAGCCCCTGCACATTGGCACTTGCAAACTGAATGTCTGAAAAGGGCTTGAGTGTAAAGGGGGAAGGCGGGGGGGGGGAATGGCATGGGTAGGTTGTTTAACATTTATTTATTTGTGAAAGAGAGAGGGGATTTTGGAGTGGAATCTTGTTTTGATTCTGGGACAAAGTGGGGAAAGATGGGTTAGTAGAGAAAGCAGGGCAGACATCTAAAAGATGCTTCCTCATGTATATTTACTCAGAGTAAAGCTCTGCTGTTTTAAAACCTTTCACTTTCCCCCGCTTCTCACCCTTTCACCCCTGCTTTCTCAATATGGTGCTCTAGTTGTTTTTGTACTCAACTGCTGCCTTCCCTCATTTCTCTTTGCCTTCCCCAGAGGTCTCTCTGTGCCCTTGCCTGTCAGTCCCCCTTCAGGTTTTGCTGTTTCTGTCTCTTCACCCCCGCCTCCATCCTTCCTTGCTGAGTTTAGTGGCTGCAGTACATAAGGTTTTCCCTCTCCCACCAGTTCACACATTGAGGGAGTCTGGCACAGGGGGGCCCTGCAGCAAGGGTGTATACTCTCCCACATGCCTCTGAATCCAGGGAACTACCTTGGGTATAGTCATGCAGTCATCCTTGTATCCCTACCCACATATTTGCTGGGCTCAGGTGGCCTGAGATGTTTCCACTGAGATGGGAAATGGGCCACAATCAGTGGGCATCTAGAATTTCCAGAGGGGGCTGTAATGAGGGATGGTGAGGTTTAGAAGTAAGGCCTCAAGTTGATCCTGCTGCCTGGCAGGCAGGCACACCCAGTGTGCAAAAATGGCTCCTGGAGCAGCTAGAATGGGAGAATCTGATAGTCTAGAAGGGGCAAGGCTGCTTTGAGGTTTATTTTCTCAAAATGCAAAAATCTTAGAGCCTTGACCCCTGTTTCCACTAATCCAGAACTTCATACTTGCATATTACAATGCATCACTATAGTGGAAGCTTATCACCAAACTCGTGTTTGGTAAACAGTGCCATTGCCACTTAAGCCAAGTACAGTTAGCATCATAAAAAGAATTAAATGCAACATACAACAAAGCACAAACCATTAAATGTTGTGCAAAATAAAGGTTTGAGAACTTTACTGTGCAGGCTAATTCTTAGACTTCCAGTAACTACAATCTTAAAATGCCTTTTATGGTGTCATATTGAATTGAATACTGTTCTTTGTATGTTCAGGGAGTTCTTAAAGATGAGCAAGATGTTAACATGCTGGGAGAAGAGTTCCGGCAAGTTTATCAAAAGAGAAAAGGCGATGGGCCAGCACACGACAATTGAGACCCAAGTTTGCTTCAAGAAGTATTAGAAGAAGCCCTGGGACTGTATATGCAGTGTTCTTAACTGCTAGGTAATTTTTGCCTCTAAATCATTCCATGTGTCTTTCAACTGCCTTGGTTTTTATAGTGATAAAATTATTTCTGCAAAAATAGCTACTTTTGTTTGCATTTTGTGCTTATGCTGGAAATGGGAGCTGAATTTATCTTCACTTGACAGAAATGAAGTTGTTGCAAAAGTCTGATAGCTTCAAGTGTGTTTACATTAAAAATGCTTTAAATTCATATATAGCTAAAACATCTACAGCTTATTTAATAAGTGACTGGAAATGTACTCATTTATTTGTGCTTCTGTGGAGGGAACTGTGACATGGGAGTAACCTTGCTCAGAAGCAGCTCTTGTTATTTAATGATGGACAGGAAACTTGGAAAATAACAACTTTATTGTGAAAAACAAAAAGCCTTTACTAAGCTACTGATGAAGTAACTCATAAACTTAAGGGAGTCTTTAGCGTCAGTGGAATATGTGAAGCTCCCCAAGCTAGTCTTGGTAACCTGGAAGACAACAGCAGTCGTCAGTACAATTGCTTAAATGGAGGAAGATGAACCAAATGGCAGCTGGCAATAACAGTGGGGAGGAGACACCAAACTGGAGCTGATACTACACTAAAATTAACACATTGCAGTGTTTGAGAAAACTTAAGTAGATTTGCTTTGAAACATGTTTGTTATTTTGAGCCACCATAGTGCTGAATGTTAATTGTGTTTCTGTCCATGTACAGTGTTGAACATTAAGAATTTCCCCATTCCAGGGCTTTCATAAACTCTTCTTCAGTGAAAGAAAGCATCTTTGCAGATTCAATGTGCATCTAAGGAAAGGGGGAAAACAAATCATTAATAGTTATATGAAAAATTTAACTCTGACAGTTACCTTATTCCCTATTTTAACATTTGTAAAATCAAAGTGCAGGTGAGAAGGAAGCTGAGGCAACCACTTAACCTTCTGTTATGTAAGAGTTTCTACCAAGCATTTATGTTGAATTATAAAACTGGCCATCTGCACACTTGACGATAAAACTGGTTCTCCCCCTCTAGACCAGCTCCATCCATCTCCTACTTACTATGACAGATAATGAAGTTACATGAAGATAGCTGAGTCAGCTGGAGGGAGCAGATCACCTGGGATGCTTGAAGCCACTGCTCAAGCTGCTGGTGCTTTCTGAGACAAAGCAGCCCAAATCCTTTTCAGACCTATTGGCTCTGCACAACTTCCCTGGTGGTGGTTCAGCTGCAGTACTTAGCTTATTTTTCAAACAATTGTCTTAAGGAAGTTGTCTGTTCTTAAGTCCAAAACACTTCCAAGAGAAAGTTTAGGAACAGATGTAGCTGGAGGCTGGCGAGGCCACCCAAATGTGCTCGATGGTTAACTGCTGCCTTGCTAATACTAAGACTTGCTTTCCCTTTCCCCCCCAGGAAAGTTTTCTGTCTAGTAAGACACAATGAAAAAGAAATTGTATTTGTTCAAACAGAGCAGTTCTTAAATCTCTCAATGTAGTAGACAAAAGACAGCATGGCTAGTTGCGAATACTGATACCTGGGAAGGGAAGAGATGGGTGTCCTCCTTGCCTTTTTCTGGACTGGTTCAATGCAAGTCTCATGTCCTAGTCCTAAAGCAGCCCATAACTCTAGTTTATGTTGGCTCAATTGTGTAATCCAAAGTTGTGTACCACATCATAGTTCTGAAAATGATCTTAACCTTCTTGGAATTTGGAGCCTCCGTTTCATATTTTGCCATTGCCTTGCTTGTCTCCCCACCCAATCAAATAAATTCAAAAGAGTCCTATGGCCCTAACTTTAATTCAGTGAAAATTGCCAACAGCACAGGATAACTTGCCTTTTGTCTCTTTAATATATCAATTAACTTTAATTGTTTCTTGAATCCTGCCATCAGCTCTCCCTTTTGTTTCTCCAACTTCTTGTTCTCAGTTTTCAGGTCTTCAAGCTTTTTATGTTCCTGGTTGACTAAATCCTAGTGGGAGAGGAAGGATATAGTGTGTGTTATGCCTTTATAGGGGATGCAGGTGGCGCTGTGGGTTAAACCACAGAGCCTAGGGCTTGCTGATCAGAAGGTCGGCAGTTCAAATCCCTGTGACGGGGTGAGCTCCTGTTGCTCGGTCCCTGCTCCTGCCAACCTAGCAGTTCGACAGCACGTCAAAGTGCAAGTAGATAAATAGGTACCGTGCGCCGCTCTGGTTCGCCAGAAGGGGCTTAATCATGCTGGCCACATTACCCAGAAGCTGTATGCCAGCTCCCTCAGCCAGTAAAGCAAGACGAGTGCCGCAACCCCAGAGTTGTCTGCGACTGGACCTAATGGTCAGGGGTCCCTTTACCTTTACGCCTTTATAAGCAGTTATGAGTAGAATCCTTTGGGATGTTCTTGTAGAACCCAGAGCATGTCATTCCAAAAGGGAAGGTTCAGTCATAGGGCCAGTGCTTTATTTCTAGGGGAAAAGGTGCCACAATGCACCAGACCACACATCCCCTCCTATCCCGCCACCGTTTGCCTGCTTGCTCCCAACCCCACTCAGACCTTTGCCTGCTGCCGCTTCCCACAGCAGTAGGCACAGCCTCCCAGAGGCATTTTGGCACATTATTATTATTATTATTATTATTATTATTATTATTATTTTGGCAAAACCCTTTTACAATCGCCAAAGTGCTTTCCAGGAACTTGGAAATCATAAAAGGTTCGTGCCAAAGCACCTCCAAGAGGGTGTGCCTGTCACTGCAGGAAGTGGCAGGTAAAGGTGTAGCGCAGGGTGAGGCACAGGTGGCACTATGGCGTACTGCCTCAAAAAAGGCACTGCACGTGATTCAGGTGATGAACCTCTTTCTAAAGCAAAGGAGGCCAGTTAGTCACTGTGAGGTGTGTATTCCAGGCACACAATAACAACATCAAGGCATCTATAATTCTGCAACCAAAAGAAATTCTCCTGGAATTCTATTTAATTTCATATTTGACTCTGACTGCTGTGTTTGGCATAAACATATGTATGGACAGTGTTGAGGACAAAGATACAGTGTTGTTCTTACCCCACCTTTCCCCCTGACATGGTCTCAAGTTAGCTTACAGATAAAAATAAATTCAGCTAAAAACATGGGGAGGTGGAGAGAATTATTAAAAAGTATGGCAGCCTTGTTCACTTGGTAACTTTCAGCCTAACCTACCTGACAGGGTTGTTGTGAAAATAAAGTGGGACAATCTGCCCTGAGATCTAGACGGCTAAGGAAGTTATAGGGGGCTATTGCAGGATGAACTTAAACTTTGACATCATGTACCTCTGCTGGTTTTTCCTGTTTTCTAAGCTAAAACAAAGCCTACCTTGTTACTTTGCTTCACTTTATTCAGTTCCATTTTATATTTCTCTGCTTCTTCAAGAGCTCTGTTGAAGCGAACCTCTATTGTACTCTGGCTGGCTGAAGCCTGTTTTTGGGCTCGCTTCTGATTCTCCAGTTCCTATTGCAGTAAGTCAAAACAGAAAACAGGATGAAGATTTACAGCAACATGCACTTAGGGTTCTGGAGATGGCAGGTGCTGGATTCTCATGTGCCTGTTTAGCCCAGAGGGCAGCAGCACTGGGCACTAGAGGAAGGACAGGACCCAGCAGACTAGGTGGATGCTTTGCAAGAAGTCCATTGCTGCAAATTCCTGCAACCAGGAAGGAACATTTCTCCTTGGAGGTGCTCCTGCCAAGCCACCACCTTGTTGACTTTCAGAAGACGGAGAGGAGGCCTCTCTGTTCTGCCAAGATCAATGCTGTTGCTTTCTTATTGTGGCATCCTTTCCATGCTTATGCTGGCTTTGTGTGCATTATATCATTCTACAGCTATCTGTTGGTGTTTTTTCATAATTTAACATCACTTTCAGCACAGCACTGTGGGAAATATATACATGACTGTTGTCCGCCCTGACTGCTAAAAGCAGGAGAGTAAAAAGGGTGGTGAAGTACAGCGCTGTTCTTCTCCCTACATGGAGAAAACGCCCCTATGGAGGGAAAATAAGACAGAAACAATTTCCCTAATAATATATCCAAATTTGATTTATCTGATCACAGGAGCCGAGCAAACCACTCTTTGCCCTGGCCTCTGGATTGCCTTGGCTCCTGCCTTGGGAGCAATGAAATGGCTGATTTCCCTTTCTCTGTACTTTTCTGCAAAATGGGAATTAAACTGAGGGCGGCCAGTCCAGTGACATATTGCCATGTAATGAGGCTGAAATGGGGATCTTGTTACCTTTTCTAGTGCAGAGCACTTCTGCTGCAGTCCTTCACTTTTACTGTTTGCTTCTTCTGACAGCATTTTATACTTTTCTATTTGAGATTGCTGTACACTGGCTGTTCGCTGCAGCCTCCCACGCTCTTCTTCAGCCTCTTTTAGGGAGCTGCTTAAATTCCGATTCTCTTCATCCTGAAGACCAAGAATTAACTTACTGAACTGAGTTTAAATATTCAATTTGCTTTCACAAGTAGTGAAGACTAGGGCTGGGCAATATCTGGATTTCAGCACCGTGGTATATCATCAGCTAAACCTCACAACATATTGATACACCATGATATCTGAAATAAGGATGGAGTTATGCAGAGGCATTGGCTGGCTTCACGGTTTTCCCCACATTGTGATTTTTGCATAGCACACACACATCACAATTTGTGATAATTGCCAGGTCAAAAATTATGAAACCACTATCACAATATGGATTTCAAACTGGTTTTTGATGATATATTGATATATCGTCTAGCCCTAGTGATGGCCACTAACTTGGAGAACTTTAAAAGAGGATTAGACAAATTCATGGAAGATAAAGTTATCAGTGGTTACTAGCCATGGTGACCATGGTCTGCCTCCAACATTGGGAGGTCTGACGCCTCAAATGCCAGTTGCTGCTGGGCTTCCCTTTGAAGCATCTGGTTGGCCACTGTGAGAACAGGATGCTAAACTAGATGAGCCATGGGCCTGATCCAGCAGCCCCTTCTTCTGCTCTATAGATGAACTTAAGGGGCCACTCAATAACTGCATTTTCTTGGAAGTTTAATTTGAGGAAGGCAAATTGAAAAAGCTGCATCCTTTCGTTTAACATGCACACCTCAATAAGATGCTCAGAAAGTGTGACTGAACTTACCAGAAAGAAAAAATTGGGAAGCCTTTGCCTCTACAAATGGAATTATGTGCAAAGTAGCACTTGCAGGCCTTCAAATACTCCAAGGAAGCTTTGGAAGGCACAGATGAGGAAGAGATGGGTGGTGGTGATAGGTGATGTCAGGGGACTGTCATCGGAACAGGGGAGGAAAGCAGGGGGATACAGGAGCAGCGCCTCAGAAGTGACTCGTCCAGCAGTGGTGAAAGCCACACCTCCAGTGGAACAGAGGGGAAAGGGGCAGCCAAGCGAGGGGAGGGCTCAAAGATGCTACTGAGAGCCCAAGCACCTCACCTAGCCCGGCTGGCCAGGAGGCAGACGCGCTGTTTCCGTCGCCCAGCTTACGCAGAGGGGTGAAACGTAAGGAGGGGAGGCGGAGATTTGGGGTGTCTAAGTTCTTACGTTGGGGGAGAAACCGGAAGGGGCCACTCCCGGAGTCTGCAAGTGACTAAGACGGACATGAACTTTGTGGTTCTGCACAGTAAATAGTTTGCACCAAATAAAACCTGTTAAAGACAGGTCGGAGTCCTGCCTGGTTACTAACGAGCAACCACCACCCGCACCTGACAGGTGACTCCCTACCGAGGGGGACAGGCAGCAGGGCGTGGAGGAAACAGGATGTCATGGGAGGTGTGTTGTTTTCCAGGTGCAAAGATTAACAATGTGGCAGAGAAGCTGCCAAATCTGATAAAGCCCATGGACCACTACCCCTTCGTTCTGATTCGTAGTTGAGATTTCTGCCTTTCAGGGGGCTGGACTAGATGACCCTTGGGGTCCTTTCAAACTCTACAATTCTGCGATTCAAGCAGGTGCTGGAAGCTTCTGGGCAGCAGCATGGCCACCTACCATGCAGCAGAAGCACCAGCAGAAGCACCTACCATCGGTTTCAGCACCACCAGCAAGGTCTCAATTCTTCTACCTCTTAGGTTCATTTCCCACCCAGCTCTTCCCAAGAGTGCTTTGGAGGAGCACAGCAATAATGAAGCAGGGACTAGAACTATCCTGGCACCAGCCAGAAAAGTATTTGTTTATTGACTGCATCAAGAGGATTGTCTGTTGTGTGGGATTTCTGCTTGCGGGTGAAGAGTACAGGTTTTGCTGCCTGCAGAAGGTTACTGGCTGAGGGAGTGTGAGTGTGGACCAGAGCCCAGGCTTGGCTATAGGAACAGCCTTGGCCCTGTACAAGCATACACTTCAGATCCCTGGCTGGTGAGTATGTGAAAAGACCTTTAATCTCGCACTGAGTAACATTTAGGTGCTAGCAACAATTGTGAGCCAACAATATAGCCCCTCATACAAGGATGTTGCTGCTACATATTATGATGCAGGAACAGAAAGTCTACCTGCTCTTACCTTCTTACTGCATTCTAGCCCCATGGCATCCAGCTCCTCCTGCATAACACGAAGCTTTGCCTTTAGGAACCGGATTTGGGCCTCTGTAGATTTGCAATAATTACATTTAATGTTCTGGACTGTTGTGCCATTCTAGACCTGACAGAAAAGAGCCTCAAAACATCTGAACAGCTTTTAACCACATGCTTATGCTAATGGTACAATGATATAAAAGTTTTGAAGACTGACAATTCTAGAACATCCTTCATAGATGCAAAGACATTCCATGAAACAAGCCATTCAATTCCCTGGACTGGGGGTCCCTAGTGTCTGAAGGGAGTGCACAGGATTAAAAAGTGCAATGTTACCAGCCTTCCCCTGGGACGACCTTAGGAGCGATTCCTTGCAGGGAGGGACACCTGAAAACAATTTCTCACCCCAGGTGGCTTGCCAGGTGTGGTGATTTGCTGTTGCCAAACAAGCAGAAAGGAGATGCAGCTATGGCAGCAGTGAGGATAGCACAGGTGGGCAATAAACTATGAGACACTGAAAGACACCTCCGTTTTCTCATGTGACTGATAATTTATCCCTCATTCTAGGAACTAGATGAAACACTGCCAATTCAAAGGGTACACATGTGTTAGAAAGCCTGTCTATGTGAGGCCTTAAAATTTAAAGATCATATGAACAGGTCAGTTGGAAGAGAAATCCAGCTCCCTTTTAGCAGTAAGGAAAGGACAGTAAAAAGCAGACCCACCTGCTCCAATTTCACTTCCTGCACCGGGGATAAGATCGTCCTCTAGATCAGGAAAGTTTCCTTCTTCAAGTTGCCCTTCAATTTTCCCAATTGTCTTGGCAAGAGAGAAGTCTGGGACTGCAACATCTGCAGCACTTGGAATGTCATGTGGTCTTAGTTTTGTGCTAGAGACAAGGCCAAAACACAGCATTTCTAAGCATTTTAAGAGCGAACAACAGAAAAAAGGACTGGAATGTAAGAAGCAATTGGCAAAAACAAATAAACTGATGAGGGGCGATTTAACTTTTCTAGAAAACAAATAAACTGATAAGGGGCTATTTCACCTTTCTAGAAAAGGGGGGATTTCTCCAGACCTGGTCCTGAAAAGTCAACAGGACCAATTATCCCAGTGAAATAGAACATCATTAATGTGGCATGGATGGGATTGTTAGCTGTTGGGGTGAGGCCAGTTTTTTAAAGCTGCCCTTCTTCAGAAAGCAGAATGCTGTTAGAGGCTTTCTGTGGTTTGTTGATTGTTTTTCAGTTCACCTTGCTATTAGCCTCCGTCAATGCTACATAGGCAAAAATAGTTTTAGCCTCTTTACTTTTAATTACCATGTAGTTACTATCACCAGGCATGGTTAGAAGATAACACCAGTTACTGTTGTAGTTAGAAAAATGCCTAAGATAAGCTGGGTGCTATTCAGCTGCTGCTGTACCTTGACAGAGTTCCTTTCCCCTTCTTTCCAGATAGTGGCCTAGTCCGAAATGTAGATGCAGAGCTAGGTTTCTTCTTGTTTGGTTGCTAAGGAAAATTCACAAAACAAAAACTCTTAGCTACCTAAAGCATATCATGGTCTTAGACATAAGGACACAAGAGGAGCTCTGCTGACTCAGGCCAGTGGCCCACCTAGTCCAGCATCCAGCAGCCAACCAGGTGGCTTGAGGGAGGCCCCTGAGCAGCATCTGAGCCCAACAGCACTCTCCTCGCTTGAGACTGCCATCAACTGATATTGAGAAGTATCCTGCCTCCAACAGTGGCATTTTTCTTCTCCAAGCCTGCTTTTCTGTAAATTATGAGTCACAGGTTTTGTACAAAAGTTTATTCTAACTACATGTGAAGCAGAGTCAAATCCCCACCCTTGCACAAAGTTCTCTAGCTGCACTAGTCAACATCTCTCAGCTCAACTTCTGTCCCTAGGTTGCTGTGAAAAGATAGCATGTGCTGTGACACTCAGATTAATTTTAAGTGGTTAAATACTGCACTGATTACTGTGTGTCCCCTATTGATCATCGTATCCCCATCCTGTTTGCAATCTTTATCTTGTTTGTCCATATTAAAGGACCTAGAAAGGAGGGCACAATCATTCCTCTTTCGTGTAAAAGCAGCTGTGCAGAGCTGGACCCCTGGCAGACTGGAGACAAAAGACAGAACGAATAATGATCCACCGCTAGAGGGCCACAAGGAACATGGAAAATTTAGACTATCTTTCTTAATGCTCCTCTTGCTTCTGTATCACACACAAACAAACAAAAAACAAACGCCCTGTGGCCACAGACCTCTGGCCTGTCCAGAAGCTCTTTCATTTCCTCCCACAGGCTCACACATCAACTCTCCACTACTCCTTTTGTGCAAGGATCCTTACAAGCCCATGCATCTGAGCCCATACAAGCGGACTCAGCAATGTAAGGCTACAAGCCCTAGGCAAACGCACCTTGGCGCAAGCGTCCCTGGATTCCGTGGGAATGACGCTCACTGTGATACCATTAAGGTGAGTGGTACAATAAGCAATTTTTGTATCTGCAAAACTTATCTTCAGATCAATGCACTAAATTTAAGTAACAATGTTTGTGACTGTATGTGCTCTGACTGAAGAGGTTCATATATAAGTGTCCATTCCCAAAGTTTTTTTAAAAAGAGTAGAAAATATGAAGGCCTTGAACAATTTCCTTACACAGGAGATCTGTCTTGGGTGTAGAGAAATAAGAGCCAAGATGAACAGTTGTCATCTGGTCAACTGTCCTGCTTCAGTCTAGCCATGATCCAAAGAGAGGCGGGTACTGTCCCACCTCATTCTCTGACTCACTGAATGGATTCTCTGTGCCTCCACTGCTATTGAAGAGACACAGCAAATGTTACCTTCTCCTCCTGCTTTGAGAGGAACACATCCGCCCCCAATTTCAGTACCTTATTAAGTGCAAGAGGAGCAGTTGGCAATTCAGGAGACCACTGATCTCTGGAGAGAAAAAGGAAATTGCAGCAATTAGCTTATTTTGAAGAACAAAATAAATTATGTATTTTACTGTGTTTTAATTTTTTTGAACCAAAATTGTAGAAGAGAAGATCAATGATGCAAAACACATCACTCACTTTTCAAAATGTTTTGGCTTCATAGAAACAGCTTCAGTAAAGATCTCCTTCCTGTGAGGTGGGTGGCATGAGCAGCGCTGGCAGAGGACTGTGGTCTGTCACGCTGGAGATACCCAGAGATTCTGAAGCTGGCACCATATGGCCACATCCTCATGGACATGGGAAGAATCAAAGCATCCAAGGGGGGGAAGCCTGGGGGGAAAGCCTTCCTGTGGGATATCCAAGCCCTCTCTGTACTGGCTGCTAAGAAAGAAGGGTAATCAAGGGGGAAGCTGTGGCATTTGCCTGCTGCTCAATCTTGCACTTGATAAAACCGAAGGCAATGCTCACCAAACCAGGGCACAGGGGTGACATTTTAAGACTGATTTGTGTCCTGCCCCAATTTAGTAATGTGAAGGCCTGGAGAGAATGTCAGGGGTGATGAGACTAGGAAACTGTCCCCCACCATCCTGGACCTTCCCATCTTCCCCTGCGACGCCAAGTCTCTCTTCTTCAAGTCCCAGGCACAGAGATCCCCAGCTGACCCCTCTTGACTTCTGAAAGCTGTGCGGCTTAGTCCTTCAGAAATCCTACTCTTTTGCCATTAGTTGGAAGACTACTTGAAACTATAGGACTGTAAAGACACAGGCTACTTCCAGACTTTGCGTGTCTGCCACCCAGTCATGAAGGAAGACTGCGAAATGCACCCTGGATATGGACATAGTGCCCAGTTAACAAAATGCAGCTGGCCTTTGGAAATATCCTTGGATGGTTCTGGGTCCAAAGGAAAGGGCAATACAAAACTCTGGCAACTTTCTTGTGTGGTCTAGTTTTTTTTTACGAAGCAAGGGAGCAGCAAGCACCATGGTTGAATTTTTCTTCCAAAGAGTAACTTCATATAAAAACCCAGAGAAAATTCACAGCAAAGTCTACTGGGCAACCAGCTTAGACTGGTAAAGGTATATCCCCTTCACTGGCCATAATGGAACAGTGATCTCTCCCTAACTTTGAATTTGACTGATCCAAGAGATCAGATGCAGCCACCTGGCTTGGGGTGAAGGGAAAGGAGAGCTGAGCTCACAATCTTCAACATCCTGTTATGCCCAGATCCTAGCATGGGCACGTGCAAATTTACTTAGAGGTAAATTTAAAAGATTCTGGGTGTGTTGGCATAAGTCACCCCCCCAGCACAGGAAGCCAAGTCCCAAAGCACTCCAAGCATTGTGGAGAGACAGGGTGCTGCACAGCCAGTGGCATGCAGCTACCCTTAATATGGCTATGAGAGGTTGGAGCAGTCTACACAGAAGCTCAAAATCGGAAGTCGCAAACCAGTAGCACCCTGCTTGTCCCCAGACATGGCTAGCCCAGCCAGTTGATCATGCTGGCACTGAAGTGGGAGGGGCAGCACACGGCTGTGAACCCCTCCCTGAACTGACAGTTCTAGGCCCTTTGATAGAAGCCCCAACTACCTTTTGCAGGAAGCTTCTGGCTCAGTTTCCTGGAATTGGCCAGAAGTGGTAGAATAATAATGATGATGATGATGATGATGATGATGATGATGATGCATCTTAAAGGGAACAGCATCCAGATTTAGGGGCAAGACCTATAAAACTTTGTAGCAAAGTCCCACCGCTTAAAATGTCCTGTGAACCAAAGGCCAATCAAGCGCATAGACACGGAGTAGGGAAAAGTGGCAGCACTTTGGAAGAAGAGGGAGGAAGAAGCAAGCAAGCAAGCAAGCAAGCAGGGGAGGTGGGGAAAGGGAGGAGAGGAAGGAAACCAGCCCTCCCCCACCCCCGAAAAAGAAAAAGATTGTACTTCCAGAATATAGTGACTCTTGTTGGTCACAGGCAAGGATCACTGCCTGCCTTCAGAAAAGCTGATTTGGCAGAAACAGAAAAGCCCAACACACCTATACAGAGGCAAGAAGAGAAGAAAACTAAACATTAGATTATAATCTTGGCAGGGAAGGAGAGAGTGTCAGGAGTGGGCAGCCCTTGGGTTTGCAGCTTCTCTAGGTAGTGCCAAGCACTCATGCAAGCAGAAGTTCACAAACTGGTATGAACTGGAGTATTTACAATGGGAAACATAATAATAGCTGTGGGGTGTGTAAGCCCGAAACACACGGTGTAACTGCTGCACTGTTGGAAAGGTATGTATGTGAATGTGGAACAAAAGTGGTGTAATCTGATTTGCCAGCTGACAAAAGGGCCAATTTAGCCGCAGCACTTTCTTCCTGGAGAGTACTGATGCCCAACAAGCTGCCCTGCAAGTCTTGCTTGTGGGGGGCGGGGGCTCTCTCATGCCATCCATTGACTTAGTGCCTTCCCCCTGGTTTCTTAACATCCCCGGAAAGGGCTTGGCAGCACAATACACTCTGGTCCACAGCTCACTTAAATACAACTGGGGGCAGAATTATAAGAATCATCCTAAAGTGATAAAGAAAGAAGGCCTGATGTGAAGAACAAGGGGTGCCACAATGGCCAGAAAAAGCCAGGATAGAAAACCAAGTCTGTACCAAACAGAAAGTGGAACTTCAGTTATTATGTCTCTTCACAGGATGCGGTCTAAACACTGCACCTTCCTTGTGCAAGCATCAACCCATGAAAGGCCACTGCTGCAAGCCACTTGTGTATTAGGGAGGATTCCTGTGGCACCTTGCCTACGCTTGATCACAGAACCACAGTTCCAGGCTGGAGTATACTCAATGTCTTGTTAGACCATGCATTAGTTCCTCCCTGGAGGACTTGCAAGCAGGAGGGCCAGGACTCGGGCTCTTCTACTCAAATCTGTGAGATGCTGTAACCCAACTTATTTCTCCGCCCCTCTCTCCTGAGCCACTTCTTAAAGACTCTGGATGCTACAAACCCTCTGAAAACTGAAGCTACTTGCGCACAGCCGTGAGAGCTACTCCCATATTCAAATGGGTCAGCAGTGACCTTTTGCTGCCTAAGGGCAGAAACACTCAGTTCAGCTCCAGTACTAGTGGAGTCTGAGCGGCTGGATGCAAACATGAGGAGCGCATGCCTGGCCGTCTCCTCTGTGTTCAAGTAATCTGGTTCCTACCTGACCACACACTCACCCCGGCCAAATGCTGTGAGGTGCACGGCTGAATAAAAGGCCAACAACTGACTTGCTTTGGTTATCAGCTGTAGAAACAAATCCCCACCCCAAACATATATTCAGAGGTATATTATATTTAAAAAACTTATAGGTAAAGGGACCCCTGACCATTAGGTCCAGTCGTGGCCGACTCTGGGGTTGCGGCACTCATCTCGCTTTATTGGCCGAGGGAGCCGGTGTACAGCTTCCGGGTCATAGAATCATAGAGTTGGAAGAGACCACAAGGGCCATCGAGTCCAACCCCCTGCCAAGCAGGAAACACCATCAGAGCACTCCTGACATATGGTTGTCAAAGACCTCCAAAGAAGGAGACTCCACCACACTCCTTGGCAGCAAATTCCACTGTCGAACAGCTCTTACTGTCAGGAAGTTCTTCCTAATGCTTAGGTGGAATCTTCTTTCTTGTAGTTTGGATCCATTGCTCCGTGTCCACTTCTCTGGAGCAGCAGAAAACAACCTTTCTCCCTCCTCTGTGTGACATGACTATGCCGCTTCCGGCGAACCAGAGCAGCGCACGGAAACGCCGTTTACCTTCCCGCCGGAGGGGTACCTATTTATCTACTTGCACTTTTATGTGCTTTCGAACTGCTATGTTGGCAGGAGCAGGGACCGAGCAACGGGAGCTCACCCCGTCGCAGGGATTCGAACCACCAATCTTTTGATCAGCAAATCCTAGGCTCTGTGGTTCAACCCACAGTGCCAGCCGCGTCCCGAAAAACTTATACCATCTATCTTATGCACCCCTGTTTTAAGCACTGCAATTACACTGTTCATGCACAACATGGAGCTTTGTGCTCCTCGTCTTTAGGTGAGTTTGTTTAACTGCTGTTTCTGACCCTTTGCATATCTAAGGACTCGGGGGGGGGGGGTCCATTCCTTGACTTCTGTTAAAAGGGGCTCTCAGCCAGGTGAGGGGGCTGGGAAGGGCCATGTGCCCAAGATTCCAGTGAACTAACCTTTTGAGGTGATGTGAACCAAGGATTTAGCTTGGTACAAAAACAACAACTTGTATAGTCTGGCTTTTGATTCCTCCCCCACCTAATTTTTTGTTAGATGTAAGGAATTTAGGAAAACAATGTCATCTCAGAAAATAAAGGGAGGGGCTCTACAGAAAATACTTGGGCTGTCCACATTTTGAATGCCAATCATTAGGGCTGGGTGATATCTGCTTTTCAACATCGTGATGCATCACCAGTGAAACATTCCAATATAGTGATATATCACAATGTCTGAAAATGAGGAGTTTGAACTGGCTTGGTAGCCAGCCAGCCCTCCATGGCCAGCCACGCAGATGATCAGGAACACCGTGCACTGCTTCTTCATAGTGAGGCCAGGTGGGCAGCTCTGCCCCGGGCAGAGCACATCAGCTGGGGTGCAAACAAGGAGCCCTGGGGCACGGCTGACCTCCCCACCACAGCCTCTTCCTGGAGCCCGCCCTAGGCTGCCCCCAGCTCCCACTCACATCGAGGGTGAATACCAGGAGCTGCTTCATTCCTCCAACACGGTGGCGCTCCCATCTGTGCTGATCACTGTCACCAACTGACCAGGAAGCCCAGACCCGGAGGCAAGGAAGAGGAGCCAGCACTGCTCCTGCTGCTGCTCCCCAAGTGCTCTCAGGGACCCTTAGGACATGGCCAGCACCCAGTGCGAGGTGGAAGGGAGGAAGGAAGCAGCCTGGCTGCTCGGCTGGAGAAGTGCTAGCAGGCAAGTGGCAGGCAGGTGAGCGAATGAGCACACAAGAGATAGGTGCAGGGATGGCTGTCGCCCCTGGCCCCACTCCAGTATCTTAGGGGGCAGCTGGGCTACAGAGGGAGGGAGTGGGCCTTGGGTGGCCTTGCAGGGCTCCGAGAGGAGAGCTGAGAACTGGTGATGCCGTGTGTGAAACCCTGGCGAAACCTGCTGGCATTCATAGTATACTGCCTGGCCTAAAATTGTGAAATCGTTCCTGTGATGTAGGTTTCAAAACCAGTTTCGGGCAATGAATGAATACATTGCCCAGCCCTATGGATAATCTTGCTTCTAACTGATTGAATTTAAATAAATTTGTATACTAATAAAAACTAAGTCCAAGCACCCCCCCCACACACTTGCGTGTGATCATGTATGCGTGTGGCACTGGAAAATAATTAAATAATTAAATTCATATCAGGCAATGGAGGGAGAAAGCTGGAGAATCCTTTTGGCTTGAGAGGAGATTCTTCCTGGAGCCCAAACAGGACTTCAGTTAGGGTGGAAGGGTGGAGGTGTAGTGGAGCTTTGTTTAGTGCTACCACGCACCTCAGCTGCAGTTTTCCACGCACCCTCCAGCTATTTTGGATGCAGTATTTCTTTATCTGGATTGGAGTGGCAGAGAGGGCATTTAAAGGGTGCTCCCCACTTATTTTCATTTGTGCATATGGGGCGCTGGAACGTAACTCCTGCATAAATGGGGAGTTGCTTGTATAGATACCTCTGTAAAGTATTGAAGGAAGTGTGGCGCTTGTTGGGAAGAGGTGTCCCTCCTCCCTTAGGCACAAGGGGGACACAAGGGGGAATGCCTCTTCTGAAATGGAGCCTGCTGTGATATACATATGCATCAAACAGAGGCCTTATTTCTTCAGGACAATTTATTCATATGCAAATTCATGCAATTTCATTGATTTAGCCAACAGCAATAATCAAGAGACAGCCCTAACCCTCTAATATGCCAGAGATCAACCATCTTCAAAAACTAAATGACATGCCCTTCAATCTCAGCCTTACCATTGAAAATTTGTCCTCCAAATAAAGATACACCACAGGTATGAGAGAGCAATTCTCAGCATTTCCTCCACTTGATGAGTTGTTCCTGTTTGGCCTGTCCCAGATAAGACTGGGGCATTGTTGGCGGGCAGTTCCCTAGACCAGATGGATGGGAGGTTGCCTGCTCTTGATGGGGTTACACTCCCTCTGAAGGAGCAAGTACATCACTTGGGGGTACTCCTTGATTCACTGCAGTTGCCTGAGGCTCAGGTGGCCTTGGTGGCACAGAGTGCCTTCTATCAGCTTTGGCTGGTAGCTCAGTTGCACCCTTATCTGGCTAGGAATAGCCCAAGTTCTGTGGTCTATGCTCTGGTAACCTCTAGATTGTTGTTGTTGTTTAGTCGTGTCCGACTCTTCGTGACGCCCTGGACCAGAGCACGCCAGGCACTCCTGTCTTCCACTGCCTCCCACAGTTTAGTCAAACTCATGCTGGTAGCTTCAAGAACACTGTCCAACCATCTTGTCCTCTGTCGTCCCCTTCTCCTTGTGCCCTCCATCTTTCCCAACATCAGGGTCTTTTCCAGGGAGTCTTCTCTTCTCATGAGGTGGCCAAAGTATTGGAGTCTCAGATTAGATTAGTGCAATTTGTTATACGTGGAGCTGCCTCTGAAGATGGTTCAGAAACTTCAGCTGTTGCAGAATTCTGTGGCCAGGTTGCTCACTGGGACAAGATGATTTGAGCATATTACAGCCCACGATCATCTTCTGAGGCCCCACAAGAGGTCCAGATAGTGGCAAGAAGAGAGCAGGCCTTTTCTGCAGTGACTTCCAGCTTGTGGAACGCTCTCCCCCGGGAGACTCACCTGGCAACTTCATTACATATCTTTAGGTGCCAAGCAAAAACATTTATAAGCAGGCCTTTGGCTGATTAATCTATGGCCTTTTAAGTGTGCTTGTGGAAGGGGGTTTATTGGTTTTGGGGGGGAAATTGTTATGTATTATTCTATCTCCTTTTGTATTTTTATGTTGTGAACTGCCCTGTGATCTTTGGATGAAGGGCAGTATAGAAATCTAACTTAAATAATAAAGGAAAAATAAGTATAGTAACAGCCTTTGATGAGAGACGCGGAGTGTGAGCTTATACAGGTCAGTCCCGGGGGGTTTATGGCTTGCTGTTAGGTACAGAGGATGGCATCCTTAGTGGGGAACTATGCAGCACAAAAGACGGGGGTCAACAGGTGCCTCAATGTTCCCAGGAAGAAGAGACATATGATTGTTTTGCAACATGGGAATGCAAGACTTGAGAGGCCTGCGTCACTTGCACAAGGCCTTACAAAAGGTCTTATGAAATTGGAGGTGGGGTGTAGGTGGAAGAGAACAGGTCAAGGAGGAGGTCTCAGCACAGCGGTGGAGTGCAATCTCTTGTACTGTCTGCTTTGGGAGACCAGGGCACTTGAAGGACTCAGAAAGGACTATTTCCCAGGTAAGCACAACCACCCAAGAGCCTCTTAGTGGGAGAAGCAGCTGGACCCTGAACCTGAGACCCCTGCATGCCAAGTGTGGACTTTCCCACTAAACTATGGCCACCATTACATTAACTCACAGCGCTGAATTTTGCAAATAAAAAATTATTCTCTCTCAAACCTCTCTCTGGCACTGAAGGCCTTCAGCAGATAAGTTTTAGGAAGAGCTTACCTCTGATGTTTGGTCTCCTTGTCAAACAATTCAACCTGTGTAGAGATTGGCCTGGACAACATTTCTTGTTGATCTCTCTTCAATAAGGAAAGATTTTGTATTATAGTCAAATACTGTGTATACTACATCCAATTAACAGCCATCATAAACGCTTAATTATGTTGGTTGTGATGATTAAGAGATGTGCAGAAATGAGCAATAACTACCTCACCACCACACTGTGTCAAAGACCACTTTTTTTAAATTCCCCAGAGTTCCCAAAGCTTTGTTTTCCACTACTGAGATAATTCTATATCACAACTTTAGTGAAAAGAATTTAGAATAAGAAGATAACTTTAATTACCAGTTAGCCCAACCCACTCTACTCTATAGATGCTAAGAAGATTGCCAGGGTGAGAAAGAAAGCTTTGGTGGATTTTTACTCGCCAGTAAAGCTAAATTTTTCTTTCCATACAAGGGCAGGTGAAATCAGTCCTTCTCAAAGCAAATGTTTTTGCCAATCAGGGGAGTGAACCCTGTCCAACCACAATGCAGGGACAAAGTCAGGTTAATGCAACCCAAACTGGCAGGGTTGGGGGAGGGGGAGGCATCAGTATGCCTAGTGCTATGTAAAACCAGTGTGAACAGCAAGTGGGCTAATGGTATCTCCCTAAGCCTCACCTACTGTCTTGTAAAAGAAGCAGAAGCAAGAAGCCAGCACCCACCAATCCATACAGAGAAGAAAGGTGGCTAGGTAAAGGTAAAGGTACCCCTGCCCGTACGGGCCAGTCTTGACAGACTCTAGGGTTGTGCGCCCATCTCACTCAAAGAGGCCAGGGGCCAGCGCTGTCCGAAGACACTTCCGGGTCACGTGGCCAGCGTGACATCGCTGCTCTGACGAGCCAGAGCCGCACACGGAAACGCTGTTTACCTTCCCGCTAGTAAGCGGTCCCTATTTATCTACTTGCACCCGGGGGTGCTTTCGAACTGCTAGGTTGGCAGGCGCTGGGACCGAGCAATGGGAGCGCACCCCGCCGCGGGGATTTGAACCGCTGACCTTTCGATCGGCAAGCCCTAGGCGCTGAGGCTTTTACCCACAGCGCCACCCGCATCCCCTACTCTCTCACCTACTGTCCTGTAAAAGAAGCAGAAGCAAGAAGCCAGCACCCACCAATCCATACAGAGAAGAAAGGTGGCTAGAGAAGTCCTAATCTCTATAGACTGAGTCAACAAGAGAGAGAATCTCCACATGCAAAGACTGCCCCATTGTTGTGGATAAGTACTTGCAATCAGGCCACTTTTAGAGATGTGAAGTACATGTTTTTTAAATATTCAAACCATGTAATGGTCTGAAAACAAACGTTAGTGTACTGTGTACGAAAAGAATGCTATTGTAATGATGCCCAAAGATGCCAACTTTGCTTTGTCTTGACTGAAGCTAGAAAAAAACATGGAGTGACTGGACACACAAACTGGTTGTCCATTGTTTGTTTTTCTAAATGATCCATGAGCAGTAAATCAAGAACAAACCTTGGTTTCCGCTTCTGTTTCGTCTAGGAAGAAACAAACCACGAGCGCTCGTTTACATGCAATGCCAAGCCAGCCACTCCATGGTTTGCTTCCTACCTGAAGGGAAGGTGTTAAAGATCTCCATCTTGTCAGCATTCAATCACAGATTTCACCCAGCCCACGTGTTTAGGGCATGCGTGGCTTCTGTTGATTCAGATGCCACAAACAGAGTTGAGTATTGTCAGCATAGTGGTAACACCTTCCCTCGCATCTCCTAATAACCACTCCTAGTGGCTTTGAATAGATATTAAATAGCAGAGGACAAAACTGTGGCCTGCAGGTGGAACTACAAGGGGCCCAAAGCGCAGTCGCCGAGTACTAATCGCTAGAACCAACCCCGTAAGTAGGAGTCAAACTGCTGTAAAATGGTACTCCCAACTCATGGAAGTAGTCCAAGAAAATACGGTGGTCAACAGTATTGTAGCTAAGCAGGTCTGACACTGGGTACTCACCATGACTTCTTCAGCCTGACGCACCAATTCTGCTGTCTTGGCTTCTAATTCTGCATTTACACGCCTAAAACAGTAATTGAAAACTGTGTTTAACTCGGCTATCTTTTAGAAAGCAAGACCACTAAAATGGTGCTGCAAGGAGTCTGCCTTTAAAATCTGTGTTTGAACTTTGGGCTTGTGCTGAGGTTTCTTTTTGCATCTGTTTCTTCTGATTTCATGGTTTTGTGTTTCTATACTTGTGTACTGAAAGCCACTCAGAGAAGGGTAGGTAGCACGCAAATATCATTAATAAACAGGCAATGTAATTTTTAAAAGGCATCTAAGGGCAACTCTATCAAGGTCTCTGGAGGTGAATGCTCTGCTGAAGTCATCCACTCAGTATGCCTGGGCACCCTCCATATATGCTGGAAGTACTGTAGTGTATTAGGTAAAAATGTAAAGGACCTGTGGCCGGTTAAGTCCAGTCAAAGGCAACTATGGGATGCGATGCTCATCTCACTTTTCAGGCCAAGGGAGCTGGTGTTTGTCCACAGACAGCTTTCCGGGTCATGTGACCAGCATGACTAAATTGCTTCTGGTGCAACGGGACACCGTGACGAGTGCCAGGGCACATTGAAATGCTATTTACCTTCCCGCCACAGTGATACCTATTTATCTACTTGCACTGGTGTGCTTTCGAACTGCTAGGTTGGCAGAAGCTGGGAAAGAGCAATGGGGAGCTTACCCAGTCACACAGATTCGAACCGCTGACCTTCTGATCGGCAAGCCCAAGAGGCTCAATGGTTTAGACCACAGTGCCACCCACTACGTACTAGACTACAATATGGCCAAGGGGAGTTGCAGCTCAAAGCATCTGGAGCAAATGGATTCAACTTACAAGAAAGGAGATTCTAACTTAACATCAGTACAGTCAAAGCTTGGTTGTCGAACATAATCCGTTCTGGAAGCCCGTTCGGCTTCCAAAATGTTTGACAACCGAGGCGCAGCTTCCGATTGGTTGCAAGAGCTTCCTGCACTGAAGCGGAAGCTGCGTCGGATGTTCGGCTTCCAAAAAATGTTCAAAAACCAGGGAATTTACTTCTTGGTTTTTGGCGTTTGGGAGCAGAAACGTTTGAAAACAGCTATTCAGGAACTGAGGTTTGGCTGTACTCTGGCAGTAAGAGCTCTTTAACAGTGGAACAGACTCCCATAAGAGGTGGGGCACTTTCCTTCCTTGGAGGTTTTGAAAGATGGCTACCTGTATTGTATGATCTGGTTGGATTTCCTGCATTGCAGAGGGTTGGGCTAGATGACCCTCAGGGATACCATCCAACTCTACGGTTCTATGAGGTCAGAAGAAGAAGAGTTTGGATTTGATATCCCGCCATTCACTCCCTTTAAGGAGTCTCAAAGCGGCTAACATTCTCCTTTCCCTTCCTCCCCCACAACAAACACTCTGTGAGGTGAGTGGGGCTGAGAGACTTCAAGGAAGCGTGACTGGCCCAAGGTGGCAGCTGCAGGTGGAGGAGCGGAGACGCGAACCCGGTTCCCCAGATTAGAAGACTACCGCTCTTAACCACTACACCACACTGGCTCTCAGCAAGCTAGGAAAGACTCCTGGAGCACGCTTTGAACCAGTCACTGCGGTGCAGAGATGAGTGAATGCCAATAGTGCCTTAGTACAGAGCAGACAGGATGGCAAGTGTGGGACTAAGATTCAAGGACCTTCAAAGAAACATTTGAACTAATTGATATCGGCCTGAAAGCGAGAAGTCCTTTGACTGGACTTAACCGTCCAGGGGTCCTTTACCTTTATTTACCTTATTGGGAAATATTGGGAAATTAATAAAAACATTTTTGACAACAGCAACATTTAAACATTTCAGTGTAGCATAGTACAGTATAGTATCAAAATAATTTGTTTGCAGAATATGAATAGATATCTTTTCAAAATCAAGCACTGCTGAGAGCCGTTTCTTTTGGTTTTCCAATGCATTTCTTAACAATAAAAAATTCGGTGTGGTGTGAGCAAATTATCATGCCCAGAGAAAAAAGTCTGAGAACCACTGGTCTAGAGCACGGGTGGCCAACTCCCAAGAGACTGCGATCTACTCACAGAGTTAAAAATTGGCAGTGATCTACCCCCTTTTTTGGATTCAGGTCAAAGTTGTTGAGTTTTTCAGGGAGGAGGTAAAATGTTGAGCTTTTTTAAGGGGAGCCACAGTTGTTCAGCTTCTTTGGGGGGAACCAATGATCTACCAGTGATCTACCGCAGACGTCCAAGGTAGATCACGATCTACCTGTTAGATATGCCTGGTCTAGATGAAGGCAAGGGTGCTTCTGAGAATGCCTACTCGCCTCTCTCAAATCCCCACGCAACTGGGATTAGAGGCTCAAGCCTGAGCCCGAGAAAGCGGCACTTACTTGGGAGTAAGGAAGCAAGGGGGGAAATGCTCTGTCGCCATCAAAACCCGTCTCTTGGACCAGACACCCCCCCCCCCCATAAAAAGCCCCATCGTAGCGTCGTGTGGCCAGAGCGGGAGTTGGGGGCTTCCTTGGCCAGCCTCGATACGCCCCCTCCCACTCGCTGGATTCTCACAAAGAAAAAGACACGCGTCTTGAATCAAGGGGACGCCCTTGAGGACTTAACGGGGGGGCGTTAAAGGGGGGGCGAGCATCAGCAGGGACCCCCCCTCAGGGAGAGAGACGCCCCTTACTTGTACTCCTCCTCCTTGGCCAGGAAGGCGGCGGCGCTGCAGCTCCTCGCCTTCTGCTCCGCGCCCGCGGAGGGCCGGCGGAGGGGCACCTGCGGAGGGCGAACGAAGCGGAGAGGAAAGTCAGGCGGGAAAGAAACCTCCCGCGGCCCCGCGCGACGCCCCGCGGCCCGGCCCGCGGCCCCATCCCACCCCCCCGCCTGGGGGGTCCGGACAGGCCGGCGCTTCCTTCACCCACCCGGGCCGAAGACGAAGAGGCGCCTCCCGCCGCCATTTTGCGCCGCAGAGGAGGAGGCGGCGGTGGCGGCAACTGGGGCTCCGGCGGCGCTTCGCCCTCGCTAGGCAACGGCGCGCGTGAGGGCGGCCCTCCTGCTCCGTCCTCCTCGGGCCAACCTCCTCGTCCTCTCCCAGGTGTTTGGGTCGGCGGGGGTGTGTTTGTTCTGCATATCTCCCCGTTTCCTCCAAGCAGCTCAAGGTTCTCCCCGCCCACGACAACTCTGTGGGGCAGGTTCGGCTGAGAGGCAGTGGCCGGCCCGACTGAGCGGGGATCTGAACCCTGCTCTCCCGGATCCTAGTCCAGCCCTCCAGCCACTGCTGGCCATTTCAGCAGCCTTACCTCCCTCCCTTGAGGAGGCGCCTCTTCTCTTGGGGGGCTTTTCTGTGGGGGTCCCCATATGTGAACACCAGCTTCAGTGGCCCCTTTGGGGCAGGGACCTTGGCTTGTGTTGCCCCCCCAGCCAGAGCCGAAGCTTTTTGGGGAGGGAGGCTAGCTACAGGTGAAGCCTCCAGAGGGGTGCCATTGATGCTCCTAGCCTGTGTGTATACACAAATGCACATGGGGGTGTCAAACTGGGTCTTTGACCTGGGTGAAATAAAGCATGGGTGCCCTGGTAAATGTTGAGCAGGAGCTGACTGGTGACAGCCCCCAAGGAGAGGCTAAACATGCGGGTGTTACTAATATGCACCAAAGAGCAGCAGTACAAAGCACAATACTGAATTCCTTGGGACCAGCAGCTGGCAGTCATGGAAGAGAAAGGAGGCCTCCCTCTCTAGCTTCCACTACCTGCTCAAGCTACAAAGAACTGTAAAACTTGAAAGCCTCACTCTGTTCACTTGCCTGTCAAGATCGCCCTTGAGCCAGTGTGACCAACTGGGCTCATCCACTCCAGCCCCGACTGGGCTAGGTGAGCTGGGTAGCACTTCCAGAGACCACCTTCAGCACAGGAACAGGTCAAAGTGCTGTGGACTCACAGCTTAGAGTTGTGAGCACCGGATTTACTCCAACAAGACAGTCGTCGTACAGCAGAGTCCAGCAGAGTCCAGCAGTGTATATAAACAATGTGGAGAGCAGCTCTGTAGAATATTCTCTTCATTCTATAACTACAACTATTATACAACTATATACAGAGCTAAATAGGTCTAAGCATAAAGAATGCTGAACCGCACTGAGTGCCTGCAGCTGCTCTTAGCAGAAACCTTATCTAAACACACAATCTCTAACACTCAGTCTCTCTCTCCCTGACTGACTGACTGACTGACCGACTCACTGACCGACTCTTTGATGTGGTGCTGGAGCAGAATATGTAGAGAGCAGAACACACCTCCTCCTCTCTGCAGAATCAGCAGACTCCTCAGGAGATTCTTGGATATGGGAGGGGTGAAATCTCCTCATTGCCAGAGCAAGGAATCCCTACCCAGCTGAGAAGATTAGATCTCCCTCAATTGGGGGTTATGGGTGCACATGTGGCCAGGTCATTCATACTGCACAGGCCTGTGCCTTTGCTGTGCTCATAGCCTTGAGTCCACAGCAGCACACAGACGACGAGTTGCACTGCATTGAGTTCTCCTCAGATACGAAACATGAATTTCAAACCTTCTTTGCTGTTAACTGTCTCCAAAAGCAGCTCACATCAGTCAATAGCACACTCAAAGGAAGAAGTGAGCCCTGTCTTCCAGCTTACAGACCAAAAAGCAGAATAGCATCAACAGCAAAAAGAGACAGAAGAAAAGGGGAGGGAAAAAGGAGAGGAGAGAGAGGAGCTTGAAAGTGCAAGCCAGGTCAAAGTGGAGAGAAGAAAACAGGCTTAGCTGTCTGCTGCATTTAGAGACATTGTTTTATCTGCTTGAGAATTTTATGCTGCTTTTCAAAACAAAAGAGGTTTTCCCAAGTGAGTTACAACCTGTGCCGTAAGACATTTAAAAATAAAAACCAGTTTCTGAAAATGTTTAAACATGGCAGCATAAAACAACAGTATTAAACACTTTGTAGCTAGACCTCACCAAGATTCCATATACTGTAAAACCATTAAACAATATCACAATTTTCAACAGAGGGCAGTGACAATTCAAAAACCAGCCCATTGTTTTAACCAAAGGGAGAAGAAAACAAAAGGTCTACTTTTCTTAAAGTAGACTGGGAAGAGTTTAGCCATAGTCCCCAGTGAGCCTTTTGGCCTTTCTCATGAGCCAGAGGAACAAGTGCCCTGGTTTCTGTAGTCCTGGGGCAACAAAACTTTCTGCCTGGGAGCTACCGTATTTTTCGCCCTATAGGACGCACCGTCCCATAAGGCGCACCTAGTTTTTTGGGGGGGAAATAAAGGGGAAAAAATTATTTCCCCCCCAAGGCACGGGGCTGGGGCAGGGGAAGCCCGAGCTTCCCCCGATCCCAGCCCCCAAACAGGCAGCTCTCTGCAAGCCGTGGGAGCCCAGCGCTGGCACCCGCTGCTTGTGGAGAGGTCCGCGAAGCCTGGACGCACTGAGCTCAGCACGCGCAGGCTTCAGCGTGCAGGCAACTCTCCGCAAGCAGCGAGAGCCCAGCGCCGGGCTCCCGCTGCTTGCGGAGAGGTCCGCGAAGCCTGGAGAGCGAGAGGGGTCGGTGCGCACCGACCCCACTCGCTCTCCAGGCTTCAGCGAAAGCCTGCATTCGCCCCATAGGACGCACACACATTTCCCCTTCATTTTTGGAGGGGAAAAAGTGCGTCCTATAGGGCGAAAAATACGGTACATTTAATATTGCAACCAGTAGATAGACCTGTAGCTATCTGGAAACACAACTAAATCTTGGTCCTGATGTGGGTGTCAACATTCTCACACAAAGAGTCACATAGCTGCCTTACACTGAGACCATTGGTCCTGTTCCATCTCAGTTTTGTTGAAGTGGCTCTTCAGAATGTCAGGTAGGAGTCCTTCCCCAGCCCTGCCTGGATATGTCATGCCAGGGATTGAACATGGGACCATCTGCATGCAAAGCAGCTGCTCTGCCACTGAGCTATGCCTCTTCTTCTTTGTGACCACTTGTGGCAAGAGTGGAACCTCTTGCAGTCTCTTCTGAGGAGGAGAAGGAAGAAAGAGAAAGGGCTGCTGTGGTGGACATAAACTGGTTTCTGGGTCTAAAATACAGCAACTCGAGCACATATTGTGTGACATTGGTGTGGCTGGAGAGTCTTTGTCAGAGATAGGCAGGCAGGTGTCTGGATAACAATATGGTTGCATAATAAAATCCCCCAGCAGCCCAGCCCTAGGAATATGTTAACTGTTTTGAAGCATATTTCCAGGCAAGTGTGTTCAGGATACATAAATATAATAAAGATTATTAGGATTGAAGTGTAAGCTATACAGCTTCACAAAGAATACAGTGCTGAATCCTTTGTATGGCACTTTCAATATCAGCCGATGTGTGTACGCATGCAGTTAGGAAGCCCAGCCAAGCAGAGTTCCCTCTCTGGTCCACACACCAGAAGAATAAATGGTTTCTAGGTGGTTTTAATGGCTGCCTTTGCAGCGTCCTTTCTGTGACATCCTGACATCCTGTGACTTTGTTTTCCTTTGTTTTGATTTTTTGCTTAAGGAGTTACACTGGCATCACCATTTCCACCCTAATCCGAACAATGCCCTAGGCTCTGCTGTTTAGCCATACAGAATCCTCTGCCAGAGAGGTTTTCCCTGGTAATATTCTCCGATTACAACAGCTTTGTGTCTAGCAGGGGGGAGAGAAGGACCTTAAATGTTATTAAACCTCATCAGCACTATGAAAAAAAGGTAAGTGGTTCACCAGCAGCCTGCATTTCCTTGACAATACCACAAGTCTTCCACAGGGCATAATCCTTTAAGCTCAGGAGTTTGGTCACTTTTGTTCTGATTATTACAGCTCAAAAGATTTGACACTGACATCCTCCAAACCACTTTCCAGCCTTTTGTTATGCCAATATGTTCTTGTGGAAACAGAATAATTGATTCTTATTGTGGCCTGTGTTTAGAGTTCTTAAAAACTCACAGTGTACCCAATCCATTGTGACTTGATGAAGTCATCCTTTTGCAGAGTTAGTGTCCCATTAATCTATCAGCTCCCCCCCCCCCCCGGACCCAACAACCAAAACAAAATAATCTTTCCATCTGGAGCACAAGGCAGATCTGCTAATTTACAGAAGATGGAATTTATGGGAGATGGATCTGTTAATGGACAGTAGCCAAGCTAGATGGAAACCCCACTATTAGTGTTAATGGCTTCTGATTGCTGGATGCCAAGGGCAAACCAAATGGCCTGACTGCTACATCATCACGCCCTGCCTGTGGGCTTCTTTCCCATGACGTGTGGATGGCAAGGGATAGAGACTGAATGCTGAACCCTATGGACCTTTGATACAACCTTGCAAAGCAGGTCTTTGTGATACAGTCCAGCCATTGCATTTTCTTGCATGCTTATGGGAAGCATCCACGCACAAATGTACTGTGTGGATAATGTGCATGCTGCTGACTGGTGCCAGGGGGGTCCATGATCTGCAGGATCCTGGAAGCAACTCCTGTGATTCAAACAACCCAGGAGAGAAAAACTGTTCCGTAGATACAATAGCCAGTTTTTCAAAGTGAGATTTCCCATCTTCATATACCATGACAGACCATGGTTCAGTGGTATGAGCATCTGTTTTGCATGCAGAACCTACCAGGTTTGAACCTTGTCAGCACATCCAGGTAGGCCTGCGATAGATCCCTGCCTGAAACCATCCTGGAGAGACATTGCCGGTCAGTGTGGGCAATACTGAACTAGATGGAGCAATACTGAACTATGGTCAGAGTCAGCATAAAACAATTATTATTATTTATATTTTTTGAGTCACTTGTTAGCAAAGGTTCCAGGTGACTTACATTTAAGACTATAAACATAAATATGTTATACCATTAAAAATCCAAACAAAGCATTAATATTCTCAAGCAAAACATCTACAATTTGTACACGCACACACAATCCCCCACCCCACCCCCAGTAATAGTCACAGGAAGCTTTGGCAGCACACTTAACAGCTGAACAAAATCAGCTCAGTCCATCAAAAGCCTAAGTGGAAAGGTAAGGCTTTTCCTTGTGCTGAAAAAATGTCAGCAAAGGTACCAGGCAGACTTCGACAGGTGGAGAGCCGCAACTGAAAAGGCCCTGAATAGACTTCCTGCGTTCCTATAAACAATCAGTGCTTTCAAAATAGCCAGAGCAGCTTGTTTTGCCATTGGGAAAGGCTTGAGAGTGCTTTTTTGCCAGGTTACTTCATGTTCACTCTCTGGCTATCCTCAGAAGGCCAGGAAAAATTAGCATGTGAAGAAAGGGATATGGTGGTTTTATGTGATGGCTTTTGTATAATTGGAGCAATTGTATAATTTGTTATTCAGCCAATGAGCAACAATATACATCTGAAGGATAAGTAAAATAAAGCAGCTGGCAAACTGAATAGAAAATGATGCACGTGAATTACAGCATGACCCTCAGACAAAGCCCTCTCTGCTTTCTAGGACTCCAGTTAAACCCAGATTCCTCAACAGTGCACCGTCAAAACAAACAGCAGCATTAAACCAGGCCACAGCATTTGATAAATTGAGAGGGATTTCCTCCCCAGCCCCTCCACCCTAAGTACAGAAAGCTCTCTGCAGCCGGTTTTCCTGTGTTCTGCATAGTCATCCATCTTCTCAGACGATGTTTGTTTTGTGCTTGCCAGCAAAACATATACAGTAATTTAGCTTTCCCATAATCTCCCAGCTATAATCCAGACAGATTTCTCCTGGATTTCTATTATCTAGATTTAGCAATATGTTGTTCACTGGGCAACTTAAATTGCTGCAAAGCCTTTAGTCCTCACAATAAACATATTCTGATGCCCCTGATAATGGAGACAGCGGATTGTTCTGGACATTAAGCGCATGTAAACTTGTATATTTGGAAGGGGCACAGGTTGAACAGCTGGGGCAAAGCCTGAATGGGGTCCACTAATTTCACTGCACAACAAAAGCACCATCTGATGTTTACATGAACCCATCATAATAATGAGGGGAATGAGATCTAGAGGATCACCAGCAACAACTATGACATTTATTTGCAAGGAGCTTTGGAGGACAACAAATATTTTCCTTATGATTTCAAAAAGATGGAATGGGAGATGTGTTGGGTGATTGCAGGATTACAACCAAGGCTACAGTCTAAACAATAGGAGTAACTCTCATGGAACAAAGTGAGTCTTACATCCGAGTAAACCTGGATAGGATTGGACTGTAAAGCAGTTCTCTTCTGAGGCCCATTCCTTATTTTGCTTTTGCAAGTCTGCCACTGGGAATTTGATATGCTAAAGCAGGCAGAGAAGGGAGAAGCTGCTTCCAGGTGAACACATGAATTGTCTTCAGATGTAAAACTCTGGGTCACTGCATAAAAAACCATTTGCTTACCTTGTTTATTTTCATGCACGATATGTCCTTCTGTGGCATAGTTTATTATTTTCCCCATTTTATGGAGACAGAACTGAGGTTGAGCTCGGGATAGCTCAGTCAGTAGAGTACGAGAGTCGTGGGTTCAAGCTCCACTGTGGGCAAGAGATTCCTGCATTGCAAGGTGTTGGACTAGATGACCCTGGGTGTCCCTTCCAATCCTACCATTCTATAAAATAATTACCCTTATCCTGAGCTTTGCCTACTAAACTGACTGGCAGTGGCTTTCCAGGGTTTCAGGCAGGCATCTTTTCCCAGCCCCATCTGGAGAGCCCAGGGATTGAATCTGGGGCGTTCTGTGTGGAAAAGAGATGCTGCCACTTAGCTACAGCCTTTCCTCACTTCTATAGTGAGACAACAGGTGAGCTGGGATATGAATCCCTGTTTTCTGTTACCATGTTAACAACAGGCACATTAGGAAGCTGCCACAACCCACACCAGAGTGGTGTACAGTGGTGCCTTGGGTTAGAACTTACCTTTTTTCCCCGCTCTGTAAGGCACACCTGACCATAAGGCGCACCTACTTTTTTTTGGGGGGGGGGGAATTCAAGGGGAAAAAATATGCGGCTCGCTCTGTCCCTTCCCCCACCTCCTGCAAAAGCCAGGGATAGCTGTGCGAAGTCTCCCCAGGGCAACGGGATGAAGGCTTTGCAGGCTACCCCACAGCTGCTCAACCCAAAGAGCCTGTCCGCTGCTCCCCACACTTGTGGGGCTGGCGGTGGGGAAAGCCGAGCTTCCCTCACCGCCAGCCCCGGGGAGCAGCAGGAAGGCTTGTCGGGGCTGGCGAGGGAAGCCCGGGTCCCGCCCCCCCCCCCAGCCCCAGGGACCACACATTCGCTCCATTAGACACACAGACATTTCCCCTTAGATTTTAAGAGGAACAAAGTGCGTCTTATGGAGCGAAAAATACGGTAATTCATTCTGGAGGTTCGTTCTTAACCTGAAACTGTTCTTAACCTGAAGCACCACTTTAGATAATGGGGTCTCGCACTGCCGCCGCACTGCTGGAGCACGATTTCTGCTCTCATCCTGAAGCAAAGTTCTTAACCCAAGGTACTATTGCTGGGTTAGCGGAGTCTGTAACCTGAAGCGTCTGTAACCTGAAGCGTCTGTAACCTAAGGTACCACTGTACTAGTAAAGTTTGACATGCAGGAGCTACGGTAATCATGACAGCTGCCATAGTTAGGCCCCCCAAAGGGAACCAAAACCAGCAGGAAGTTTGCTGCTCATCTAGAACCCCCAAAGAGCAGCAGTTTATTAGGGCCAGCTGCAATTACCGGTAACATGACCTGGCAGAAGGTGCCGTAGTGGCGAGCATGCTGAACTTGGCTGGGGAAACCTGGGCTCACTTGACGGAGTGATGTTGGGCCAGTCATTGCCTGAGCCTAGTCTTCTCCAGGGGGGAGAATAATGAGGATAAAGTGAGATAGCCCACTCTAACTCTTAGGTCAAGGGAGGAAGGGTAGGAAACAAATGTAAACAGCATTAAAACACCATGTGGTTCACAGATTGCCATTTCACATGCTAATGAGACAAATTTTAAACAATTTCACAACGTTTTGGTTAGTCCTAATAAAGGTATTGCGCAGCTACGGATTTTGGACCAACACAGCTTTGTTCTTACGAACCAGCATGTTTGCCTTTGTTTTCAGAAATACATTTTGAATGTTTAATGATGACATTTATATGACACTTTTCCTGTGCTCAAAATAATGTTATGTTGGTACCTAACACCTAGGAAGGGACACGGATGGCGCTGTGGGTAAAACCTCAGTGCCTAGGACTTGCTGATCGTAAGGTCGGCGGTTCGAATCCCCGCGGCGGGGTGAGCTCCCGTCGTTCGGTCCCAGCTCCTGCCTACCTAGCAGTTCGAAAGCACCCCTAAGTGCAAGTAGATAAATAGGTACCGCTTTATAGCGGGAAGGTAAACGGCGTTTCCATGTGCGGCACTGGTCCTGGCTCGCCAGTTGCAGCTTTGTCACGCTGGCCACGTGACCCGGAAGTGTCTTCAGACGGCGCTGGCTCCCGGCCTCTTGAGCGAGATGAGCGCGCAACCCTAGAGTCGGTCACGACTGGCCCATACGGGCAGGGGTACCTTTACCTTTACCTTTAACACCTAGGAAAAGTGAAAGCTGTGTTTGGCAATATGAAGACCTGGAAGATATCCGTGTGGCAGGTCCTGGTGACTAAAGGCAGGCAGAAGGTTCTGCAAGGAATCAAGAGAGTCACTCTCTACTGTGAGCAGCTAGATCTATAGCTGAGCTAGAAAGTGTTCTGACTGCAGAGGCAGCAGAGCCAAACCAAAGTCAGCAGCTTTATATATTTTTTATTTATTTGACACTTTTGTCATACAAGGGAGGAAACAATATGGAAAATAGTACAGTCAACAAGTGGACAACATCAGCAATATTTCTGCCAAATACAATCTGGTTAAATGATATGTATTATTTGGATTAATAGCCTGCCCATCAGTTCAAGCTCTCAGGGCAGGTTCAACAAAACCATTTAAATAACAATTAAAGGTTAAACCCCCTTCATGGATCACTGCCTTGCCATGGCGAAGGGGCTTGACTAACTCAGAGAAGCTATGAACTATGCCGAGCCGGGCACCCAAGATGAACAGGTCATAGTGGAGAGTTTTGACCAAACGTGATCCACCTGGAGGAGGAACTGGCAAGCCACTCCAGTATCCCTGCCAAGAAAACTCCATGGACAAAGACAACAGGCATATAAAAGTTATGACGCTGGAAGATGAGCCCCTCAGGTCGGAAGGCGTCCAACATGCTACTGGGGAAGAGCGGAGGACAAGTACAAGTAGATTCAGAGCTGATGAAGTGGCTGGGCCAAAGCCGAAAGGACGCTCAGTTGCGGATATGCCTGGAAGTGAAAGGAAAGTCCAATGCTGTAAAGAAAAATATTGCATAGGAACCTGGAATGTAAGAACCATGAACCTGGGTAAGTTGGATGTGGTCAAAAATGAGATGGCAAGAATAAATATTGACATCCTGGGCATCAGTGAACTAAAATGGATGGGAATGGGCGAATTTAGTTTGGATGGCCATCATATCTACTACTGTGGGCAAGAAACAAGTAAAAGAAATGGAGTGGCCCTCATAGTCAACAAAAGAGTGGCGAAAGCTGTACTTGGATGCAATCTCAAAAATGATAGAATGATCTCGATACGAATCCAAGGCAGACCTTTTAACATAACAGTAATCCAAGTTTATGCACCAACTACTGGTGCTGAAGAAGCTGAAATTGAGCAATTCTGTGAAGACTTACAACACCTTATAGAAGTGACACTAAAGAAGGATGTTCTTCTCATTATAGGGGATTGGAATGCTAAAGTAGGGAATCAAGAGATAAAAGGAACAACTGGCAAGTTTGGCCTTGGAGATCAAAATGAAGCAGGGCAAAGGCTAATAGAGTTCTGTCAAGAGAACAAGCTGGTCATCACAAACACTCTTTTCCAACAACACAAGAGACGACTCTACACATGGACATCACCAGATGGGCAGCATCAAAATCAGATTGATTATATTCTCTGCAGCCAAAGATGGAGAAGCTCTATACAGTCAGTAAAAACAAGACCTGGAGCTGACTGTGGCTCAGATCATCAGCTTCTTATAGCAAAAGTCAAGCTTAAACTGAAGAAAGTAGGAAAAACCACTGGGCCGGTAAGATACAATCTAAATCAAATCCCTTATGAATACACAGTGGAAGTGAGGAACAGGTTTAAGGATTTAGATTTGCTGGATGGAGGCTTGCAACATTATACAGGAGGCAGCAACGAAAACCATCCCAATGAAAAGGAAATGCAAGAAAGCAAAGTGGCTGTCCAACGAGGCCTTACAAATAGCGGGGGAGAGAAGGCAAGCAAAATGCGAGGGAGATAGTGAAAGATACAGGAAACTGAATGCAGATTTCCAAAAAATAGCAAGGAGAGACAAGAAGGCCTTCTTAAACGAGCAATGCAAAGAAATAGAGGAAAACAACAGAATGGGAAGAACCAGAGATCTGTTCAAGAAAATTGGAGATATGAAAGGAACATTTCGTACAAAGATTACCATAATAAAGGACAAAAGTGGTAAGGACCTAACAGAAGCAGAAGACATCAAGAAGAGGTGGCAAGAATACACAGAGGAATTATACCAGAAATATATGGATGGATCGTACACCCCAGGTAGTGTGGTTGCTGACCTTGAGCCAGACATCCTGGAGAGTGAAGGCAAATGGGCCTTAGAAAGCACTGCTAATAACAAGGCCAGTGGAAGTGATGGTATTCCAGCTGAACTATTTAAAATTTTAAAAGATGATGCTGTTAAGGTGCTACACTCAATATGCCAGCAAATTTGGAAAACTCAGCAGTGGCCAGAGGATTGGAGAAGATCAGTCTACACCCCAATCCTAAAGAAGGGCAGTGCCAAAGAATGCTCCAACTACAGCACAATTGCACTCATTTCACAAGCTAGCAAGGTTATGCTTAAAATTCTACAAGGAAGGCTCAAGCAGTATGTGGACCGAGAACTCCCAGAAGTGCAAGCTGGATTTAGAAGAGGCAGAGGAACCAGAGACCAAATTGTAAACATGCGCTGGATTCTGGAGAAAGCTAGAGAGTTCCAGAAAGACATCTACTTCTGCTTCATTGACTACGCAAAAGCCTTTGACTGTGTCGACCACAGCAAACTATGGCAAGTTCTTAAAGAAATGGGAGTGCCTGATCACCTCATCTGTCTCCTGAGAAATCTCTATGTGGGACAAGAAGCTACAGTTAGAACTGGATATGGAACAACTGATTGGTTCAAAATTGGGAAAGGAGTACGACAAGGCTGTATATTGTCTCCCTGTTTATTTAACTTATATGCAGAATTCATCATGCAAAAGGCTGGGCTGGATGAATCCCAAGCCGAAATTAAGATTGCCGGAAGAAATATCACAACCTTGATGGCAGAAAGTGAGGAGGAATTAAAGAACCTTTTAATGAGGGTGAAAGATGGTGAAAATATGGTCTGAAGCTCAACATCAAAAAAAAAAAGAAGATCATGGTCACTGGGCCCATCACCTCCTGGCAAATAGAAGGGGAAGAAATGGAAGCAGTGAGAGATTTTACTTTCTTGGGCTCCATGATCACTGCAGATGGGGACAGCAGCCACAAAATTAAAAGACGCCTGCTTCTTGGGAGAAAAGCAATGACAAACCTTGACAGCATCTTAAAAAGCAGAGACATCACCTTGCCAACAAAGGTCCGTATAGTAAAAGCTATGGTTTTCCCAGTAGTGATGTATGGAAGTGAGAGCTGGACTATAAAGAAGGCTGATCGCCGAAGAATTGATGCTTTTGAATTCTGGTGCTGGAGGAGACTCTTGAGAGTCCCATGGACTGCAAGAAGATCAAACCTCTCCATTCTGAAGGAAATCAGCCCTGAGTGCTCACTGGAAGGACAGATCGTGAAGCTGAGACTCCAATACTTTGACCACCTCATGAGAAGAGAAGACTCCCTGGAAAAGACCCTGATGTTGGGAAAGATGGAGGGCACAAGGAGAAGGGGACGACAGAGGACGAGATGGTTGGATAGTGTTCTCGAAGCTACCAGCATGAGTTTGAGCAAACTGCGGGAGGCAGTGGAAGACAGAAGTGCCTGGCGTGCTCTAGTCCATGGGGTCACGAAGAGTCGGACATGACTAAACGACTAAAACAACAACAACAACAACAAAGGTTAAACCCCTAATTCAAGATTTCAGCAACACAACTTACTGCTACTATTACACTTATACTCCACCTTTTCTTCGATGTACTTTACATTTACAATATTGAATGTACTTACACTTCTTACCTTACTCTTAATATATTTTCTAATACTTTCTAATACTTTCTCATAACATCATACCATTTTTCCTTATTTTTGATTTACACATGGGTCATTCAAATGCTGCCATCGATGTTATGTCGTCATTATATTTTTGTAGGTATTTCTTAAACATATCCCATTTCTGAGTGAATGATTGTTTTGTATTTCCCCTCAATCTATTTGTTAATCGAGCCATTTCTGCATAGTCTAGTGACTTATTCTGCCATTCCCTTACTGTTGATACTTTCCGCCCTTTCCAATTTGATGCAATTAGTAGCCGGGCAGCGGCTGTCGCATGTAAAAAGATTTCTCTTATATTTTTCGGGATATCACTGCCTAGAATTCCAAGCAGAAATGGTTTATTTTTGTTTTGTTAGAAAGTACAAGAAAAGAGTACACATATGTACAAGTTTAAATAAATATTGAATGGTATAATTATTTAAGGTTATCATCATCATCATCATTACCTTTTCTGTGTACGTGTATTTAAGATTGTGTATGATATCCATGGATTCCAATTAATAATAATTAAAAGGGGTGGGGAGAGAGAAGGGGCTTGGAACACTGGTCTCCAAGGTCCTCACCCAACATCCTAAATATTACACCACACAGGTTTGACACTGCAAAGGGAGAAGGTAGCAAGCTTTTACGTCACTCATCCACCCCAAAGGCATAGGCAAAGAGGTGCCTCTTGATCTAGTGATGGAAAACACAAAGGGATGCATCTCAAAGTGGAAGAAGTTCCATACCCTGGGGGCCACCACAGAGAAGGCCCTCTCATAATAAAAGATGGGGAGTGGGAAAGTTTATGGAAGAAGAAACTACAGTGCCCAGCATGGCCAACAGTCATGGGATGTCGGGAGTTGTAACCCAACAATATCTGGAGAGCACTTGGCTCCCACCCCTGCCGTACTGGCTAAACTGATATTGAAATAATATATGCTGGTAATGGAGATATAAGCGGCAAAATTAATTCATTCAGAGATACACCACCCCCTTTTGGAATTGCATTGCTCTGCCCCAGGCAGACTGCTAAACTACTGGTGCAGTTCATGCTCATACGTTCCTAGGGCTGCTTCTGAAGTTATGCCTTCTGATCACAGAGGGCAGGGGTGAGGGCTGTGCCAAAGGGAAATGGGTTGTAGCCAGCCTTGCAGGACTAAAGAGTGAGACAAAGTTGGTGATTGTTCAGAATATTTTACTAACTCAACCAAATTGGTTTCATAGATTGTGCAGCTGTCAGTATGGAGTTGCTTTCTTGCGCAGGCATAAAAACAATAGTAGGCTGGGTTTCTCTCCTTGACTGAGTGTGTGCACTTATCAAACACACTTTTTAGTTCTCCTGGCTTGAGTTCAGAGCAGCTCTCTTCTCTGGTTGCCAAAGACAGAGGGAGGGGAACCCAAATTTAGCTTGGCCCTCGTTATCGGTGGGGTGGCTAAATTTATCCTTAGACTGGCTGCTCTGCCGAGCCAATTTCTCCTTGTCTAACCTGCTCTAAACTGTAGCGTGAGAAACTATACACACACTAATCCTCCCCCCCCCCCCCCAAAAAAAATATTACTCAAGCAATGCAATACAAAATTGTTTGGGCTGAATAAGTTTTCAGTTCATAGATCTGATGTTGTCAGAGGCTCCAATGCTTAGTATATATTTTAACGTGACTCCCTTCCCCTTCGTAATTGTGCTTTCCAGTGCAAATTAAAAGGTATATAAAGGAATTTATTTGTATTTATTTATTTAAATAATTACTACCTGCTCTTCATTGTTCACACAAGACCAGAGCAAGGGAAAACACTGAAATACAATAAAGTGATTATTTCATTTAAATACAGTTTAGTATAAAATCAAGCAGCATACTAATGGCATAACTACATCAGTCAAGTGAGGGGCACTACTTTAACCAAATGCTGGGAAATAAGTAAATGCAAGGAATATTATGAAAATGGAATTGTTTTTATTTGTTGTTCCTTTTTATGTTTTTTGTACTTTTGTATTTTTTCTTTTCTTTTTTCCCCCTATGTAAAAATCTTAATAAAAATGTTATAAAAAAAAATACTTTAACCAAATGCTTGGGTGAATAGCCATGTATTTACCTCCATTAGCATTGGTGCTACTTGAATCTGAGAGGGGAAGGGGGCACTGCAGAATCAGGGTGCTGCCACTGCTGAGAGTGCCATTGCATTATATCTCGGAGAACTGTGGCACCATGAGGACACCCCCCCCATGACCTCAAAGTCAGGGCAGGTATATAAGGGAGCAGGTGGTCTTTCAGGTATCCAGGTTCCAAGCCATGTAGGGCTTCTGTCGTCAAAGCCAGCACTTTAAATCTGGCTCGATAATGTATTGGCAGCCAGTACTGAGCTGTCAACACATGTGTTATATATTAAAGGTGAGCTGTCCCTACAGGCAGCGTCTGAATCTAAGGCAACTCCACATAGAGTGAATTGCAAAAACCCAGCGATGAACTTACCAATGCATGAACTAGAGAAGCCAGACCACCCACAAGGGCCTTGGCCTGTTCGTGTGTCTGGTTCATCCTTCAAGGACTCAGTGTCTAGCAGCAGGTCAGGGCTAGGCATGGCAGAGGCCTTTTGCCATGTGCCCCCCATCTGAGGAAGGTGCAGAGGGTGGCAACACAAGAATGGGCATTTTCAGGGGTGGCTTCCCAGGTATGGAATGTTTCTTAGAGAGAGCTGCCAGGCACCATTATTAATAAATGTGACCATTATTTACAACATTATTAACAACTGCAATTGTTGTAACCCGCCCTGGGGCCTTAGGGTAGAGTGGTAACAGCAACAACAGCTTTTAGACACCAAAGACATTCCTGTTCTTTACTGAGGGATCCTCAAATCTGAATTTTAGTAGGGTGGGAAAGGATTTGCACATTTTTTGTTATTGCCCAATGAACACCTTTAGTCAATTGATGTTGTGTTACTTTTCTAGTATATTTTAAATTGTACATCATACCTGCTTTTATAATTGTATGTCATTTTAAGACACTGTTGTAGTAAGTAATGAATAAATAAATGCAATTAATAATAATAATGTTTCCCAGAACTGAGCTCTGCTTTGACCTTGAATAAGTGTCAACTGAGGAATTGGCTCTTCTGGATAGAAGGGACCTGCAAATAATTAGAAACACCAATTTCGCCCCCCTCCGCCCCCAATTTGTATCCAGAGCATTTTAGAGCTAGTTATCAGACAAACTCTCACCGGCTTCCTTAAGAAATGCCTTTATTAAGCTGTATTTCCAGGCGATGTCCACTGCAGTCTTGGATGGCCGCTACAAGAACATCCCATACCAAAATAGACTTTGAATTTGTGGTCAGCCTCAGGTGGAAGACATCACTCATTATCTGTTAGCCTGCTCCTTATATAAAGATCCGATTGCTTTCTGAAACCTTTGCTCATACAAGCAAGCAGATACGCCCTGGTAGAAATGGTCCGGTTTCTTTGAGTGACAGTAATAGCTTCAGAATAGCTTAATAACAGAGTGGTTCTCTATGCACTGGCTGCAAGAAAAAAAATCACTATAAATTATTGTGGTGATTTGGAGGTTTAATTTGAAATCAAGAAGGATTTGAGTTTGTTGGTGTCTCTAATAACCCCTCTCTTACAGCATGGATGTTGGCTCATATTATGGATCTGTATTGTTTTATTGGTACTGTTTGTTATGGTCTTTGGCTAGAACAATAATCTTATATGGAATTGAAAATCAATAATAATAGAGCCAGGGCAAAATAAAAAATTAAAAGACAATTTAAAAATAGCATCAAATACATTAAAAAGTTTCATACAGTGGTACCTCTGGTTACGAACTTAATTCGTTCTGGAGGTCTGTTTTTAACCTGAAACCGTTCTTAACCTGAGATACCACTTTAGCTAATGGGGCCTCCCTCTGCCACCGGCACGCGATTTCTGTTCTCATCCTGAGGTAAAGTTCTGAACCCGAGGTACTACTTCCGGGTTAATGGAGTCTGTAACCCGAAGTGTTTGTAACCTGAGGTGTTTGTAACCTGAGGTACCACTGTATTTTGGTAAGGTAAATCCCCCACCCCTCTCTAAATTTCACTGTCACCAGCAGTTAATGGGAAGCTGCCAACTGAGTAATGACAGCAATCTCCAGTGTAGCACACAGGACACAAGGGACCAAGCCCTGGGACTTCCCCTGCAAAAGAAGGAGCAATGACATCACCTGCCAGAGTCGTGCCAGGCCAACTGGCACATTTTCCTTTCTCTAGCAAGTGACTGAGGTGGTAATAAGGATTTCAAGTTTGCTTCTGAGTCACAACAGCTGCTTTTCAGGCCTATCCTTGGAGGCTGAAGGTTGCAATTATGAACTCCTGTACTTCAACATTCACCATCACACTATTGCTGAAAGCTAACTGGAGTCTGCATTGGCAATTATAATAGATATTTATAAGATTTTGTATTCTATAGTGATAATATAATAATAATAATTTATTATTTGTACCCCAGCCACTCTGGGCAGCTTCCAACAGAACACTAAAATACAATAACCTATTAAACATTAAAAGCTTCCCTAAACAGGGCTGCCTTCGGATGTCTTCTAAAAGTTGGGTAATTGTTTTTCTCTTTGACATCTGGTAGGAGGGCGTTCCACAGGGCGGGTGCCACTACCAAGAAGGCCCTCTGCCTGGTTCCCTGTAACTTGGCTTCTCGCAGCGAGGGAACTGCCAGAAGGCCCTTGGTGCTGGACCTTAGTGTCCGGGCAGAACGATGGAGGTAGAGATGCTCCTTCAGGTATACTGGGTCGAGACCGTTTAGGGCTTTAAAGGTCAGCACCAACACTTTGAATTGTGCTCAGAAACGTACTGGGAGCCAGTGTAGGTCTTTCAAGACCAGTGTTATATAGTGATGTTTCCTCTTTGGCTTGCTGAATCCGTGCCATGGTGGGGAGCTCCCGTTGCTCTGTCCCAGCTTCTGCCAACCTCACAGTTCGAAAGCACACCAGCACAAGTAGAGAAACAGGTACTGCTGCGACAGGAAGGTAAACGCCATTTCCATGCACTCTGATTTCTGTCACGGTGTTCTGTTGCGCCAGAAGCAGTTTAGTCATGCTGGCCACATGACCTGGAAAGCTGTCTGTGGACAAAAGTGTACACGCACACACACAGGTCACAGGGTGGTTTAAAATACAAAAATACAGAAATACATAACATAGTAAAGGTAAAGGTACCCCTGCCCGTACGGGCCAGTCGTGTCCGACTCTAGGGTTGTGCGCCCATCTCACTTAATAGGCCAGGGGCCAGCGCTGTCCGGAGACACTTCCAGGTCACGTGGCCAGCGTGACGAAGCTGCTCTGGCGAGCCAGCACCAGCGCAGCACACGGAAACGCCGTTTACCTTCCCGCTATAAAGCGGTACTTATTTATCTACTTGCACTTAGGGGTGCTTTCAAACTGCTAGGTGGACAGAAGCTGGGACCGAAAGACGGGAGCTCACCCCGCCGCGGGGATTCGAACCGCCGACCATGCGATCGGCAAGCCCTAGGCGCTGAGGTTTTACCCACAGCGCCACCCGCGTCCCTTACATAACATAGTAATAAACCAAAACAACCCCCCTAGTTTAAAAGGCCATAAATTGCTTAATTAGCCAAAGGCCTGGGAAAAGAGCAATGTTTTGCCTGGCGCCTAAATATATGTAGTGAAGGCACCAGACAAGCCTCCCTGGGGAGAGCATTTCACAAGTGGGAAGCCACTGCAGAAAAGGCCCGTTCTCATGTTGCCAGCCTCTGGACTTCTCATAGAGGAGGCACACAAACAAGGGCCTCAGATGATGATTGCAGGGTCTGGTCAGTTCATATGGGGAGAGGTGCTGTTTTTGGAAAAATAATTAAAATTGGAGAAGGAAAGAGAATGGTAATGACTTTTGCAAATATGTATTGTGTAAAATGATTGAATTGTTTAAAAATGTTATTATTTGGCATATATTGGTGCATAACATCATTGAATTATTTTTTAATGTATTTATTTGGGGGCATTTATAGCCTTCCCAATAACTGAAGTTTGCGAGGTGGCTTAGAATACATTTTAAAATGCAATAAAGTAGATAGGATTTTAATTATGCAAGGGGCAAAGTTGTATACAACACTCCCCCCCAGTCTCCCAGAGGGTGTTGAGAACAAGGAGTGCCTAAATTGCAGCTGGCAGTATTCAGCTGACCAAGGCAGGGCAGAAGACAGGGCTGCTAGTATTTATTCAAGGCATAACCAGCCCAGGGGCTTCGGCCTGCCAGTCATCACAAGGCCCAATGTGGTACATGCCCTTCTTCCCAGGTGCCAAGGGGAGGCAGTGGTCGTAGGTGGGACAACACAACCACACGGCTACAGGAGAAGTCAAGTGGCAAGGATGCTTCCAAGGGGAGGGGCTATGCCCTGCTTGGGTATAAATGGTGTTAAGTGGGAGCCACCCCAGCGCCCTTCAAAAGCTGCTGGACTCATCAGCCCCAGCAGATGTGGCCATTAATTTGAGAGGATGGGAGTTCTGGTCCAACAACGTATGGAGAGTACCATATCAGCTACCCCTTATGGTCCTGAAAGAGAAAAGGCTTTTCAGAATGTCAGTGCTCTTTCCCCAAGTCCCAAAGGAGCTGAGGAAGAACCATTCACCACAGGAAAGAGAAGCCAAATGTCCTGCATGACACCTGTGCTCTTCTCCTCCAACTTTGTGGCTGGGAAAGGTGTGTTCCTGAGACAGAAGCCCAGTGCTAAGATGGCTTCTACCTCTCCCCCATTAAAAAAAGGAAGCCAACCACCATTTATGCTCTCCTAAACTCATTTGGAAGTGGGGAAAGGCCTCAGGCACAAGCCAAGGGTCAAGATGGCTTTGTCTTCTCCACTCATGACTGAAGAACAAGCCAGTCTCAGTTCAAAGTGGCAGTCAGGTTCCTCTTCCCTTCACCTGAGGAGAAGGCTGTTGGCCATCCCTATTTCCCCCTGCCTCACTTCAGAAGGGGTCCATGAGGTGTCTTCTGTTTCCTGCCTTTTTACTCAGCACTGTGGTTCTTCCTGTCTTCTTTTCCCCATCAGCATCTCACAGGGTAGTGCTTTGGAGAAAGATGACCACTCTGCCTCCCCTTTCCTCTTCGTGAGACCCAGGGTCAGAGGGTGGCAGGAGCCAAACAGCAGGCCTGAGGCCTGGCTTTGGGCAGGGGGCTGCTCCTCAGTAGCCTTTAGCCTGCCACCTTCTCCCTTCCCCATCTGAGGCACAAGCAGGAGTGGAGCTGCCCAGGCACTGAAGCAAATGCCAGACACGAACAGTGTTAGGGTCGTAACTTCCAGAGGACTGATGTGCTGACTTCTTCGCCTCCTTGTACTGGCTCTTTATTGGAGCTTTAGCCTTCAAACAGCTTCCCAGAAAGCATTGCTCTTCCTGAAAAATGGCCTTTCTCTCTGGAATCTGTTGGGGAGCAGGATGGAAATGGGGATCCCAGAATTTTAGACCAACAGACATGGGGCAAATATTGCCCAGTGCAAGAGAAGCTTTCTGTACACTTCTCTCCTCCAGCCCGCTGTTATAGGAGAGCCCACCAAGAGCAGGCCCAGAAGAAGCTGTCTTATCCTGTCACACCTTGGTTCATCCGCCTGTGTTTCGCTACTATGCTGACTTACAGCTCTCCATGGTTTTAGTGAGCTGAGTGGAGATTTTAATCTTGCCCCCCTCCCATCCCAGTCAGACATTTTCATCACCAAGCTAGCTCTCCAAAAAGAGCCAGTTAAATGCTAATGGTACTATTAGAACTCACAAGCTTCCCAAACTTGAACTTGACTTCCAGCCTTTAGGTGTTCCTTCTTCACATAAGGCACAATCAACCATTGGGACTTGATACCACAAGTGAGTTGGTGGCAGCTGTGAGCTAGATCAGTGCTACTCAAAGTGCCGGTCCACAGACCAGTGCCAGTCCGTGAGCCATAGGCTGCTGGTTCACAGTGACTCCTCTGCAGGCCAGCTTGGGTGGGATGCTTTAGGGGCCAAATATGGTACCGGTTCCTGGTACAATGGATATTTTTTTTGCCAGTCCACATCAGATAGCTTGACATGGCTTCAAAAGGGCCTTTGACACATACATGGAAGCCAAACTTCACTTACAATTTGCTCTCAGCCATGGTCTCTAACTGCAACCTCCATGCTCAGAGACAGTATATCGCAAATGGGGGGAAAATGACGTGTGACCTTCTTTGCTCAGGAATTCCTCACTGTCCTCCTTTTGTGGAGGAAAGATGGGCACCACGGAGCCCTTTGGCCTCTGCCAGCAAGGCAAATCCTCAGGTGCCCAATGGCTCTCCTGTGCCATGATTCATGTGATCTCAGGTGGTGCGATCCACTGCAGTCTACTCAGAAGCAGCGTGGAACCCGAGGCTGCAATTCCCGACCCACAATCTCGGATATGCTGAACGCCACGGGGCACGTGCAGGAGCGCGACGCTGCTTCCAAGCCGCGTTCCCTCGCGCTCCGGAGTTCTGCAGGCAGAAGACGACGAGTAGAAGTCGAGGCACCTTACCTTGGCATCAAGTCCCGCTGCGTTCCGCGAGCCGGCTGCTCCTTGCCAAGAAGCGAGCCCTCAATGCGCGGGATTGAAGCCGCCTCCCTCGTGCCTTCCTCTTCGCCGGGGGCGGTTCCTCCGAAGCATGCCTAGGGATGCCAGGAGTGGGTCTCTCCTTCCGGGCAACAGAGCAGGAGCAGCGACAGCAGCCGCCGATGCCAGCCGCTGGCACCGGACCCTGGGAGGCAGCGAACACCTGCGAGGGCCGGGGCGCTTGGGGGGCGCCCATCTCTCCGGGCCGAGCACCAGAGGAGGCGGGCAGGCGGCTGCGCCTTTCCTCCTCCTCCTCCTGGGCCGAGCGCGCGCCCTACTTCGCTCGCTCCCTGCCTCTCCCGCGACAACAGGAGGGCGGTCGCGCCAACTGAGGCTGCGCGCACGGCAGGCTGTCCGGCCGGCCGACCGACCCACCAAGTCGGCAGCGGCAGCCCCAGGAGGTTGCAAGGCGGAGAAGCCAAGCCCGGCGGAGGCGAGGTGCTGCTGCTCGCGCTGCGCGGCCGCGGGCTCCCTTTGGCCGGCCTTCCTTGTGCGCGCCTGGCCGCGATGCGCCTCCCTCCTCCTCCTCCAGCGTAGCAACGGCAGCGGGAGGCTCCTCCTCCTTCGGCGGCGGCGGCGGCGGCTCCTGCTCGGGTATGCGCCCCTCCAGCCAGCAGCCGGGCCAGGCGGCTCCCGCGAGGGCTGCAGCGGTGGCTGCTGGTGGTGGTGCGGCGGCGGCGGCGGGGAAGGCCTAGCTAAGCGAGCCAGCCGCGCGCCCTCTCCGCCCGCCTCCCTTTTTCCGCCTCCGCCTCCTCCTCCGCCAGCCAGCCAGCCCCGACCCGGCAGTGATGGCAGACGAGCCGCAGCAGCACCAGCCACCTCCGACTCAGCAGCAGCAGCAGCAGCAGCCGCCCGAAGCCCCCGGCGGGGTCGTCCCGGTGGCCACGGCGGCCCCTTCGCTGCCGGCGCTGGTGCCCGGGCTGCAGGGGACCGAAGCCAGCGCGCTGCAGCACAAGATCAAGAACTCCATCTGGTGAGCAGCCCGGGGAAGGCTCCGGGCCCGGGGGTGGCTGGCTGGGTGCTCGGGAGGGAGCCGGCCGGGGGTTTACTCATGCATGCGCTGCATGTGCCCAGCCGCCCTGCCTGCTGCATATTGATAGGGCGCTCTGAGCCGCCACGGTGCCGGGTCGGGGTGCCTCGGCGGGCCCCTCGCCTTCCCGATCGGGGTTTTGTTTTTGCAAGGGTTTCGGAGCCCCCGTTGCGCCGCCTCCCCTCGCATGCTGCCTTCTGGCTCCGATCCCGCAAGGTTCTTTCTGCGGCGGCAGGAGGAAGAAGGCGGCGGCGGCGGCGGGGCGTGTGTGTGTGCCTGTGTGTCTGCAGGGTGGGGGAGGGGAAATGGAAAATGTGTTTACTCGGCTCTGCGGAGGGAGAGCGAGACAGACCCGGGCAGACAGAGCCAGACACGCTCGTGTGGAGAAGGGGTCGGGCTGGGCGCGCAAGGCAGGGTGCACGTCTGCCTGCATGCTTCCTAGCTCGCTTGCTGGCGACCCAACACAAAGCTCGCCAGGCGCTGCTTTGCACGGGGCTGCTTCCCGATCCACAGTCGCGTCCGGTGCAGCCCGGGGCAGGCGGCGAGAGACATGCCTTCTCCCCCCCCCCCCCGCCTCGCCCCGTCGTGTGCAAAGCAGCAGGTCGTTCCGTGAAGGGGCATCGCCTCGCCTGGCGGCTGGCTGGGCTCGCCCTCTCCTCCTCCGCCCAGCGCCCCCCCACCCCAAGGCGCGTTTGTCGGAGGAGGCGGGGGCGCCTCTGCCGCATGTTGACATGCATCTCTTTCTCCCTCCCCTCCTTGCTGCAAACACCAGAATGGGGTGACTTGCCTCTTGCTGAGCAGCAATAGCAGCAGCAGCAGCCCCTCGCTTGTTTACAGCTGCTGCCGCCGCCGCAGCCCCCCTTTTTTGCAGCGTAGGGCGCCGTTTCCTCGGCACTGCTCCGGGTTTTCCGTCAGAATCAGACCTCCCCTTTGAGCAAGAGAGCTGGAGAAGATGTTCATTCAAAAAAGACTGCAATACGTTGTTCCTTGGGTACACTCCTAAAGCCAGGGACTGACTCGCTGTCTGCCATTGAGGATTTAGCCACTACACTGGCTTGCGAAGTGGGAGGCACCCGAGCTTTGCCTTCCATTAGAAGCCTTTTTCAGCTGAACCGACTTCTTTGCAAAAATAAAATCCCTGAAAACGAGGTGTCTTTCAGTGCTTGAAAAACACAGTATAAAGGCCTTTCCCTGTGTGCACGATGTCCTTTGAAACCTTTAATGCATTTGTTCTTGTGGTTTAAAAATGACATTTTGGGTATGTGTGGTGCTGATCTGAAATTGAGATCTACATGGTGTAAAATATATGGGGCAAATTGAATTGTCAGTGGAAGCAATACAGGTTGTGTGAAGGGATTGCATTTGAGATGGTGAATTGCACGCAGGCTTTGGGGAACAGACTATTAAGCAGCCTTTAAAAATCTAGGCAAAGGAGGTGTCTGCTGACTCCAGTCTGCTCGCTGCCATTGTTTTGTTTACAGAATGCCATGAGTTAGAAGTTCTCTCCATCAGCATCCAGACTGTGTCTTAAATTGCTGCTGCTGCTGAAGTGTTTGATTTACAGTATTATTATTTTTTTAGACACCCACTTAAAATATTTTCCCATTCTCCCAGTGTTCAGAAATCAGCCTCTTGAATAGGGTGTTTACATCAGTGGTTTCAGGGGAGGTGTAACATCCAAGTTGGAAGACAAAATGGCTACTAAGTAAAACCTCTTCCCTTTTATATGAACTTGGGTGTATAGGCTTAGTTCAAGCACAACACCATAGCATTGTTTGTTTTAATTCCCAATAAAATTGGGGCTTCTAGGACATCTTTTTTTTTAAAGACACACAGACAACCTGCCAAATGTTTTTGCATAGCCTTGGCTGCTTTAGCTAGGGATTGGCTTGTCAGCCTGATGGGAGTGAATGGCGGATGCCCAGTGGCAGTGCCTGCTGGAATGGTGCTGTTACTGGGAGTGTGACCAGCCAGCGCAGCTTTTTTGCTTACCCTAAAGGTGATCCTGAATGCCGCGTCTGGGAAGGAAGCCCCGCCAGTTTGAATGAGCTTGTGTCTCAAGTGTTCAGGATTCTAGCTCTGGGCGCATGCTGCAGATAATAAGGATTAGTTTCCTTTTAACCCCATCTCCCCATTGGCTGCTCTTGGCCCCAGAGTCTGTGATCCTGTGTGTGCTTAGCAACAAGTGTGTCCCCTTGAACTCAGCCATTCAGGCTTCAAAAAAACATGTCTTGAAGCTGGGATTTAATTGTGTTTCACCTTTCCTCCACGCATCTTGGCGCCACACCTGCGAGGGCCCTGCCCTCTTATTTCTGCAACAACAGCCCTTTGGGGTGGGCTAGTAAGCTGAGAGAGAGTGGGCCAAGGTCACTCAGGGGACCACAAGTGAGCAGGAGGAACATGTGAGCTCCGTAGCCGCTGGGCAAGTCTTTCACCATTTTCTCAATCGTGTGGCTACAGGTGGGATGGGGATTCAAATTCATACACATGATTTTGGGAACAGAACTGGGAACTGGAATTGGGATTGTATAGATAGAGTAGCGTCTTGTTGCATGTATCCTTGTGTCTGTGAAACAGCAGCTCAGAAGCATCTTGTGCAGTGCTCTCAGAAGATTGTGCCCTGGTGTGTACTCTGGGCTGGTTTTCATTGCTGTTGCTTTGTAGTGGACTGCTAGTAAACAGTCTTCAGCTTGAATGGCTTCTCTCACTCTTTGCCGGAGTCCATGTGCTCAGCCAGGGATTTTGTAGAGCATAGCTCAGACTTGCAGTTCCATTACACGCTGGAATACTGCACCGATCTAATGCCCTGAGGTTTGGGGTAGGGTGGGCTAAAACTCCCATAAATAAGTAAGAAAAATTGCTGTGTATGGAAGGTGGCAAATGGTCTGTGTTCTCCATTAACCAATAAAGCTTAAAATGAAACCTTGTCTTTCTGGCTGGGATTACAGAAAAGAGCATCTGAAAATCTGTATGCTAACTCCTGAAACGTAAGTCGGATTTAATGTGACTGACTTCGACTGCAGTCCAAAACACACTTACTAGGAAGTAAGCCTCATTGAATTTAGTGGGACTTAATTCTAAATAAATTATATTATTATTATTGCTACTTATTTAATTCATAAATCACTTCTATGAGGCATCCTGGAGCAATTTATAACACAGTATTTTGTGTGTATGTATGTATGATATCTGCTACATATATTAAAACTTAAAATAATTGCATAGATGAAAACAATTTAAAAATTTATATTAAAATAGTTTTAAAGAACCACACATACATAAAATCAATTAAGATCCAGTACGGGTACCAATTGAGATTAAGACCTCCATTTGAAAGGCTCTTTGAAATTCTAAATAAACTTACATAGGATTTCGCTGTTGGTGGGTCCAACGGTTAAGAAGGCCGTTTCTGCACAAGCTGTAGAGGGGGCTTGTCAACCTGGGAAGGTAGCCCATCTAGGAGAAGGAAAACTTTGATCTTAAACCTCCATGACCTGAGGGGTACCTTTGCGTGAAGAAAAGGCTAAGGAGTAAACCCTACACAAAACTGGAGTGGGGTCCCTAAGATGGTTGGATGGTGCCTTGTACGCCTCCTTCGGGCAACAGCAGCCAAGCTGGTGCCACATGTCTTGCTCTGCTTCCCTTTGAGCCACATCAGCGAGGTTGAGAGAGGGAGCCCGGGACCTCCAGATACACTGCCCAGGCTTGCGCCCTAGGGGGGTCACGTTGGTGCTACTGACTTCACCCTTGGATGCACACTCCATTGTCAACAAGTACAGGTGGCAGCCATTTTAGACATATCCAATTGACATGACATCGCTGACACACAGATCTTTTTGAACCCAAAAGAAGGCAGAATGGGGGCGGGGCAGAATGGGATGTAACAGGGTGGGGTGCACTTATAGACGCTTTGCTGGTGTGTGTGGCGGCCGGGAACAGAGCCCCTGTGTGAAAGGATCACTGCCTGTGCCTAAAAGTGCAGTACACCTCCAGGTGAGCACTAGAGGAGGGACCCAAGTTCAAATCCCACACAGCCACAAAGCTTCTAGTTCAACCACTGTCTCTTGGCCTAAACTACCTCAGAGGGGAAATTGGGTTGAGGAGGGGGGAAATGGAGATGGGTAGAGCCTTTTGCATTTTCCTGGAGGAAAGGTGAGGCTTCAAAAAATATAAAAAATTAAAATGTTATATATCAATAAAATGTTATACCTAAGTTTGCTTCAATGAATTATTAGAATTGTCACTCTCTTAAAATAACTTTTTAATGACAATTCACTTGCCTTTTAGTGGTTTGCAATTAAAAACAATACCTCAGTATAGATGCTATTTTAAGATAATTAAAGTAGCTTACAAAATTGGAAGAAGAGCTTCTGTTTGGTGATAGAAGGATGGCTCACCTTTTAGTCTCCCTATTGCAGTGGGCACACTAGTGCCAAAATGTGCCTCCCCTTTTAATTTGCATTCCCAACAGCTAAAAGTTTACCTCACTAATTCCCCCTCCGCCACCGATTGATCAAATAATCCTGTAGTTGATTACTAATTAAACCTGCTTTCCCCATTGTCACTTTTAAAGGGTACAGCGATATATAGCAGTTAGTAAAATGGAAGACTTGGAGATGATAACAAGTCTGTAAGGACCACAGTGCATTTGGTCGGTTGAGGCCTTGGCCAGCAATATTGTTTCTTGCTTTAGCCACAACAGAATTTATTCTGGAAATTAAAATGAGTTTGACAGGCGATATTTGTTATATTATGAGGCACTTGTAGAGCCGGTTCTGTAGGCGCATGGCAAAGGGCCTCTGCAGATGACCTTGGGGCAGGCTTTCCCAACCTGGTGCCCTCCCAGATGCTTTTCCACTACAATGTCCATCACCCTCAACACCATCCTGCAGATGCTGGCCTAATGGGAGTTATAGTCTGACACCTATGGATTGAACCAAGCTGGCAAAAGTTGCCTCAAGGTACAAATGAGAGAAGGCAGTCTGTTAGGCGCTGAGGTCCCAAGCCCTGTCCCATTATGTGAAAACCAGCACGCTGAATTGGAGTGAATCAGAGACCAGATTACTTGCTCAAAGCAGCTCACAGCTAAACTTTTTAAAAACTACAGATTGTGTCTGTCCCATGTGTCTACCTTGGCCCTAGGATCACATTCAGAGGTCTTTTTTTTTAAAATAATATTTATTGCTTTTTGAACAATTTAAACATTGCAAAACCAAACAAAAACAGAAAAATAAAAAACAATACAATACAATAAAAAGACACTATATAACACTAAACACATTAAACAAAACAAAACAATTTAAAACACTCAAACAATTTCTATATCTTTCATTCACTTGTTTCACCGACCTCCTCACACCTCCCTTTTTGTATTCCACTTCTGTCAAATGTTTCAGCAATTCCTTTCCATCTTCCTCTGTTATCTGTCAAATAATTATCTTAACACATTCTAACCTTATTTTACTTTTAAAATTCTATTAATCTATTTATACTTAAATCCTTATAACATTTCTACTAAAGCCATATAACTTCATTCCAACATTTTAACATTCATTAATTTTGCAGTATTTCTGTAAATAATCATTAAACTTTTTCCAGTCTTCTTCCACCGACTCCTCTCCCTGGTCTCGGATTCTGCCAGTTCCATGTAGTCCATCAACTTCATCTGCCATTCTTCCCGGGTGGGTAGAATTGTGTCTTCCAATACTTCGCAATAAGTATTCTTGCTGCTGTTGTTGCATACATAAAGAAAGTTCTGTCCTTCTTTAACACCAATTGGCCGACCATGCCCAGGAGAAAGGCCTCTGGTTTCTTCAGAAAGGTATATTTAAATACCTTTTTCATTTCATTATAGATCATCTCCCAGAATGTCTTAATCCTTGGGCATGTCCACCAAAGGTGAAAGAATGTACCTTCAATCTCTTTGCATTTCCAACATTTATTGTCAAGCAAATGATAATTTTTTTCAAGCTTGACTGGTGTCATGTACCACCTATAAATCATTTTCATTATGTTTTCTCTTAAGGCATTACATGTGATAAATTTCATACCTGTGGTCCATAACTGTTCCCAGTCAGCCATCATTATATTATGTCCAACATCTTGTGCCCATTTAATCATAGCTGATTTCACCATTTCATCCTGAGTGTTCCATTTCAACAGCAAATTATACATTCTTGATAAATTCTTAGTCTTTGGATCTAACAATTCTGTTTCCAATTTTGATTTTTCCACCTGGAAACCAACTTTTTTGTCCAAATTGTATGCCTCCGTTATTTGGTAATAATGGAGCCAATCTCGCACTTTGTTTTTCAATTTTTCAAAGCTCTGTAATTTTATTTTGTCTCCATCCTGTTCCAGAATTTCCCAATACTTCGGCCATTTGGCCTCCATATTGAGTTTTTCCAGGGCCTTCGCTTCCATTGGAGGCAACCATCTTGGGGTCACATTCAGAGGTCTTTATCCAAGTGCCCTGCCAAATGAGTTGTGGTGGGTGACGTTTTTGGTGTTGGTGCCCCGGTTGTGGAATGCCTTACCATCTTTCTGGTGTGAGCTGAAGACATATTTATTTACAAAGTTTTCATATTTTTTTCTTCTTTTTTGGGGCGGGGGGAGTATTTGTTAGATCTGCATTGTTGTTATCATCTGTTATCTGGCTTCTGTTGTTGGTACTATATCTTAGATTTAACATTTTATGGCCTTTGTCAGCCTGGTGCCCTCCGGATGTTTTAGATTGTAATTCCCATCAGCCCTGGCAGATGTTCTGGAGTACAACTCTCATTGTCCCATCATCATAATGCAGCCATGCTGACCAACGTTGATGGGAGTTGTGGTCCGACACGTGTGAAAGGCACCCAAGGTTCAAAATTTTCCAGGCTCTTTTTGTAACTGGCGTGGGTCCAATTGCGACCAAGTGGAGATCTCTGGATGCTAGGCTTCTCCATCTGACTGGCCCCTCCAGCTTTCTTAGGCAGGTAAGCAGGTTTTGGTGACTGCAACTTCGGTTTAAGGAGTCATTTGGCACCTAGCTTATATATCTGAGTTTCTAACACTTTGGGGTTACACTCCCTCTGAAGGAGCAGATACACAACTTTGGGAGTGCTTCTAGATCCTTTGCAGTAACTTGTGGCTCAGGTGGCCTCAGTGGCGCAGACTGCCTTCCATCGGCTTTGGTTGGTGGGCGAGCTGCACCCCTATCTGGCATGGATAGCTTAATTTATGTTGCCTATGCTCTGCTAGGGACGCGGGTGGCGCTGTGGGTAAAACCTCAGTGCCTAGGACTTGCCGATCGTATGGTCGGCAGTTCAAATCCCCGCGGTGGGGTGAGCTCCCATCTTTTGGTCCCAGCTCCTGCCCACCTAGCAGTTCGAAAGCACCCCTAAGTGCAAGTAGATAAATAGGTACTGCTTTATAGCGGGAAGGTAAACGGCGTTTCCGTGTGCTGCGCTGGTGCTGGCTCGCCAGAGCAGCTTTGTCATGCTGGCCACATGACCCGGAAGTGTCTCCGGACAGCGCTGGCCCCCGGCCTCTTAAGTGAGATGGGCGCACAACCCTAGAGTCGGACACGACTGGCCCGTACGGGCAGGGGTACCTTTACCTTTACCTTATGCTCTGCTAACCTCTAGATTAGATTTCTGCAACATGTTATATGTAGGGCTGCTTCTGAAGATGGTTTGGAAACTTCAGCTGGTGCAGAATTAAGTGGTCAGGGGCAAGATGGTTTGAGCATATTACAGTGGTACCTCGGGTTAAGTACTTAATTCGTTCTGGAGGTCCGTTCTTAACCTGAAACTGTTCTTGACCTGAAGCACCACTTTAGCTAATGGGGCCTCCTCCTGCTGCTGTGCTGCTGGAGCACGATTTCTGTTCTCATCCTGAAGCAAAGTTCTTAAACCGAGGTACTATTTCTGGCTTAGCGGAGTCTGTAACCTGAAGCGTATGTAACCTGAGGTACCACTGTACACTGATCTTGGCCCTACAGCACTGGCTGCCAATTAGTTTTCAAGCCCAATTGAAAGTGCTGGTTTTGACCTATACAGTGGTGCCTCTGGTTATGGGTGCTTCACGTTACAAACACTTGAGGTTACGAACTCTGCTAACCTGGAAGTAGCTGCTTCTGGTTGCAAACTTTGCCCCAGGGTGCGAATAGAAATCGCTCGTCTTTGGTGGCCCCATTAGCAAAAGCGCGCCTCAGGATAAGAACGGTTTCAGCTTAAGAACTGACCTTCGGAACGAATCAAGTTCGTAACCAGAGGTACCACTTTACAGCCTTAATTGGCTCAGGACTGCAGTACCTCAAGGACCCACCTCTCCCCATATGAACCAACCTGGACCCTGTGATGATCATTTGAGGCCATTCTTTGTGTGCCACCTCCACAAGAGGTCGCTTTTTCTGCGCTGGCTCCCTGTTTGTGGAATGCTTTCCCTAGGGAGGCCCACCGGGCACCTTCACTACATATCTTTAGGCACCAGGCAAAAACGTTTCTCTGTAACCCGGCCACAGGCTGATCAGCATTCCATGGCCTTTAAAATGTGTTTGGGGGGAGGGTTACAGATTTGTTTTTGTTTTATTATGTCTTTTGTGTTCTCATTTTGTATTTTTCTGTTGTGAACTGGGCTGTGATCTTTGGATGAAGGATGTATGCAAATTTAATAAATAAATAAAATTGGTAAGTTTTAAATGGGTTGCAGCCATAACAATCGACTCTTTTCTTGCAGCTGATTAAGTATTGTGTAAAATTAAAATGATTTGGTGTCTTCTAATCCTGTCAGGATTATTCTTTTCTGCCCATCTGAAATGGATATGATGAAATGGTGTCTGCTTTGTTGTCCAATTGAGGCATATGTGTGTTTATATATACAATAATCGAAATGCAACACAGGCATCAGTGAGCTACATACCAATCCTGTTTTTGTTTTGTTTTTCTGGCCATGAACTGGTTTTTTCCTCTTACAGTACTGATGAAAAGGCCCAAGCTGATCTCTGAGCTCTTTATTTCCCCTTTTCTCCTTCATGGATTACAAGTCTAGACAAAAAGACCAGGCCTGAGCAGCAGCGCCCAGACAGCCCTGATTAGTGTCACTTAGGGCAGGGTTGCAAATTGCCCAGCCTTTGCTGCACTTTTGGGATTCAATCTCTGTGTTTCTGTTTTTATTTTAGATTCATTAAAGCTTTTATGCTAATCGCTTTTGTGTCCAGACACTTAAACATCAAAAGGGAGATAGAGCTTTGTTCAGCTCAACTGCTTGTGAATATGGGATTTTGGTTAATTTAGGGCGGAGTGGGGAAAAAAGAAGGTAAAAATAAAAAATTAGGGCGGAGTGAGCATTGTATGGCCCACTGTGTGTTTGTGGAGGGTGTATTTGACAAAGAGACTGTCGACAGACATCTCTGATGCTCCAGACTTTTGAGAGTCAGTCTGCAATTTCACTAAGGCTGCTAAAGTGTGTTCCACTTGTGAGTGCAATTGCTGGTGGGCTTGCCCCGTTAGGGCATCAGGTTGGCCACGGTGAGACCAGGATGCTGGACTGGAGGGGCCCCCTTTGGCCAGATCCAGCTGGTCAACCTGCTGCCCTGCAGATGTGTTGCACTACAGCTCCTATCAGCCACAGCCAACACAGCAGTGCTGTCAGCCCCGGTAATGTGCGGTCATGCTGGCTGGGACTTACAGAAGCTGTAGTCCCAAACATCTGCAGAGTGCCAGACCAGGTTCAGGGAAGGCTGGTGCAACAACTTTCACATGGTTGCCAGTTAATGCAACCTCTGCAACCATCTGCCAAGCAGTGCCTCACACATTTACATGTTGGTGTGTGAGAGTGAAACCCTGTCCCCCGTTTTGATATTTCCTCACTTGGGGGGAAGGAGACAGTCTCATTCTTGGTGCCACCTCCCATCATTCTTCCGTGAGAAAGTCACAGAAATGAGGCCAAGGCCTTTCTTTCCAAGTAAGCTGGAGACAGGTGTTTTGGGGGCTACCCAGGGCTAGAAGTCAACTGGGACCCACCATGTGACTGCTTCAGAAAGGGGCAGGTGTGCTCTTGTCTCTGCATGCTTCTGTATCCTGAACCAGGCAGAGCTTCTAAATGTTCTTTAGAGCAACCACACATATATTGGGCTGCCTAGACGATAATCCGGATCGATCAGGGTCCTGTCAGAAGTTAGTGAAGTTGTTGTAGTTTGGCTCAGCTGTGGTACAGCTTGAATGGCATCCTCACTAGCCCCTTTTGACATGACCCTCACTGCAACACAAAGAAATCAAAAATCCCAACCCTGTTTCTGCCAAAGGCTTTAATGCCAAATCAGAGAGGTACATAGGCAGGCAAAAGGTTACAGGGACAACAGCAGTACATAAACAAAATGCCAGCTAAGACATTGATCCAACAAGTGGCTTGCACATATTCCCAAAGTTATTTGCCTTCCACACTTTCTGATGTGCCATTCTGATGTCGTATCTGTTGTGTGTAGAATTTTGGTCTCCAAGAACAGCAGCTTTCATTGAAGAGGACACCATGGATAAACACAATCCCAGTTTTTTATCCAGTTTTTGAGGCCGTTTGGCTATCCCAAAGAAAGGGTTGCAAAAGTCATAGTTCCTCAGTGATTCAGAGTGGGTAAAGTGCCCAACCTACCTGCCCCAAGACCTTGTAATTAAAGCATCTTCAACAGAACATAAGGATAATGCTAGAAATGTAAAGAAAACTGATGCTGGCATAGCCCAGCCCCTGTTCATTTCAGTATAACTTTTCCAGGTGGGTTTGCTTTTCACCCATTTTAATTAGTGTGTGTGTTGAGGTGCTGTAGTTCCCCAGTCCCCTCTGTGGGCAACTAAATGTCTTACAAGACAGTTGTCCACTTTGCTGTCTTTTGAGAACTTCCAGTGGAGCTTGTCATTCTTTGTATTTTCCTTTCACCCAAATTGCTTAAAGACAGTGTTTGAAATTAGCCAGGCACCAGGCGCAATTTGTGCCTGACTATTGGCGCTGTGGGTTAAACCACAGAGCCTAGGACTTGCTGATCAGAAGGTTGGCGGTTCGAATCCCCGCGACAGGGTGAGCTCCTGTTGCTCAGTCACTGCTCCTGTCCACCTAGCAGTTCAAAAGCACGTCAAAGTGCAAGTACAGTGGTGCCCCGCAAGACGAATGCCTCGCAAGACGAAAAACCCGCAAGACGAAAGGGTTTTCCGTCTGCAGAGGCGCTTCGCAAGACGAAAAATGACGAAAAAATCGAATTTTTTTTTGCTCCAAAACCCCTTATTCTGAATCACTAAGCTGCTAAAAGCATTTTAGCAGCAAAACCGCTAATCCCCCCCACCTAAAAAAGCCGTTTTTAGCCCTTTTTTAGCCAATAGCGCTAATAGCGCTACTCCGTCAATGGGCTTGCTTCGCAAGACGAAAAAACCGCAAGACGAAAAGACTCCCGGAACGGATTCTTTTCGTCTTGCGAGGCACCACTGTAGATAAATAGGCGGGAAGGTAAACTGCGTTTCCGTGTGCTGCTCTGGTTCGCCAGAAGCGGCTTAGTCATGCTGGCCACATGACCTGGAAGCTGTACGCCGGCTCCCTCGGCCATTAAAGCGAGATGAGTGCCGCAACCCCAGAGTCGGCCACAACTGAACCTAATGGTCAGGGGTCCCTTTACCTTTACCTATTGGCCTCTTGCAATCAAGTGAAGATGTCTGGGTGCTGGGATGGTGCCTGACATCTCCATCTGGAGGTGCATGCCTGTGGATCTTGACTGTTTTCGCACACTAATACCACATTCTGTAGAATTCTATCAGCTATATTTTATTTGCACAATCAGGATGAATTTCAGGAACCAACATGCTTTTTTCTGTTCAGCCTTAGCAGGAGCAGTGAATAACATTATAGTTAATTATTGTAGCCTATCTTCACTCACCCCCACCCCACTGCCCTGCTCACAGTTGTGAAGAATATTCTTAACGTTATGAATGGCCCATGTCACTATTAAGGAAAAAAAGGAAGGAATAGGCCAATATGTATGTGGACTATCCCTGGATAAAGTGACTTTTCTTCTTTTAGTTCTCAAAGTTCTTAACCTAGCTCAAGGTTGTCATCTGAACTAGCCAGATGTTTAACTGATAATCACAGTCAGTCCATCATTTGAAAAATCAGAGAACTTGACATTCTATTTTGGCCCCTTGGTTTAAGGAGCCATTTGGCACCTAGCTTATGTATCTTGAGTTTCTATCGCCGCTTTAAAAAATCACTTTCATGGAAAGCTGGCTTGATCTGCTGCCTCCTGCAGCCAGAGCACCTTAACAGTCTCGTTTCTGATTGTTTCACCCACCATTGTTCATCAGTGAACTACTAGGTACGTGTGTGTGTGTGTGTGAAAAGAGAGAGAGTGAGTGAGAGAGAGAATATCTGCCTGTGTTTATGTATTGTCTCCTATCGCCTCCTCTAACACATCAACACACGCAGGTTGCTTTTGATAGCAAATTTGGGCGTAGATGATGTATTTGTGCCTTAGGGATACATAAGGAACTGGGTGTGCCCTTCCTCCAGGTGGTGAGCTAGCCAGAAAATATTTGGAGGGTAGAGGAAGCCAACCTCGCTTTCCAAGCAACTTCCAGCTGGTATCATGCACAACTGGAAACTCTGTGGTTCCCACAATGATAGATCCTAGTTTAAAGAAATAAAACAGCTGCTGGATCTGCCGATCCTTTCAGACATTCACTGAAGTCAGTGGACTGAGCCAGGAGGCAGGACTGCAAAAAAAGCTTTGTGTGTGGTTACCTGTCATTTAACTTTTGTTGTTAATCCCTTCCGCCTTGCTTGAGTAGTGGTAGTCACATTTGTTTGGGGGTTGGGGGTTGGGTTTGCTTCAGCTCAGGATAGATGTTTGTTGTGAAGGGAGACAAGGCACCTAAACAACAACAGCAGCATTTGTAAATATTTCATGGAGTCTCGGGCATAATTGCAGGAGGAGGAGGTAGCCATAGTTATAATTTATTTTCATTTATACCCAATTTTTCCTCTGAGTTCAAGGTTGTGTACATGCTTTCCGAACATTTGTGGTGCGAAAATTCACTTATCCAAACATGAGGATTTAGCGTCTAAACCTCGCTATTCACACCACATATTCCAAACAGAGAGCATTTTTTTATAATGCCTTGTTTGCCTTCTGTTGGTTGGCAGAGGAAAGGAGGGAGAAAGATCCAACAAATCGGAGCAGTTTTCCTGTTTTTTGTTTCGGATTTTGGGGGTCAAAATTCTGTGTCTGGGAATGCATTAGAAATTTTCCCATAGGAATAAATGGAAATCATCACCTCGTTATGTGAGCGCTCGGCTCATGAACGATTTTCATTGTCTTCAGTCAGCCAGACTTGCATGTGCAGCAACCCCTGATTTGCGTGGCCCCCCCACATGTTGGCAGAGCACGTGTAAGCAAACCCTGTTCTGTCCCCTTTTCTGGCCACTTCTAGGTTGCAGCGATGTGCACTTGCACGATCACACGTGCATTGAACAAGTGTAAAATAGCCATTGCCTGTATATAGTTCTAACCCCCCACCCCCCATTTTATTCTCACAACAACCCTGGGACACTGAGATTCCCCTGAAATATTCTATGGCAGTGTCCCATTAAAGGGCATTTTCACCATCAATTATTGTATTTTTTGCTCTATAAGACTCACTTTTTCCCTCCTAAAAAGTAAGGGGAAATGTGTGTTCGTCTTATGGAGTGAATGCAGGCTGCGCAGCTATCCCAGAAGCCAGAACAGTAAGAGGGATTGCTGTGCAGCGATCCCTCTTGCTGTTCTGGTTTCTGAGATTCAGAATATTTTTTTTCTTGTTTTCCTCCTCCAAAAACTAGGTGCATCTTATGGTCTGGTGTGTCTTATAGAGCGAAAATACGGTACATGCTTCAGACAACTTTTGAAGAGGCAAATCCCCCCCCCCCAGCCTTTACCTGATCTGTAACCTGAACCCTGGGGTGTTGTTGTTGTTGTTGTTGTTGTTGTTGTATATTACAGAGTTTTATTGAAGTTCTGTATTTTTACTGCTGCTCTGATCGTTTGTACTGATTTTGTTATATATCTATAACATACTTTTTAAGCTTTTATTGGAGGTTTTTATATAATGCAGTTTAGAAATGGTCTTTTATTTATTTATTATATTGTCATGTTCTCAAAGTAAAAGTTGACAAAGTCGAGTTCCTGATGAATTTTTGAAATATAAATTCTTCAGTTTTTATTTGAGCAGACACCACAAGCACCGTCCTAATGTCGGAATGCAGCATCTTGTAGCGCTGGCCCTCTGCAGCGCAGTGCATGTTTTCTTGGGAGTAAGCCCCATTGAACTTGGCAGAACTTACTTGTGAGTAAATGTAAACCTTAGCTAAGCACATACTTAGAAAGGCTGTCTGTATCGAACAACAAGGAAGGTTACGTTCAGATGTAAACAGTACTTTATTCAAAATTATTACACAGAATAAGAATACACTCAGATTTCTTGTGGAAAAACCTTGAAGTGTGAACAATTCTGTACTGCACTTATTCCTTTAGAGCAGGGGTCAGCAAATGTTTTCAGTAGGGGGCCGGTTCACTGTCCCTAAGACCTTGTGGGGGGCCGGACCATATGGGGGGGGGAGTGAATGAATTCCTATGCCCCACAAATATCCCAGAGATGCATTTTAAATAAAAGGACACATTCTACTCATGTAAAAACACACTGATTCCCAGACCGTCCGCGGGCTGGATTGAGAAGGTGATTGGGCCGGATCCGGCCCCCCGGCTTTAGTTTGCCTACGCATGCTTTAGAGTACTTGCAGGCCACTCCATAACAAAGTTTTCAGGGCAATTCACCACAGATCCATGGGCGTAGCCAGGATTTTTGTTAGGGCGAGGGCAGGCTTCATATGGGGGAGGCAGCTGCCACCCTTTGGTCATAATATTATGAACTAGCAGTAAATGTGGATATTTTGTCAAGTTTTAATGACAGGCTCATTCGTACAGTATTATCATCATTATCATTGTGCATGATATTAAGAACTAAATGTCTTGGAGATCATAACTTCAGATTGTAAGCCAGCCCCAGCCCCCAGCCCCCCCCCCCCCAAATCTGGTGCTTTCCATATTTTTTTGGACTAGTCTCCCTTTAGCTTCAGCGTCTTATGTCATTGCTGGCTGGGGCTGATGTGAGTTGCAGTCCATAATATCTGACGAACTAAGCGAACTAAGGCGAACTAAGACTGAAGGCAAACTTTCGAACTGATGCTCAGCTTCACAGACTTCAAAAAACAAGATTTGTATGAGTTGAAACCCTTTTTTCAACTCTTCCTACATGCCGGTTTGCTGCTTCTGTGGCCCTATTTGCACACCACCAGAAACCCACACAAAATGTGGGTGGACAAGCATAAATAAGTCTGTGGTTCACTCCTTTCCCCCTCCTTCAGTGTGGCTGTGATAAGTCTAGAGAAGCTTTCACTTCTGGTTGCTTGTTTGCAGTTTGCTGCTTTGTTAGAATGGACACATTTTGGGTAATATTATTATTTATTTACTTGATTTGACCTGCCCTTTACTACAAAAACCTAGGGTGAGTAACAGCAGTATAAAAGCAGTTTATATATATTTTTATAGCAGTATACAGCTATAAAGGCAAGTAAAACCAAAGCTGTTCCAACAGAACAGTGCAGATTCATCCAAAGTGGTGTGTCCCACAAATAACAACAAAACGCTTACCTGTGAAAGGCCATGGCGCAGAGGTCTTTCTTCAGCATATGCCAAAAGCTATGCAATGAAGATGATCAGGTGCGCCTCTGTGTGGAGCGAGAGCCACAATCTAAGGGCTGCCACATAGAATGTCTCTTCCTGGCTACCATATCTTGCACTTCTGAAGGTGATGAAACTACCAAAAGAGCCACACAGCCCTTCTGATCTTCACACCAAAGAGGATCTGTAGGGATGGAGAAGGTCTTTCAGATATTTGGGGCCTAAGTCATTCAGGCTTTTAAGCACCTGTTGTTGTTGGGTTGTTGTTTTTTAAAAATGTTTTTTAAATGAGACACTTGAAACCAGTTTTATTGTGTTGGACAAAATGACAAGCTGCAGTCCATCTGAACTGGAAGCAAAAGCTTCCAAACCTGTCCTTGTGGCTGTGGCATAGAGGAGCCTGATGCTCACCTAGGCTTGCTCCTGTCGTGCTAGGCTGTGATTTAGCATTGATGTCTGAACAGGACTTCCGTGTGTATCTCCAAACAGTAGCATGAAGCTGAAGGTGGTGGTGGGGGTTTGAGAATCAAGATACAGCCAGAGGAGCAGAGGTGGGAGTAGTGATGGAGGAAATGGTTCTCCCTGCTCTTTATGACACCAAACTTTGAACTAGTCACATTGGACCAGTGAGAGATGCTTACATCTTTTGCAAGCAACAAAGCAAGACCAAATAAAGCCCAACTGGAGGAGCCATGATGTCAAATTGAGAACAGAGAAAGTCAACAGACAGAGGATGACTAGGTTGAATTTTGCTTTGGCTCATTTATAAGGTGGTGGACTTGTCCAAGTTTGTCTCCTTCTTTGGAGGTCTTTAAGCAGAGGCTTGACAACCATATGTCAGGAGTGCTCTGATGGTGTTTCCTGCTTGGCAGGGGGTTGGACTCGATGGCCCTTGTGGTCTCTTCCAGCTCTATGATTCTATGATTCATGGCAGGCCAAGCTCAGGGGTTTCACAGTAGCAGCCTGAGTCTTGAGGATGACCAACTTCTTGTTACTTGCAAGTGACATTTTTTCTGCCTTCACGTAAGTTGAAGAGAACATGACGTTGATGCTTTTATCACTTGCTGGTGGTGCTGGGGAAACAATTGTAGGTTCTTCAGGAGCCTTTGTTTAAGTAATGACCTTTGTTAATCGCAAGCAAGATATTATCTGCTTGATGGGTTCCTGTTTTGTTTTGTTTTTTAAACCAAAACCCTCAAATTCCAGTTACATGGATGCGTTTTCTGGTTGCCGTGGACAGTTAAGCTTTTGCAAAACAACTTTCAGTTCACTAAAAGTCAAAGCTTGGAGATGGGAGTTTGAATCTATAAAGATCTATGAACTTGATTGTTGATTTTGGGCAAGACAGTGTCTTTGACTCAGAGTTTCTCATGAGGTATTCATTGTTTTATTTTACGCAGATGGTTGTAGGAATAGAAAAGTTGCGCCTTGTTGTGCTTCCTCAAGCAATTATTGCTGGGCCAGAAGAGGGAAGGTCCTCTCCCCCTAGCAGCAAGGAGTGGGCTGTGCTGCTGCTGGGGAAGCTCACCTAAATAGCCCCCCATGCCTTCTTTTCGGCTGCTCTGCCCCCTCCCTCCACTGTCTTTTCTTCTCCTTCCACACTGATGCTGCTGCAACCTGGTGAGCTCCTTGTTTGCAGAGTATTGTAATCCACGCTGCCAGGAATGTGCTGTGTTGTCAATGCATTCTACTCGGCTCCTGTTGTGCAGGGAAACATTAAGCTGTTGATACTGAGTAGAGGCTGCCTCTGTTGACTTAATATATTATATGGCGTACAGTGTGTATTTGTGTGTGTGTTGTTTTCTTTAAAGAACGTAAGAAGAGCCTGGGTGCTGGATCAACCCAAAGGGGGTTCATCTAATCCAGGGGTCAGCAACCTTTTTCAGTCGTGGGCCGGTCCACCGTCCCTCAGACCATGTGATGGGCCGGACTATACTTTTGGGGGGGGGGATGAACAAATTCCTATGCCCCACAAATAACCCAGAGATGCAAAACATGCTGATTCCCGGACCTTCCATGGGCTGGATTGAGAAGGCAATTGGGCCACATCCAGCCCACGGGCCTTAGGTTGCCTACCCCTGATCTAGTCTTAGCATCCTTTTCTCATGGTGGCCAACCAGATGCCCCCAAAGGGAAGCCAATAGGTAGGACATGGGCACGTGAACCCTCTTCGGCTCACTTTTCTCCAGTATTCAAAGTATTCAGAGACATTTACTGCCTTTGACTATGGAGGCAGGACATGGCCATAATGGCTTGCAGCCATTGAGAGCCTTATTGTCCTTGATTAATTTGTCTAAACCACGGGTTCCCAAACTCTGATCCACAAGCCTCGTTCAGGTGGTCCATGGTGTATCTGTGGATTTGTGACCGAAGATGGTAGACAGCACACCCATCACATTAAATACCTGTTCTGATTTGGTATTTTTATTGTTTCTTTTATTATTATTTCTGTGGAATAATGTGTGTGTGTGAAAGAGAGAAGTGATTAATTGACACCTTATTTTCAGTAGCCCCTGCTTGTTGGTTGGTTGGTGACTTGTTCTGCTTCTATAGTTGAGGGTGAAAGTCAGCTCCCTTTCCCTTTGTACCCCACCAAAGCAAATTACAGTTGTGTTTGGCTGCTTTGACCTCTTCCCCTCCAGAAATGGATGGTGGTGGTGGTTGTTTGATTGGGGGCCTTCTTTACAGTGGCTTCCTCCTTTGAGGAGTCCTCTGTTTGCCTTCATTGCAGGCGACTCCTCACTTACATGGGGGTTATGTTCCGGTGCATAAGTGGAAAACATGTAAACACACTTTCAATGCCCTCTCTCCCACTCTCTCTCCAATCCAGATCAAAAATACTGTACCAAAAATATCCACAGCTGGAAGTGAAGCTGTGGGGCCAGCAGGAGGCTGGAGGACGTGCAGAAAGCAAAGCCCTGCTGCGCCTCCGGTCTCCTCTCCGCTCTCACTGAAGTCCTCTTCGGGCTGCAGGGAGGGTTTCCTCTTGAGCCAGGAGGACTCTCCAGCTCTCTCCCTCCATTTCCTGGTATGAATTAAATTACAGTACAGGAGACTCTCCACTTATGTGGGGTTACGTTCCGGCCCCTTGTGCACATAAGTGATATATGTTTAAGTGGGGTGCACCCCAGTGCGCCTCCAGCTTGCAAGGAGACCCTCCCTGGAGCTCAAAGGGGGCGTCCTCCTTGGGCTCTGGGGAGGGTCTCCTCACAAGCTGGAGGTGCTGTGGGGCTTGGTTGAGTTTCTCCCCCCACTTCTGGGTTTCATGCGTAACCAAACCAAAAGCCTCCCCAAATCTCCTGCTCCTGACACCTCCGAAATGCCTTTTTGCCTGCCAACTTCTCAGCCTCATGAGACCAGCACTGACCCTCCTCACTGCCCCCTAAGCAACTCCCATCTTCCAGCATCCCTCCACTCAGGTGCCTCTGCTCCTGAAGCTACCCTCACAAAGCATTCTCTGTCCACCCTGCGAGGCTCCCTCAGCTGGGACCTGCCACCAGGCCACTTCCGAGTCCCAATAGTGCTTCGTGTCCAGCAGGGCCACCACTAGGACCAAAACAAGGCCCAGCCAGGGCACCCAATTGATGTTTGATGATTCAGCAGTAAACAGTGGGTTTTCCCAGGGAAAGCAGTGGGACAATACTAAAACCTCTAGGACCCATGACTAGAAATCACGGGACAAAGAGAAGTGTAGGTGAGCCCTGAGTCAGGCCATTTATCCATTTAGCTTTGTATTCACACTGACAGGCAGTAGTGGCTCTCTAGGGTTTCAGATGAGGAACATCCCCTGACATACCTACCTACCTACCTAGAGATGCCACGGAAGATTAAACCCTTTGTGAGTTTCTGCTGCAGTTTCCTTTGCACCCCCCCCCCCCCGGCACAGTTCAGGACAGCATGGCATTGTCACATCCCTGAATCTGATATTGCAAGTGGAATTGATAAGAGGTGCATGGCAAGGTGGTGCCTGGATCACAGTAGCCCAGCCTCCCCCAGCCTGGCAGCCCCCAGATGGCAGTGGTGGTCCAGTACATGTGGTTGGGGAAGGCTGTGGTAGCCTGATGAAAGAGCCCCCTCTCAAGCCGTGTGTCGATTGCATGTTCTTTGCATGATTGCTCAGCTGCTGCCCCCTGTGTGTTGCTGAGTGTGTGGTGTGGAGGCCTTCTCTTGCCCCTTGGAGAATGACCCACATGCCAGCCGTGTGCCACCCCTATCCCCATGCTGGATCTTGCTGCCTTCTCTCCCCCATCCCCCAGCTGATGCATCTGTCCATGTGGTGATCCGATGCTTGCTCATCAGTAAAGGTCATGGCCGAGTCCCTGGGCAGAGTAGGGGCTCCGCTTCCTTCTCACCAGCTGCTCTGCTGCCCATGAGAGAAATAGGTTAGGCACCAAATGGACAGATGGATGGGCAGCTTTGAGGCAGCAGACAGCTGGTTTAACCCACTGGGGGAACACGCCCCCCCCCGGTCTCTCTGTGTTTGGGTGCTTTCTGTTTCCTCCCGAGCAGGAGCAGCCATGCAACTTCCATGCAACTTTGCTTTGAAGAAGCAGGCAAACCTTCAGCAAGCAGTGTTGTCCAAGACAGTTCCTTCCTACATCAGCCTGGGCATGGAGGCTGCTTCTGTCTGTGGCACCCTTGACACATTTCCGTTTAAAAAGCAAACTGGACAGGGGTGACTTGATAGAGTTTCATGATTTTTTTTGGGGGGGGGGTTCCCCCCTTTCCCCCCTGCCTAGTGCTAGAACCCCCTGAGTCCACACAGTGAAATTAACCAGCAGCCAAATTGGGGCAGACTACAGTGGTACCTCGCAAGACGAATGCTTCGCAAGACGAAAAACTTGCAAGACGAAAGAGTTTTTTGTTTTTTGAGTTGCTTCGCAAGACGAATTTCCCTATGGGCTTGCTTTGCAAGACGAAAACGTCTTGCGCCTTTTTCTTAAAACCGTCAATGCATTTCCTATGGGAAACCGTGCTTCGCAAGACGAAAAATTCACAAGACGAAAAAACTCGCAGAACGAATTAATTTCATCTTGCGAGGCACCACTGTATATATAAAGAGTTTTGTTTAATTGTATGTGTAATATAAATTATCCATATAAATAATTTATGGAATGACGGGATTAGGATGGTGAATTCACAGCAGGGTTGGTGGATGAATCATGGTTGTAAGGTAAGAACCCTTGACTGGTCTCTCTGGGAAATAGTGTGCAGGAGGCTTCGACTTGATCCAACAAAACATTTGATCCAACAAAACCTTTCTCGTGATTGAGGTGGGGAAAAGGATCCCCCCCCCCCCCGTGGTGTGTGGTGTGTTTTGGATCCCTGGAAATTAAACTTGGGATTGGAAGCAGCAGCCTGGTTTCATGAGGAAGTCGGCTGAGACTGACTGACGACCACCTAGATGTTGTATTAAAGGCCTAAAGCAGCCACTTCCCCAACGTGGTGCCCTCCAGATGTTCGAGACCACAGCTCTTACCAGATAGCCAGCAAAGCCAATGGGCAGGATTGACAGTGGAGGGTTGGGATCCAAAACATCGTGGAGGCTGAGGAAGGTGCACACAGGCAGAGGAGAAGGGACAATATTGTGTAATAAACCTGTACAGACGGAGAGCCAGCCCACCCCAGCCTCCCTGCTTTCCTGTCTGAATGCAAAGCTTTTAGGATTAAAGAGGCCAGAGATTTGACAGGAAAGTTGGGCTTTTGAGAGGCACGTTATCAGGTGGGAAAGAAGTGGCAAAGCAGGATGCCTCGACTTCCTGTGTGTTTCTGGGTCCAATTCAAGGTGCTCATGTTACCCCAAATGACATAGGCCCCAAATATCTTAAAGGCCACCTCCTTCCCTACAGATCGTCTCAGGTGTTAAGAAGGGCCTGGTTGGTCATACCGCCTCTCTCAGAAGTTGGGGGGGATGCCTGAGGGAGGGCATTCTCTTTGGCAGCCCCTATGTTGTGGAGCTCCCCACAGAGATGCATCTGGATTCCTCACTATACGGGTGTTACACCTGTGTCACTTAAGCTGTGTGTTTTCAGGGCCCGCCCTATTCTTGTGCACGTAATATGTTTTAACCATTTTTAATTCTGAATTTTCCATTGTTGTAACCTGCCCTGGGACCCGCTGGTGAAGGGCAGGGAATAAATTTAGGAATATTAATAGGAATAAGCAGTGGCGTAGCGTGGGTTGTCAGCACCCGGGGCAAGGCAAGTAATTTGCGCCCCCTAACCCGTGGATTTTAGCACCCAGATGTTGCGCCCGGTGCGGCCGGCCCCCCCTGCACCCCCCGCGCTACGCCACTGGGAATAAGTAGGCATTGTGGCAAGGCTTTCCAATGCGCAAGTGGGCTGCTCACAGACAGGCAATTTTGGAAAAATGGGGAGTGGGGGCAGAAAGCAAGCCTGTGGTAGAGAAACTTGGAAGCAGGAGGAAGGGTCTGCTGGGTGCCGAAGAGGACAGGCAATGACCGAGGAAGACTTGATATTATAGTCTGCCTTTTGAGCAGCAGAGCTTGGCTCCTAAAGCCATATTGTGTAACTGTGTGTGGTTTGTAATGCAAGCCGGCCAGCAAACGCCAGGTTCCTGCAGCGGTTGTTGCTGCCACCTCCAGATGGGAAAACACGTAGATCCTATTTCTGAATAGTGGGACTTCTCTGGTGCTGGGTTAACAGGTGTTCAGTACCTCCTGGCATTAGCTCTTAACATTTGCCAGGGAAAGACTGGTGTTTGGTTGCGTCTATATCAGGAGCGGTTTTTCTGTTAAGTCTTGAGATGCCATGCAGATTGGTTGGCCGCTAAATGAGGCAAAACACAGCGTTTGGGTTCTTGCTTATTGACAAAGGTTGTGCTGCTATAAATCTTTAAATAAACCTGCAGAAATAATGACGGTGAATATTAACTTTGTGTTTTCTTTTTCTCCAGCAAAACTGTACAATCTAAGGTGGACTGCATTTTGGTAAGTAGCCTTGAAACCAAAGTTGCTTTCATATTCACCTAGTTTGTGCAGGGGGTGGGCCTCCTCAGCTTCCAACTCTGTCATACGCTGCCAGCTTCTTTAAAATACCCCAGGCTGGGAAGCTTGAAATGGAAAGCTTTCTGTAGCTGACAGGGAGCAAAAGTACCCTCCTCTTGCAGAGCAGGCTTTTGTCTCATCACATGGGAAACAGACCCAGCAGTAAGCTAAAACTAGATCTTTTATTTAACAACAACACCCCCTACTTGTTTTATAAGAAGCCAGGAGAAAAAGAGGTGAAGGAGAAACTGAAACTCACAACTCAATACAGTGGTACCTCAGGTTACATATGCTTCAGCTTACATACGCTTCAGGTTATAGACTCCGCTAACCCAGAAATAGTGCTTCAGGTTAAGAACTTTGCTTCAGGATGAGAACAGAAATTGGGCTCCGGCGGCACGGCAGCAGCAGGAGGCCCCATTAGCTAAAGTGGTGTTTCAGGTTAAGAACAGTTTCAGGTTAAGTACGGACCTCTGGAACGAATTAAGTACTTAACCTGAGGTACCACTGTAAGGCCATTTTGCTTTCTGGGCCTAGAATCCTGGGAATTGTAATTAGTTAAGGGTGCTGAGAGAGACGTGGGTGGCGCTGTGGTCTAAACCACTCAGCCTCTTGGGCTTGCTGATCAGAAGGTCGTGGTTCGAATCCCCGCGACGGGGTGAGCACCTGTTGTTCGGTCCCTGCTCCTGCCAACGTAGCAGTTCGAAAGCATGCCAAAAAGTGCAAATAGATAAATAGGTACCGCTCTGGCAGGAAGTCAGGGGTCCCTTTACCTTTTACCTTTAAGAGGTTCCAAAACTCTTTGCAGGACCCAAACAGCAACCAGCCAATTTTTTCTCCACCACAGAAAGGGCAGGAGGCGCTTGGGCCTTAGTCGTTCGTGGCAGAATTGTGCGCTCTCTCTCTCTCCCTCTCCCTCTCCCCCCCCCCCCGCCCTCTCTCCTGGTTTCTATCAGTGGAAAGAGAGTAGAGAGCCTTCTCTGATTTGTATATATACATTGATAATGACCACAAATAAAGTGATTTTTTTTGTCATCTGGTAACTCAAAGGTTTATCTGGGGCAAAACAAGCTGTGTGTGTGTGTTTGTTAGAACTCCCTCTTGCACTTTGATGTGCTTTCGAACAGCTCCTGCCAACCTAGCAGTTCGAAAGCACGTAAAAGTGCAAGTAGATAAGTAGGTACCGCTCTGGTGGGAAAGTAAACGGCGTTTCCGTGCGCTGCTCTGGTTCGCTAGAAGTGGCTTAGTCATGCTGGCCACACGACCTGGAAAAACTGTCTGCAGACAAACATCGGCTCCCTAGTCCTGTAAAGCGAGATGAGCGCCGCAACCCCAGAGTCGTCTGTGACTGGACTTAACTGTCAGGGGTCCTTCACCTTTTTTTTTTTTTTAAGGGTGCTGAGAGTTTTTAGGAGACCACAGTTCCCATCACAGTTTCAAGAATACTCCTGGGAAGATGGATTGACTGTTAAACCCATTATAACTCTTAACAACTCTGAGTGCACCCTTAGCAAACTGCACTTCCCAGAAGTCTTTGGAAGAAGCCATGTTTGTTTGTTTTTAGAAAAAAAGAAACTATTAATTTTCAGAATAAATGCAAAATACAAACAACATCAAACATACTGATACAAAAGTAAAATAAAAAAATTGGAAGACTAGACTGGATAAGAGAGAAAGGAAGAAAATGGAAAATAATACCCTACATTAATTTGTGTGATGCATCTTTTACAATCACAATCCAAGGCACCTAGAAAACACTTTATCCTAATCTTCTAAAATATATACTCTCCACAAACCCAATGGGACCATTGTTCAGTCTCTGTGATATATATCAAATATATAGACTAAATAGTATAAAAATGATCTGATTTAGATTCTCTCCTAGTTACTTTTCTTTGATATGTAAGGCTTTTAGAGAGAGCTAGACTGTGATTTAATTTGTTGGCTGCTGCCCAGATTGGCAGAAGTGACCCAGTCAGATGGACGGCATATAAATAATGTAGTAGTAGTTGTTAAGGAAAATTCTGGGTTGAGAGACTACTCAACAGCCCAGCTCCTCGGGGTACCAGTCCCCCGCGGGTCCATGCGGTCAGTAAACGTAGGAAATTCCAGACAAGCAATTTGGAGCAAAACAGCAGTCAGTAGGCTTAGATCCTTTGTTGTTGCGCAACAGGTTCAACAGCAGCAAGTGAACGCAGAGCATGGGGCAACATTGACTTTTAAAACTTCCCACCACATCCCAGAATACAGTTCGCACAGCATCATTGATACATCATCTTTACATCACTGACGTGTCACCAAAGGGAGGGGTAGACAGGGGTTACACTAGTTCAACCTTGGCAAACATGTCCAGACAAGTCCTTGGTCCAAGATTAGCATAGGGAAAACATGTCAGGGCAAGACCCAGGTATAAGATTAGCATAGGCAAACACCTCTGAAGTCCCATCACCCAAAGTGCAATAGAACTTCCTTTGCATGTCCGGACCCCTATGCAAGACTGGTGATGGGATTACCGTATTTTTCGCACCATAGGACGCACTTTTTCCCTCCTAAAAAGCAAGGGGAAATGTCTGTGCGTCCTATGGAGTGAATGCAGGGGGGAGGCAGGCGGGAAAAGCCCCCAAGAGCCGCACACAAGCTCCATGCGCTCTTGCGGGCTTTTCCACAGGAGGGAGAAGGGACTGACTGGCCGCATCAGTCCCTTCTCCCACCTCCCAGAAAAGCCAGGAGAAGCCGCGATCTCTTTAAAGGGGTTGTGCGGCTTCTGCGGGCTTTTGCGAGAGGTGAGGGAATCCCCCCACCTCCCAGGAAAGCCAGGAGAAGCCGCAATCTCTTTAAAGGTGTTGCGCAGCTTCTGCGGGCTTTTGGGAGAGGTGAGGGAATCCCCCCACCTCCCAGGAAAGGCAGGAGAAGCCGCAGTCTCTTTAAAGGGGTTGCGCGGCTCCTGCGGGCTTTTGGGAGAGGTGAGGGAATCCCCCCACCTCCCAGGAAAGCCAGGAGAAGCCGCAGTCTCTTTAAAGGGGTTGCGCGGCTTCTGTGGGCTTTTGGGAGAGGTGAGGGAATCCCCCCACCTCCCAGGAAAGTCAGGAGAAGCCGCAATCTCTTTAAATGGGTTGCATGGCTTCTGCGGGCTTTTGGGAGAGGTGAGGGAATCCAACCACCTCCCAGGAAAGCCAGGAGAAGCCCTTCCAGCATCTCCCAGCAAGGAGAGGCTGCACGGGGCTATGGATTCTTTAGCCCCATGCAGCCTCTCCCGGCAAGGAGAGGCTGCACAGGGCTAAAGGGGAAGCCAAAACAGTGAGCAGGATCCATCCTGCTCGCTGCCTTGGCTTGTGCCATAGCCGCGCGCAACCCCTCCGGCAGGGAGAGGTTGTGCGCAGCCTGTACGCTGCTCTTTGGGGCTGGGGGAAAAAAAGATTTTTTTCCTTGATTCCCCCCCCCTAAAAACTGGGTGTGCCCTATGGTCCAGTGCGCCCTATGGTTCGAAAAATACAGTAGGTTTTCCTTGGCCAACAATCAGCTCAGCAATTGTCACTTCTGGTTACTTCCTGGAGTCCCTTTTTCAAGGACAAAATAGTGTTGGAATGGAAGAAACTGGCAAAGGAGTTGATTTTATATTATTTTTAAAGCTAGGTAACTTACCTGAGCTGTCAAGTTGAAAGGATACATTCAGGCATAATATTTGTAACATTTGACAACTTTAAAGATGTGCCCTCCCCCGTAATTTCCGTAACATAGTAGTAGTAGTATATCCCAAACTCTACCCCACCAATAATCAACCAAGGGAAGTGAGCAAGATTTCCATTGACAGTCTATTGACATTCATGCCACCACTAGTAATAGAAATACCTGTTTCTTATGAGATACTGTGGGATTTGTATTGCTTTTTATCAAAAGCAAGGCCAAGACTGGATCTGGTGTTAGTGATTGATCTATGATTTGAGGGATAATGCTAAAAACCTTTATCCAAACACTATGTAAAACTTCACATTCCCACCACATATGAATATATGTTCCAATAGTATTACTGCCTCACCAGCATAGTGAAGAGCTGTTTGTATTGATTTCTGAAAGCCATGCCAGAGTCCAATACCACCTAAGTATTTTTAGAGTGGATTCTTGAATCCTAGAAGATAGTAGTTTTCAATGGAGCATTTACTCAAATTTGAACCTACTCATGTTCATCAATCTGAAATTTAAGGTCACCATCCCAGGATATCCTAAGTTGCTGGGAAGAGCCCATTGCCTAGCTTATTAGCAACTTGTAAATATTGGATACCAAACCTTTAAAATTCAGAGATATTTGAGCAACTAAGGATTCAAAAGTAGAGAAAGTAAACAATCCCCCTTACAAGGTAGAGATTTAGCATATGTAGTAATTTGAATTAACTGTGGTATATTTCCAATCTTTTCCTTTAGGGTAGACATGGAAGGATGACTATTAGGAATAATATACTGTATTTTTTGCTCTATAAGACTCACTTTTCCCCTCCTAAAAAGTAAGGGGAAATGTGTGTGCATCTTATGGAGTGAATGCAGGCTGTGCAGCTATCCCAGAAGCCAGAACAGCAAGAGGGATTGCTGTTTTCACTGCGCAGCGATCCCTCTTGCTGTTCTGGCTTCTGAGATTCAGAATATTTTTTTTCTTGTTTTCATCCTCCAAAAACTAGGTGCGTCTTGTGGTAGAGCGAAAAATATGGTACTTAATTCTATAAATTCCTGCTGCCTTCCATTCTTTATATTGTACATATTTATCTGTAAGGCAGAATGATGGGTGGTCCAGTACGGGAATTAAAGGGGATGTTGGCAGAGCTAAATGTGAACACCATCTCTTAAAGTGTTTTAAAGTGGTATGATACCGATTTAAATGTATAGTGCAGATGGGGCCTAAAAGATTGAGGACACAAGAAATTTAGAGAAGAGTTCTGTATTGATTGCTGAAATTGAAACCATAGCAGTTTAGCTGTAATTACATTTTGTGCAAAAATATACACTCTTCGCTACTGACTGTGAACTCTGTTAAAAATTCTGTATTCAGCAAGAAGTTGAGAAGTTTACAGATCTACAGAAACTCTACCTCTACCTTCAGCTGCCTTCTGGTCCTAGCAATGGAGAGAAAAGGTATGTACATGTCAGAATAGTCATATAAGTCACATTTGCTGCCTAATTTCCTGTTGTTTGATGTGACAAACAGATGTTTTGTTGAAAGGCTGCTAAGGAAGTTGGAAAGACAAAGAAGTCTGTACCTTTTGGCAATCTGGCTGTGGCTCTGTCCCACTGCCCAGGACCAGACCTCATCATTGGGGTGGGGTTAGGGTAATAGGCATGATGGAAAAGTGGGGTGGGGGTACTGCCTTTGCTGACCAGCTCCCTCCCCTTGCTGTCTCTGCCATTGTGGGTGGTACCTTTTTGTTCATTAGATATTATCTTACTCTTCCTTTGATATCTCAAAAGTGCACCTATATTTGAGGTGTTGGCAACAGGCAAAATTGCAGAAAGCAGATTGGTTAAGAGTCCAGGTGATCTATTGAAATTGGAACCTCCATGGAACCTGAGTCTGCCAGTCTGTCCTTCCTCTGCTTTGGATTCAGTAGACATTGGATGGTAATATCGCAATAATAAAAGTCGTCCTAATTGACCCTCTTTTCTCCTGGCTCAGCGATCAGCTGTCTGTGTCATCCAGCCGCGCCCAGCAAATGCACGCCTTCTCCTGGATACGTAACACCTTAGAAGAGCACCCGGAGACATCCCTCCCCAAGCAGGAGGTGTATGATGAGTACAAGTGAGTGTTTTCAAATGTATTGTGGGGAGGTGGGTTTACTTGTGCACTGGGAGAATATCAAGGAGGAGGGTGTCCCTGATTAAACAATGAAATACTACTACTACTACTACTACTACTACTACTAATTTATTATTTATACCCCGCCCATCTGGCTGGGTTTCCCCAGCCACTCTGGGCGGCTTCCAAAAGAATATTAAAATACTGTGATACATCAAACATTAAAAGCTTCCCTAAACAGGGCTGCCTTCAGATGTCTTCTAAAAGTCTGGTAGTTGTTGTTCTCTTTGACATCTGGTGGGAGGGCATTCCACAGGGAGGGCGCCGCTACCGAGAAGGCCCTCTGCCTGGTTCCCTGTAACTTGGCTTCTCGCAGTGAGGGAACCGCCAGAAGGCTCTCGGTGCTGGACCTCAGTGTCCGGGTAGAGCGATGGGGGTGGAGACGCTCCTTCAGGTATACTGGACCGAGGCCGTTTACTTACTTGTTTACTTACTTGTGCTGCAAAGTAGAACAGCACTGCACAAAGCTGGGCAGGGGGAGCCCTCTTGAATAGTGGAGGGCAGGGGTCGGCAACGGTTTTTGAGGCCGAGCCGGTCCACTCCCTGGCAGACCTATCGGTGGGCTGGAGTGTGCGCACCTGCGCCCGCTCGTGCGCTCAAGCTATTTCCAGTGCTCTTCCGGGTCGGAAGAGCGTATGCACATGGGCGCTTCTCTGTCCCGCGTACGCTATTTTTGGCGCTCTTCCAACCTGGAAGTTGGTCCCCGCGGCGAGAAAAAAAATGGTGCTGTGAAAAAAGCATGGAATCCCCACACCAATCCACGAACCCACTGCTGCCGCACACTCGCCTAGGCATCAGCAGTGATGGGCAGAGCATGGCATGTGTGTGGCAGCAGCACCCTTCCCAGCTGCCTGAGACCACACTTCGCTTTTCTTCATGGGCCGGCCGGCCCTCCTGCTAGGTTCTGTCTCACTAGGAGAGTTTCATGGGCTCAGCCAGACAATGGCAGAATTGCTCGTTCAGCTTTCAGGTTCAGTGTGCTGGCAAATGTAGCCGAGCGTCTCTCCTCCCGTGGCTTTGTAAATTATTAATCCCCGTTGTATGGCCTATAAAAGTGATCCCTTGACCCACAAAGGCTGCATGGTAGATGGCCGAGGCAACAGTGCTGGCGTGTGTGTGAACCAAAGGGCAACAGTAAAAGCTATTTGAGTGCCGAAATGTACTAGATGGAAGTGAGGTGCTTGTCTGGGCACGGGAAGTGTTTCATGCCCTCTGCTTTATGCATAGCACAGTATTAGCTGCTCGTATTTTCAAAATCATTTGCTGCTTCCCACATAAGGTGCTGGTTGTCACACCCTAAGCTGTGCACAGCACTTCTGCACTTGCTAGTCCGGTATGAAATTCTTCCCCCTTTTAAAGGTAGCCCTGTGGGTTCTGCCCTTCTGCTTGAAGGCTTTCCCAAGGAAACCCCCAGAGGGGGTCCCCATTACAGGTGTGTCTCAGATGTGGTCCTCAGCAGCTGAGGAAAGCTGCCTCTTGGATTCTCCCCTGGAAAGGTCACATCCGGGCTGTGTGGGCAGGCGATGATGGGCACTGCAGTATCCTGCCTCCACTGTTAACTTGAACTGCTGCTCCTGCCTGTTTCCTGCTGCACTTCCGAAGGGAAGGGAGGACTTTTGGGGACAGGTTATAGCTTAGTAGTAGAGTGCGGGCTTTGCAGGTGGAATGACCCAAGGAACTTGTTTGGCTAGGGATGATGGGAGCTGGAGTCCTGCAGCATGTTGGACCATAGGTTCGTCATCCCTGGTTTAAAAGGTGCATCCTGCTTTTCCAGAAAGTAGTCTAAAGCACGTTGGAACTGATTGACTCAACATAGATGGCCCTCATTTTGATCCTGTGCCTGATCCCCTGGTTTTTTTTGGGGGGTGGTGGGTGGGTGGTTGGTTGCTTATCACTGGACGGGCTGTAGCTGAATGAATGACAGAGCACATGCTTTGTGTGCTGAAGGTTGTAAGTTCGGTTCCCGGCACTCCCAGTTGGCAGGCAGCTTTCTGTGGCCTAGTCAGAGCATACCACTGACCAGGACTTTGGGGAATTAATAGCTGGACAGTACCATGTTGGCTACCCTGGGTTAGATAGGCCAGTGATTTGGGGACAGGCCAAAGCTATATGGATGGATCAATCTATGGTCTTAGTATATAATGTGAGACTGTCCATGGGCAGGTAGGGTCTCAGCCTGCATACCAGATGGAGCTGGTAGACAGCTGCCCTGGACACAGAATTGACCTGCGCCTCCATGGACAGCTGTGAGTCCAAAATGACTCCCAGGCTGCGCACCTGCTCCTTCAGGGGCACAATTGTCCCATTCAGGACCAGGGAGTCCTCCACACCTACCCACTCCCTGTCTCCCAAAAACAGTACTTCTGTCTTGTCCGGATTCAACCTAAATCTGTTAGCCGCCATCCATCCTCGAACCGCCTCCAGGCACTCACACAGGACCTTAACCACCTTCACTTGTTCTGATTTAAAAGAGAGATAGAGCTGGGTATCAGCCTTGCCCCAGTCCTGCTGTCATTCATTTCTACTTGCTTCCCTTTTGTTTCAGGAGCTATTGTGACAATCTTGGATACCATCCGTTAAGTGCTGCTGACTTTGGGAAGATCATGAAGAATGTCTTCCCCAACATGAAGGCTCGCCGTCTAGGCACAAGAGGAAAATCAAAATATCCTTTGTGGAAATGTTTTTGAAACCATTTCACTTAACTTTCCTGGAAATCAGGGTCAGCATCAAAGGGTGGCATTCCCCAGGACCTGTTCCTCCTCTTCACTGTGGCAGCCTGCTTGTTCTTTTTTATATATATAATATTTTATTAAGATTTTCACATAAGAAAAAAGAAAAATACAAAAGTAATAAAGAAAAACAATTAAAAACAATTCAATTTTCATAATATGTCTTGCATTTGCTTGCTTCCCGGACCTCCCCTCTTTGTATTCCAGTTCAATTTATTTATTCAGCAAATCCTTTCCCTCTACCTTATCCTTATCTTGGTCTTAATATATTATGCCTTTAAGTTTTCATCTGTTAACATTCCATTTTTCCATATTCCTTCGTACCGTTGTTACTAAAAGCCCCTTAACCTCAATCCAACATCATTCTAGCATTCGTTGATTTTATAATATTTCTGTAAATAGTCTTTAAATTACTTCCAATCTTCCTCCACCAACTCTTCTCCCTGCTTGTTCACCTGTCCTTCACTCTTGCAAGGAGGCAACAGTGGCAGGGAGGAGAAAGAAGGCTGGCCATTTGCTCATTGACATTGTCTGGCAAGAGCAAGCAGACAACGGCAGTGGTGAGGCAAAGGTAGCTTTGGCCATGAGTGGGGGGGGCACAGGGGGGCAGTTTGCCTCACTATAATAAGAGTGGGGGTCCATTGAAGGCCTGGAAGGAACAATAGAAAGACAGAGCTCCTCTCTTAACCTCATTTTTGGATCATGCCTGCATTTCTGCCGTTAAATTCAGAAAGGACGTTCTGTTGACCAATCAGCTTTGTAGGTCTGTGTAAGAAAGTTAATTTAATGCAAAGGGAAACAATGCAATTTTACAATTATTTACACCTTAATTTTTAAAAATCACGTATTGCTATAGTGGACTTCGGAAGAAAGCTTTTGTGCAGATGCCGACACTCCCCAACCTTGACTTCCACAAAACTGCTGATGGGGTAAAGTAGACACCTGAGCTGTTGGGGCAGAATGATTAAGACCTTTTAGGTAGAAGAAAAGGGCTTTAAGGAAAGCTGACAGCTTAGCGTTGCAGAATTAAAGATCACTGGGTTTGCTTTGCAGAAGTTGGAATGTTTAAAACGAAGGGATTTCATTATGTAGTAAAATGGGAAGGAGGCACAGCCTTTTAAAACACAAGGTAAACCATAAGGTCAAAGACTCCTCTGACACTTGAGCTTGTTACATTTCGCGTACACATTGGGCGGGAAGAGAACAGCTCCTCTGCTTTCAGAAATATACTGCATGTCACTTTGGAAATGTTGGGGCCAGGTGCCTGCCACAAGACACAAAGAGCATGTTTTCACTATATATTTTTGCATCTGTCCAAATGCAGATGTGACCACCTCATGTCTGCAAGCAGTAGTGTGGGAAATGGCATTAAAAGAGGGGGCAGATTTTATCCATAACATTTTTTTTTGGGGGGGGAGCATCTTTGGGGGCCCTCCAGATGTTGCCACACTCCAGACTCCCATCACCACCATCCATAACCATTGGCCATGTTGGCTGATGGGGACTGATTGAGACCATCAACATCTGGAAGTTCCCTGCAGGCATTCCATAAGCACTTTTTTCAAATGAGCAAACCTGATTTCAGTTTCCTTTTGTTAAAATGGTTACTGAAGCTTCATGTTTTATATCAGGTGTAAGAAATTTTGCAGAGGCACCATGACAGTGTCTGAAATAATTTTAAAAGGCTAAATCAGAGTGGAAAACCCACTTCAGGTCCTTCAAGAACCCCAACATAATGCCAGAATTCTTTTACTTACCTTACTGTGTTATGGAAGGGACACCATGGAGCTTGTGGCAAAAATAGTGAATCCTTTTCAAGGGAAGCAGAGTATCAACAAACCCTCACTCAGGCCTTCCTTAAGCAGCAGCTCAGTACTAGCCCCAATCTCCATGGCTAGATTGAAATGCTGTGTACTTTTAACGTACTATAGCGAAGCTGTTGCTGTTGCTCAGGGTCTCCTTTTTGTTTTTGTTTCAGCTGGAAGGGGCAGAGTCCTCTGGGCACCTGCAGAGTGCCGACGAAGAGGTGGTGTCAGCTGCCTGCCAGCTGGTCTGCCAGTGGGCCCAGAAAGTGCTGAGCCAGCCCTTCGATTCCGTCTTGGATCTGGCCCGCTACCTGGTCAAAAGCCACTACATAGGCACTAAATCAATGGCAGCTTTAACCGTGATGGCTGGTGCCCCGGCAGGTGAGGAGGTTTGGCTTAGTACACCACTTGATGTGCTGCTCCTGGCAGGAGAAAAACTGTTGGCGTTTTCCATGTTATAAGGGGGCAGAGTTGGAGGGTTCATATTCCCCTGCTATAAATATGAGTGTGGTGGGCCCATGCTGAAATTTCTCTCAACAGATTTCTCTTGAAAAGGCATTTTGGGACTTTTGGTTCATTCTTGTTGGCCTGTCAGTAATCCGGTTTGGGGAGCAGAGTTTTCTATGCACTGGCTCCAAGGATTATTGCATGTTGTCTGTCTGTCTGTCTGTCTGTCTGTCTGTCTCTCTCTCTCTCTGTGTGTGTGTGTGTGTGTGCATTTGTGTGAGTGTGTAGTTAAGAGTTCCATTATCCTGTACACAGCTTAGAAATATTAAACATATTAGCGGTTTGGAAGTACTTCTTAAAGAAAGAAACTTTAACAAGGGGGCCACTTGGGACAAATTCCTTCCTATATTAAACTGAGGGTCTTACAGTCCCTGCAGTGGGATCCTGCTATTTCACCTGATAGGTGAGTTTTCTGTATGCAGGGTATTTTATTGTTAAATATTTCCCCACTGTATGACCGGAAGCAGTGCAGTCTGAGGAAGGCCTTGTCTCCTGAACGTCCGTGTGCCACTTGGCATGCAAGCATCTCTTATCTGCCTGGGAAACGTTTGGTCTCTTGTCTAGAGCTGCAGCAATGACTCAGCGTGGGGGGGGGGGGAACAGGCCTAACTCTGCACCATGGAAAGACCCACCAGCTATCTGGTTGCAATACAGGAGGGCCTACAGACTCCTGCAGCAGGTGGACTTTACAATCGTTTAGTTGTTGTTATTTCCATTTTACAACTTCTATTTTCATTTCCGTATACAAGGAGGAGACTTGTGTCTCACAGAGATGTGTTGGCTGGGGACCTTACAAAATTTATTCACTGCCACCTCCTGCCAGGCATTTGAGGTGTTCTTAGGGAACAGTGGGAAACTCCCGGCCTTTGGGCCCAGTTAGGCCTGGCACAGGTCCCTGCATGGCTCATGAGGTGCTTCCCCACAAACCATGCCTGTGTGATGTCATATGTGGGGCAGGTATGTCCAAGACTACAGAGGGATAACTGGAAGCTTAATGTGAGCTCCCAATTCAAGTGGGGCTCCTCACTGGGAGTTCCTTACCTTAGCCGAGGGTTAAAGCAAGACCCTTTGAAAGGCACACACCTTGCACCAGTCAGCTGATTAGTGCCAAATGCACGCCTTTAAAGGAGGTTACTGCAGCAGCTGACCAGCAGTCACAACGACCGCCTTTGAACTTGGACAATAGTTGTTGTGGTTAAGCAGACTGTGTGGCTTTTGCAGTTGTAGTGTTGCTGATAAGCCTGGTGTTGTGCTGCTCCAGGTACCTGAGGGCACAACCCTCTCCTCCTGTGCAAGTGAATCCGAACTGTGTGGGCCATCGTTTCCCATGCTGGTGCCCCCCTGCCATTTGGGACCACAACTCCCATCAGCCACAGCATCGTATGACTGAGCTGCATGGGGCTGATGGGAGTTGTGGTCCAACACAGCAGGAAGGCTGGTGTAGGTGCTCAAATGGCAGGCCTGCCTTACCCGCCCTCCTCCTCATCTTTTCCAGGAATCAAAGGGATCCCCCAGCCTTCGGCTTTTGTCCCAACCGCAGAGAGCAATTCCTTCCAGCCCCAGGTGAAGACTCTGTCCTCCCCAGTTGATGCAAAGCAGCAGCTGCAGCGGAAGATCCAGAAGAAGCAGCAGGAGCAGAAGCTGCAGTCGCCTTTGCCAGGAGAGTCCCCTGCCAAGAAGGTGGAGGGCACCACCAGCAATGGGGTCGCCAGCCTTTCCAACGGGAGCCCAGCCATCTTGTCTCCTCAGCCCATTGGCATTGTCGTGGCTGCTGTTCCCAGCCCTATAACGGTAAGCTGTGGGCGTGGATGTTGGTAGACACAGGGGGCCCTAAACCTTTTGCTGACCTCCCCATGGGCTTCCAGGTGGGTAGTAAATTGGGGTGGAGTTATTTTGGGTACACTGGGACGCGGGTGGCGCTGTGGGTAAAACCTCAGTGCCTAGGACTTGCCGATCGCATGGTCGGCGGTTCGAATCCCCGCGGCGGGGTGAGCTCCCGTCGTTTGGTCCCAGCTCCTGCCCACCTAGCAGTTCGAAAGCACCAGTAAGTGCAAGTAGATAAATAGGTACTGCTTTCTAGCGGGAAGGTAAACGGCGTTTCCGTGTGCTGCTCTGGTGCCGGTTCGCCAGAGCAGCTTCGTCACGCTGGCCACGTGACCCGGAAGTGTCTCTGGACAGTGCTGGCTCCTGGCCTCTAGAGTGAGATGAGTGCACAACCCTAGAGTCGGTCACGACTGGCCCGTACGGGCAGGAGTGCCTTTACCTTATCTTGGGTACTGTGTATGATGATTAGTAGAGGAAGACAGATGAATTCAAAGTTATTTTCTCTGGAGATTTATTTGGGGGGAATACATGGAAGGAATCGAACTGATTTGTAGCAGGCTTTAAAAAAAAAATTAAATGGGGTTAAACAAATGGAAGCGAAAGTGATTTGGGGTGATCCGAGGGCGGGGTGCCGATTTATTGTAGAACTTTTTCTGGTGTGATTTGGATCAGGAAATTATCTGACTTGGCCTTCTGTGACATTTAAAATCTAAGCGTGAATCTATAAATAATAAATTAGCATTTACAGATTTTACGCAGGTTTGCGCCTGTGGCCCTGTGCTTTCATGTACCTTGCAAGATCCCTGACAATTGGGAAATGCAGCTATGCTCTCATTTCTTGTTCCTTGATGAGGTCACCTGACGGTCGGGGGGGGGGGAGAGAGAACAGGAAGCCTGGGGGGGAGGGGGAAGAGGGAGGGGAGGAGTCTCCCTTGCTGAAAAAGTGGAATAAGGCAGGTAGAGAGGTAGGAAAAAGGTGCAGCTGAGAATCAACATGTGGCAGCCACAGGGAGTCACATGGAAGTTTGACGGTGGCAATAAAGAGATCCTTGGCGATTTTGTGAGGATTGTGGACTGTCAGTGCAGCAGAGTGGACGAAAGATGAGTGTCAGCGGAGAGCCCACTCTAAGAGTTTGGACAATAGTTGGTGAGGCAGGAGGTGTTGAGGAAGCCTTTTTTTGAGAATGGGGAAGAGACACGTGCTTGGAAGCTGCAGGAGTTGATTTTTGATCGACATGAGTGGGTCAGAGAATAAAAAACATAGGGCATGGGAGATTGTAAGGTGGGGGGCTGTGTCAAACAGGAAGTAGTGGAAGTGGACAGGAAGGAAACTTGCCTTCTGTAGACCAAATTTGAGCTGTTTTAGTTTTGCTGGGCGACTGGTTTTATAAAAGGAGTAACTGGAACCTCATTTCCCTCCCCCAACAGGTGCCGAGGACCCGGCAGTTGGTGACGTCGCCTAGTCCTGTGGGTTCAGCCGATGGCAAAGTTCTCCCGCTCAATGTCCAAGTGGTCACCCAGCATATGCAGTCGGTCAAGCAGTCACCAAAGACCCCCCAGAATGTTCCCGCCAGCCCTGTGGGTGATCGTTCTGCCAGGCACCGCTACCCTCAGATCTTGCCCAAGCCTGCCAACACCAGTGCCCTCACCATCCGATCCCCAACGACAGTGCTGTTCACAAGCAGCCCCATTAAGACCGTTGTCCCTGCTCAGCACATGAACGTGGTGAAAATGACCACCATCTCCCTCGCTCCGAGCAGCAGCAGCAGCGCCGGCAGCACGCCGGTCAAGCACACGCCTTCAGTGGTCAGCGGTTCCGGAGCAGCCGACGAGCTGAGGACTGTCCCGCAGATTCAGAATGGGTCCGTCGTTTCGCTTCAGTCTCCAGGGCCCAAAGCTGGTGGCAGTGGAGGAGCAGCAGGAGGAGGCCTGGCTCCCTCTGCGTCTTCAGTTGAGGTCAAAATGGAGCCAGAGGCAGCCCTGGAGGAGACAGTGCTGCGGTGCCAAGAGAACTCAGACGCCTCTAAAGTTGCAAAGGTTGCTCCGAGCACCTCAGTTGGGCAGCAGAGGAAAGGTGAAGCAGAACTGTGGAAAGGTCAAGCCGAGGAGGTCCGTGGAGAAGGGAAATGTGTCCAGGGCTGTGACCCGAGAGCCGAGGACGCAGGGAGGAAAAGCCTTGCCCAGCCCACTGAATCCCGCCCTGTTCCCACACTGGAGATCAGCCCTGGCACGCTCACTCCCTCGGTTGCTATGCAGACCTTCTCTGGCACCAGCATCCCTGTGCCTCCCGGTGGTGACAAAGTGTGTGCTAAAAGCCCAAGGAAGCGGCTGCCATCTGCCTTTACAGACTCCCAGGGCCCCCCAGTCAAGAAGCTCTCTGTGGGGCAGGTCTCTGCAGCCAGCACAGAAGCCCCCAAAGCGGGAGGTGTGAAGAAAGTGCAGCAGAGAGTGGTGGCTGTGGCCAAGAGCGACGGGGCTGCAGCACTTGTGCAGGTGCCTGGCAAGGTGACCATCAAAGTCCATTCTGCGGTGCCCAGCAGCTTAGTGACCACTTGCCCCCTGGACGCCGACCTTGTTCTTGACTCCAGCGATCCCACTTTAGGGCAGCAGCTGGCAGACTCCTCTTCAGACATCAAAGTGAAGTTGGAAGGGAACGTGTTTGTCTTAGAAAGCAGTTCCCAGCCCAGTGACGGCTTTAGCCCCAACATATGGCAGCATCTAGCAAAGAGCTCCGACTTTTCCCCTCTGAACTGCGAGCAGCAGCCGCTGCAGGAGGACGTCGGTGTTATGGCTCTTGCGGAACACGCTGGCGGCTCGGAGGCCTTGCCCAAGTCTGTCTGGGAGCCAGTGCACTTTGAAGGGCTCCAGCAGGCAGCTGCCTACGGCCAGCAGGTGCAGAGCCAGGGGCCGGAGCCCTCTCTGGAGCAGCAGCTGCAAGCGCAGGCGCCAAGCCAGTTAGCTTTGCAGCCGGAGCTCAAGGAGTTTGAGGATGCCGCCTCGCAGTCCAACGAGAACTTCTTCTCCTTCGACGACGACCTGACCCAGGACAGCATCGTGGAGGAGTTGGTGCTCATGGAGGAGCAGATGTCCATGAACAGCTCTCACCTGTACGGGAGCTCCTTGGGCATGGCCCTCCAGAGCCAGGGGGCGGCCCAGGGGGCATCCCTGTCCTCTCACGCCAGCAGCACCCACTTCTACCACCCGATCCACAACAGCGGCACCCCTGTCCACACCCCAACGCCCACGCCCACCCCGACACCTACGCCCACGCCCACTCCGACGTCCGAACTCATTGCGGGGTCGCAGGGCGTGTCGCGAGAGAGCCCCTGCTCCAGGATGGCTCAGACAACGCCCGTCGACAGCGCCCTGGGCAGCAGCCGGCACACGCCAATCGGCACGCCCCACTCCAACTGCAGCAGCAGCGTCCCGCCGAGCCCCGTGGAATGCCGGAACCCCTTTGCCTTCACGCCCATCAGCTCCAGCATGGCCTACCATGACGCCAGCATCGTCTCCAGCAGCCCCGTCAAGCCCATGCAGCGGCCCATGGCCACGCACCCCGACAAAACCAAGCTGGAGTGGATGAACGCCGGGTACAGCGGAGTGAGCAACCCGCCCGTCTCCAGCCATGGGATCCTCCCGAGCTACCAGGAGCTGGTGGAAGACCGCTTCAGGAAGCCCCACGCCTTTGCCGTTCCCGGCCAGTCCTACCAGTCTCAGCCGCGGCACCACGACGCCCATTTTGGCCGCGTGACTCCTGTCTCTCCCGTCAGCAGCGCCGGCAGCAAGCAGGAGGGCTTCGCTGTGCCTGCGCCCCTCGACGGCAAAGGGGCGGGTTCCTCCCATAACAGCAGCTTCAGGTGCCGGAGCGTCAGCCCTGCCGTCCACCGCCAGCGCAATCTCAGTGGGAGCACCGCTTGCCCTGCTGGCAATGTGCTGCGCTCTAGCACGACGACGGCCGCGACGGCCGCGCCCTTCGGCAGCCCCGTCACTCCGGAAGTCCACAACACGTTCAGCGCCGTCCACGCGGACGCGAGTGCCAGCAGCCTTGCGCAGAGGAGCCAGTCAGTCCCCTTGACCGTCATGATGCAGACTGCTTTCCCGCCTCCTCAGAAGCAAGCGAATTCCAAGAAGATAACAAATGTCTTGCTGAACAAGCTCGATTCGGATAACGATGATGCGGTGAGGGGCCTGGGGATCAACAACATGCCCTCCAACTACACAGCCAGGATGAACCTGACCCAGATTTTAGAAACTTCCTCTTCCACGTTTCCGAGTGCCAACGGCCAGAACGTGCTCAGCCCCAGCCCTTCGGTTTTCGAATTCCAAACACCAAGTTACCTCACGAAGAGCACCAGTGCTGATCACATCCCTTTTGCTCCCGGAGATAACCAAGCACAATCGGAGCCTCTGGAGGAGGAGGAGGAACAGCAGCAGCAGCAACAGCTGGATTTCAGCAGCACCGTGAAAGACTTCCTGGGTGAGGGCAGCCTCCAGAGCAGCCAGCAGCTGGCCAACCAGGTGGCTTCTGATCTCAGCAACGTGGCCTCCGTCTTCTCCAACGACATCAGGTTGGCTTCCGAGCTCTCGGGCAGCATTAACGATTTGAACACGCTGGACGCAAACCTGCTCTTTGACCCGGCTCACCAGCAGGGCCAGGACGATGAAGCAACACTGGAAGAATTAAAGAACGACCCCTTGTTCCAGCAGATCTGCAACGAGTCCATTAACTCAATGACTTCGGCAGGTTTCGATTGGATGGAGAGCAAGGACCATCCTGCTGTTGAAATGTTGGGTTGAATCTTTTTTTTTAAAAAAAAAGATTAAAAAAAATTAAATAAATATATGTAATATGATGTATGTAGCACACTGTATCTAAAAGACAGACAGACACTTTGTATTTGTCTTAATGGAAGTGCCTCCCTGCAGCAGAAACATTGACTATGACTTAATTGTGGCATTTTTACAAAACAAACAAAAAAACCCAACAACAACCAACACCTTTTGCTCCACCAGCTGCTCTATTCTTCAGCAGGGAATATTCAGTCTTACCCATTTTAAAGACTTTTCTGAAGGATACAGCCTGATCCAGAGCCAGTATTAGATTTTAAAAAATTTTACTTACCGAACAGCACTTTTTTGCTGTTGCAAAAGTGGCCGGGGAGGTTCCAAGAGTGTAGTGAGTCTAAATTGCTAAGGAAAGGGGCTCGCCGGTTCCCCAAGCAGTGTTACCTGGCTGCTCCTCCCTCTGTTCATTTCAGTCTGTGCCGCCCTGAGCCTCATGTTGGGCTGCTGTTCCCTGGGTTACCAAGCAAGCTGCGCTGGAAGGAGTGGAGGCCACGCAGCAACCGTGTTCCTCGGATGGAGAGGGCTACGTGCACTTGGGTGTGGACACGGGGCCCTTGCACATGCTGGCGCGTCCCTTGCGCTGGAGGGCCTGCACACATCTGTGAGGAGCGAGCCCGTAGAGGAAACGGGGGAAGCGGTCCAGGAGGCAAGAGTTCCCTGTGTATATCAGCACAGGTTGCTTGGTTGGGTGATGGACTTTAAATGGCTGCTTCCCAAAGATTCTGGGCTCGCTATCGCCCCCTCTGTTTCATTGCTGTTAGGGAACCACAGAGGTGGGGGTCCCAGCTGTGGATAATGGTGGAGGAAGACTTGGGTAAAAGCTGACCATACAGCTTAGAAGGTGTGAGAACGCTGTACTTAGACACCAATACAACTTAAAATGACAATAAAGGGCTAAAAGGGGGAGCGGCAGATAGGAACTATCAAGGAATGAGAAAGAAGCACTAAAATTTTATTGGAAAGTGTGTGGGGGTGTGTGTGTGCTTAGCCTTCTTTAGTTGCTTGAAAATCTCAGCTTAAAAATCTATCTGTTTTTATTGGTTTTAATATCCTTGAGAGGAAATGTATTTCTGAGCCTTGAAACTTCATAAGACTTCATTCCGTTCTGTTTCCTATTTATTTATCAGAATTGGAGCAACCTGAAGTTAAGGTGGAAATGGCCCCAACCCACCCATTCTCGCTTGTAAACAACATTTGGGGTGCAGAAAAGCAGTTGCCTCTTCACTGATGTGCAGCCCCTCTCCTCTTTCCTGAGAAGCTGATAGAAAGAACAACTTTCATAGAGCCATAAGTGCTACTAGATGCCAGGGGGTACAGACATGCCATGGGATGAATTTCAGAAGCTACCCTACACAAACCCAATGGAAATGGATGGGGAAAGATGCATAGGTTTGTTGGTGCCCCATGTCCGCCTGTTGCAAGCGGATGCGCCCAGCAGGAGCTGCCCGGGGAGTGTGGCCATTGCCTTTCAAAGGGCTGTGAAGAGAGAACAGTCAGCCATTAGCCAGCTGGGGCCTTACTCAGGCAGAAGGATCTGTGCCAGAACTGTGACTTCACCTGGAAAACCTTTTGCCAGATCCATTGTCCAAGGCTGCGGGAAGCTGTTCCCTGGGTGCTTGTGCTGTGTTTGCCTCATCTTGTCATGTGGGCTGATCATTTTGCACCTGCCAAAACCCAAGTAAGGTGTCAGGGCCAGAATATTTCTGGGAAGGAGAGAAAGAGAGAGGAGCTGTTGCAAAAGGCTGCCCATGAGACAAAGCAAGCAAAAAATGCACCAGCCAGTCGTGGCAGGCTTTTGAGGCTACCAGCCGGTCGGACGTAGATTGCGCCCTCATTGTTGGCACATGTAGGCCAGTTCCAGAGCAAAAGGTTTCAGGGCAGCAGTTCTGGTTAATGTGCTCGTGAGGAGGAAGCTTTCCCAGTGTTGTTGTGCCTCTACATTCAAGGTGCTGGAATCCAGGCCCCGTGACAATACTTCATTTCAGGCCCCACAGGGGTTGCCAGCGTCTTACTCCATGTATGTGAGCCATAGCCAGCCCCTTTGGCGTCAGTGGTTTGGGGGGCAAGGAGCAAGGACCATGGGGAGTTTCCTGGCTGCTTGTGTGTTCCTGGAGTTAGGGAAGCAGTGTATAGAAACGTTGACTTTGGAGGTGAGGGCAAAGCAGCAACTACTTACCTGGGTACCCCAGAGGATTCCACAGCACATGCACCCAGTGTATTGTGGTTTTTTAAAAAGAGAGAAATCCGATTTCTGCATGGTTTTTGGTTGTAATTTTTAAGATTTGTGTGTGCACACGTGTTTTTCATTAGATAAAAAAGTCTGGAAGTACAAAGAATCAAACCAAGCAAGAAATTTCCCCTTTCCATCTAGGTTTTGTCCTGGGTGGCAGGATAGCTGTGTGTGTGTTTGTGTGTGTGTTCTCACATCACAGGCCCTTAAAGGAGGCATGCTGGCGTATATTTTGAGCACTCCTTGGCAGAGAGGGATGCCTCCTTCACCCCTGCCCAGGCATTACTGCTGTGCAGATGAAGGTTCCCATTGGGTTCTCTGCCCCCCTTCCAAGAATGGAAATCTTGGTTTGCCCCTAAGGTGATGATAGTGAAGGTGCAGCAACCTGGGGGAACATGTACATGTGCTGCTCACCTTCATCATCCGTCTGATGCTCCTGATTGGCCAGTAGGGAGCTCTTGCCCACATCCAGATCAATTGGGAGTGGAGCACTTTTTTGACCGGTGACCCACCTTTAACCCAAAATGTGTTGGGTGCATTGTAGATACAGGTTTGAGCATGGACTGTAATGTAGATACAAGCTACAGATGGCTGAATTGAAATCAATTTTAAATGTGAGACATTCAAACTTATCATGTGACCACTATCATTTGTCTCTCCGCTCCCCCTCCCCCCCAATAAAAGAAAGGCCTGTTACCTTAATATTGAAACGCCACTGGTAAATCGGACTGAAGCGATAATTCTGGGAATTCTGCGATAACTTAAAAGCAAATTGAATGGAAGTTAGGTTTGCAAGGAGGGCCTGGGGAACCAAAACTTTTTCACACACACTTCATGGTGCTAGACCCAAAATGGGGTTTTGTGTATTGCTGGCCTGTGCTTGTTTTGCGGTTTCCTCGTGTGTTTGGGGGTTGTAATGGGCAGCTTGCTGGACCCCTCCCTCTTCCTGGTGCTTGCAACCCCTTCGCTCTCTGCCTGCAGACAAGTCCCTGCTTCACACCAAAGCGTGCCATCTCCAGGGGAGGCGGAAGCCCCCTTCTGCCAGATAAGACCCCTGCGTAACAATGATGATTTTAGTTGTTCAGAGGGTTGCTCTCCTTGGCTAAAGGCGAATGAACTTGCACCCCCATGTACAGTATTGCCAAGAATATATTTTGGATTTGGCTGGCCAGCCCGTTGGACTGTGTGGGGTTCAGCTATTGCACTAAGGCTTCTGTTGAACTGTGGCAGGCACATTCCTTAGGATAAATGCAACAAATTTGACGGCCCACGGATTATAAAAAAAAGAAAAACAATGACTACAGAAAACTTTTTTAATGTGTTTCATTATTAAAAGGCAAAATGTCATGCAAATGACAGGTAACTTGTCTTATGTAGCAATGTGCATTGATCTCAATGAGATGTTTTCTATTTCTTATTCTCTTACGTGAGAATCTTACAGCAGGAAGAAAAAAAAAGAACTGTTTTGTTTGCCTCACCATGTTAATACATGACCACCTGATGTGCATGCGTGTTCTCTTGACTTACCTTGTACAGTGCTAGGTAGACTCTTGTAACCCACTCTTTTTCATTATTATTATTTTTGCGCTGTATTAGATCTGGGTCTGTGCTAACCAGACAAGCATAGCTGAATCACCAGTTAGTTACATTTTTTTTTTTTTTACGTTTACTAATTCTGCTTAGTTATTGTTAAATACGTTACTTTCTCATTATCTTTATTGCTCTGGTGTTGGGGGGGGGAAACCCTTTTGGCATAATTTTTTTCATGAGAATTCATGAAGTAAAGAATTTGCAAATAATTGCAATAAGCACTGACTTTTGAACTGAAAAAGAATGAAATTGTTTCTTGGGCAGTGCAGCATCTGAAGTTTATATAAAGTCTTGTACTATACTTTTGTGCTTTCTATAAGGAAAGAAGAAAAAACCACCCTCTCTACCTTTTCATCTAGTGCACAGAATCTTCTCTCTCTCTCTCCCCCACCCCCGGTGTTTTGTTGTCTGTTGTACCTGCTGAAATGACAGTAGTTGGATATTGCAGTAGCATTTCAGTTGATTTTTTATTGAAAGTGCTCAAAATTTGTTTTTTTTTAATGTTTTCAGAAACAATAAAACATTTTATATTAAGCCGGACTTGAGGAGCAATTTATTACATGGACACGGGTGTTAAGAAACGCTGCAGGGGAGGGTGTGTCTCTCTGCAGTGTGTGTGAGAAAGGGTGTATGCAAGACCTGTACAAGCCCCATGGAAACAAGCATTAAATGTGATAAAAAAGAAAGGTTCACATTGACAGGTTCCTTTGGAGCACTCAAACTGCCTTGCTTATGATTCACAACGTGAATCATTTAGACTCGGTCAGACCACTGATTGAGCTGGCTCAGTGTTGTCTACACCTGATGGTCAGTAGCTTTCCAAGGTTTTGGGTGGAAGTCTCTCCCAACCCCACCTAGAGATGCCAGGGATTGATCTTGAGACCGTCTGCATGCAAATTACGGTATATGCTCAACTACTGAGCTGTGGCAATTCCAGAAATATGGTTATTAATTGGGGGAGGGGTATGGGCTGTCCAAAGACTGGAAAACTGACTAGAAAACGCACTTTACAAAGTCACATCTCAATATCTTCCTCAGCTGGTGAGACAGTTAATGGGGACTGTCCAACATGATGGACTAAGCAGTGCCAGATTACCAAATAGGCAGGGCCTATGGGCATAGCTGTCAACGTTTTCCTTTTTTTAAGGGAAATTCCCTTATTCCAAATAGGATACCTCGCAAGAAAAGGGAAAAGTTGACAGCTATGCCTATGGGTCCCACTCCTTTTCAGAGCCCCATGACAACTGATCAAAATAATACAGATTTGATACTGAAAGAAAATTACAAAAAGGTATTAGGAGATCATTTATGAGGCCCCACCCCACCCAGATTTCAGCTGCCTAGGGGCCTCCACAGGATTTAATCTGGCACTGGGACCAGGAAACCAAATTCTGCAGCCAACCAAGAAGCTCACTGGTGACCTTGGGATCAGTCACTCTCAATCTAACATACCTCACAGGCTTGAGATAACACCATTGTGGAGGCAGAGCCATATCTGCCACTTTGGAGGTACAAGGCTAGGATAGAAAAGTAAACACCCTTTGAAAAATTATGTGGGAAACTACCATATTTTTCCATGTATAAGACTAGGTTTCCCCCCTAAAAAATGTCAAAAATTAGTCTTATACACGGATAGTGCCGAGGGTGGACTGGCGGTTGGTTGCCACGAACAGGGGGGTGGGTCTTATACATGGGGCATCTTATAGACGGAAAAATATGGTATATATTTCAGGAGGTTTTCACCCTGCACTTGGGTGGAAAAAGCTCTCAAGATTGCCTTACAAAAAACCAGTACAATGGTACCTCAGGTTACATATGCTTCAGGTTACATACGCTTCAGGTTACAGACTCCACTAACCCAGCAATAGTGCTTCAGGATGAGAACAGAAATCGTGCTCCGGTGGCACGGCGGCAGCAGGAGGCCCCATTAGCTAAAGTGCTGCTTCAGGTTAAGTACGGATCTCCGGAACGAATTAAATACTTAACCTGAGGTACCACTGTAGTAAGAGAGTTGCAGCCTTCGGGCTTGCAATCTAAAGCATCTTCAATCTTTTCCTACCTGGGAACCATTTTTCATAGGCACCCATATATTTGTATGGTGACAGACAGTGCTGCTGCTGTGACCCACCTTAGAGCAGACCAGGACCCAGTAGAGGGTCCTGACCCACCAGTTGAGGACCAGTGAAACACCAGGAAAACGAAGGGAAGGGAGGATGGCATAATGGTTAGTGTGTGGGACTATGACCTGGGAGACCAGAGTTTGAATCCCCACTCAGCCATGAAGCTCAATGGGTGACCTTGGGCCAGTAAATGTAATAAATAAGTAAATAAATAAGTTGCATAAATAAGTTGCATGAAGCAGAGAAGAGCTGCTGGTGGGAGCTGCCGCTTGGCTGCAAGATAAGTCACTGCGCCATTGTTATTGTTGTTTAGTCGTTTAGTCGTGTCTGACTCTTTGTGATCCCATGGACCAGAGCACGCCAGGCACTCCTGTCTTCCACTGCCTCCCGCAGTTTGGTCAAACTCATGCTGGTAGCTTCGAGAACACTATCCAGCCATCTCGCCCTCTGTCGTCCCCTTCTTTTCCAGGGAGTCTTCTCTTCTCATTAGGTGGCCAAAGTCTTGGAGCCTCAGCTTCAGGATCTGTCCTTCCAGTGAGCACTCAGGGCTGATTTCCTTAAGAATGGATGCGTTTGATCTTCTTGCAGTCCATGGGACTCTCAAGAGTCTCCTCCAGCACCATAATTCAAAAGCATCAATTCTTCAGCAATCGGCCTTCTTTATGGTCCAGCTCTCACTTCCATACATCACTGCTGGGAAAACCATGGCTTTAACTATACGGACCTTTGTTGGCAAGGTGACATCTCTGCTTTTTAAGATGCGGTCTAGGTTTGTCATTGCTTTGCCGTGCAGCCATTGTTATTTCTGTTTATTAAACTTACTAGGACACCCTTGGTCCGCCCCCCCCTAAAAAAGCCATTCAACGACAAACAAACACACACAATAAAACCAGCATAAAACAAACCAAAGAAAAATCCAAAAGCGCACTCAATCTTTTTTAAAAGGCCAGATTAAAGCTTCCCACCCACAAATAACCAGAAGCTCCAAGGCCATATCGTCAAGCTGAGCTGCCCGTTCGGAAGCCGGGCAAAAAGAAGAGACCGGGAACGTGATGAGACTGAATAGAGCTCCCCGGCCACGCCCACTTGTGGCTCCTCCCCCAGAGCTCGGTCTGGCTCCTCCCCACCCCGCCCTGAGGGGAGAAAAGGCGGGACGCGGGGATGGGTGGGGCGCCAGGCCCGTGAGGCGGGCGGGGTTGTTGTTGACACGAGCGGAGGCGAGGTGGGCGGGCGCCAGCTCGGCGTCCTCCAATCCCCTTGAGCTTCCCGCGGCGGCTGAGGGCGGCGCGGCGGTCTCATTGGCTGCGGGCGAGCGGCCCGGCTTATCTGGGCGTGGCCAAGGGAGGAGGGAAAGCTGGGCTCGGCCGCCTGTCGCTCATCTTGCCAGTCCGTCAGTCAGGCGAAGACGCTGAGGGATTCCGGCGGCCTTGTGCTCCCGGGGCCATGGCTGCCGCCACCGCCTCCTCCTCCTCCTTCTCGCCGGGGAATGTGCTGGGGCTGCCGGAGGGCGAGGGTGCTGCCGCAGAGGTGAGCCTGCGCTGGGCCGGCCGGAGGGCTCCTTCTCCCTCCTGCCTCCTCGAAGGGTGGTGGGGGCAGCGGCTCCTGCGCCTTCTTCGTCGGCGTCGCGCTGGTCCTGCTTGTCCGGCCCGGGGCGGCTCCCTCTCAGGTCCCCCACCGCCGCCGCCTTTGCTCGGGCGCCCCCTGGTGGCGAGGACGGAGAGGCGGCAGATGGACCCATTTCACGGCTGGGGCAAAGGGAGGCCGGCCGAGCCTTGGGCTGGGGGCGGGGGCAGGGAGCGGGGATTAGCCCCCAGGTTTCCTCCTCCCTTCCTGTTCGTCTCCTCCCTTCCCAACCCCTCTTCTCTTCATTCCCCCTTTTGATATGGGGTGGCGTACTGGTTCAAGAGGGGATCTTTTCTGGGGGGCTGGGAAGGTTAATACAATGTTTCTTAAACTTAGGTCTCCAGCTCTTGTTGGACTACACCTCCATTCATCCCTGACCTCAGTCGTCCTTAGCTAGCAGGACCAGTGGTCAGGAATGATGGGAGGTGTCCAACAACAGCTGGAGACCCAAGTTTGAGAAACACTGGAGTACAACAAACTCGTGTTTGTTTGTATTGTGTCTTGCTTCACACCAGAGGAGAGGCTGTGGGGCACTACTGGGGAGCGGTGTGTGTCCCCCATGTCTGGTTGTGGAGACTTGGGGCAGAGGCAGGATGTGGGGAAAGAGAAGTGCTGAGAGCATCTGCTCCCATGCAATGGGGCCTTCAGTCTCCTCCCCATCTGTCGTCTGCAGCCACTGGCAATTTTTAAAAGTAGATCATGGGAACAGTGAGTTGAGTTTCACTTTTCTTTTTTTATTAAAGAGGTTTTAATAGGAGCCTTCTTCAGAAGTAAATCCAACTGCAGAATTTCTCAGCAGTGAAAGGAAGGCATCCAGTCTATGCCCTGGAGACTTTATCAGTTCCTATCTCTGAAAACTGACTTCCCCATCTCCCAGGTTTCATTGACCTGGCTTAAAAATGGAGAGTCCCCATCTCTCTTGCTTCCTCTTTTTCCCTGTTTATCCTCCGCTGACATCTGAGATTAGGTTGTGCGGGTTTCCAGAACAAGTGATCAAGTGAAACTGCTAGCTAGGACAATCTCTGAGTGGTGGCAGCAGCTGCTCTTTCCCATCACAGGAAATGCCCAAGAATACATGCATAAAGTTTCAGCTTCAAAGCATACCTGTCACTTGTACCTTTGAGTAGGTGCATGTTAGGGCTGGGCAATAATCTGGTTTTCAGCATAGTGATATATCACCAGCGAAACACCGCAATATATAAATATATCAGGATGGAACTATGTAGAGCAGAGCTTTCCAAAGTGTGTGTTGCAACACGTTAGTATGTCGGCTGCAGTGTGTAGGTGTGTTGTGCAAATGCTCCCCATGCTCTTCCCGGGGCTGGAAAGGGGTTGGTTTAACCTCTGGTTTGCTAGTAAAACTAAATTACTGTGTCACAAAATGATGTATGTCTAGAAAGTATGTCACCATCATGAAAAGTTTGGAAACCTCTGATGTGTGGTTTCTGTAGTGTTGTGGTTTTCATCTTCTCGCAATTGTGAGGCCCGCAGATGCAAGCCAGGCAGAAACTTCCTTGAAGTGGGCCCACAATGCAGTGGGGATGAGCACCTGTTTTTCATGCAGTGGCACCTCCGGCATAAAAGATATCGGGATATTTTGGAGAGCTGCTGCCCATTGGAAGAAGCAGTACTGTGATGGTGTGAGCTGGTCTATGGTGGCTTCATCTGTGACTTGCTTTTGTTTGAATATGCATTTTGAAGTTAAGTAATATCCCTCTCAAGGTGTGGCGCTGTGGGTTAAACCACAGAGCCTAGGACTTGCCGATCAGAAGGTCGGCAGTTCAAATCCCTGCGACGGGGTGAGCTCCTGTTGCTCGGTTCCTGCTCCTGCCAACCTAGCAGTTCAAAAGCACGTCAAAGTGAAGTAGATAAATAGGTACCGCTCCGACGGGAAGGTAAACGGCGTTTCCGTGCGCTGCTCTGGTTCTCCAGAAGCGGCTTAGTCATGCTGGCCACATGACCTGGAAGCTGTACGCCGGCTCCCTTGGCCAATAAAGCGAGATGAGCGCCGCAACCCCAGAGTCGGCCATGACTGGACCTAATGGTCAGGGGTCCCTTTACCTTTACCTTTTAATATCCCTCTCAGTCCATAGAGGTTAGCTGCTTGTGGTTGTAATGGCCCATATGTGGAATTGTTTGCTGTGAGGGCCACGTTCATCTGGAACTCCTCTGTTAAACCTATTGCATATGGGTGTGAGTATGATAGTGTCAGCATTTCAGGTGAGTATGATAGCTTCAGGAACAAAGAAACAAAGAACAAAGAAAGTGTGTGTGTGTGTGTGTGTGTTAAAATTGCACTTTGACAAGTACTTCTAAGAATTCATGTTTGCCTAGGAAGGAAAATGTTAAGCCTGCAGTCCACACATACTGCCTTCGAAAATAACCTTATTTAAATGAATGGACCTCAAAGCCCAGGGCTACTTGGAGGAAGGATGAGACTAGAATCATAGAGTTGGGAGAGACCCCAAGGGCCATCGAGTCCAACCCCCTGCCAAGCAGGAGACACCATCAGAGCACTCCTGACATATGGTTGTCAAGCCTCTGCTTAAAGACCTCCAAAGAAGGAGACTCCACCAGACTCCTTGGCAGCAAATTCCACTGTCGAACAGCTCTTAGTGTCAGGAAGTTCTCCCTAATGTTTAGGTGGAATCTTCTTTCTTGTAGTTTGGATCCATTGCTCCATGTCCGCTTCTCTGGAGCAGCAGAAAACAACCTTTCTCCCTCCTCTATGTGACATCCTTTTATATATTTGAACATGGCTATCATATCACCCCTTAACCTCCTCTTCTCCAGGCTAAACATGCCCAGCTCCCTTAGCCGTTCCTCATAAGGCATCGTTTCCAGGCCTTTGACCATTTTGGTTGCCCTCCTCTGTACACGTTCCAGTTTGTCAGTGTCCTTCTTGAACTGTGGTGCCCAGAACTGGACACAGTACTCCAGGTGAGGTCTGACCAGAGCAGAATACAGTGGCACTATTACTTCCCTTGATCTAGATGCTATACTCCTATTGATGCAGCCCAGAATTGCATTGGCTTTTTTAGCTGCTGCGTCACACTGTTGGCTCATGTCAAGTTTGTGGTCAACCAAGACTCCTAGATCCTTTTCACATGTACTGCTCTCAAGCCAGGTGTCACCCATCTTGTATTTGTGCCTCTCATTTCTTTTGCCCAAGTGCAATACTTTACATTTCTCCCTGTTAAAATTCATCTTGTTTGTTTTGGCCCAGTTCTCTAATCTGTCAAGGTCGTTTTGAAGTGTGATCCTGTGCTCTGGGGTGTTAGCCACCCCTCCCAGTTTGGTGTCATCTGCAAATTTGATCAGGATGCCCTTGAGTCCATCATCCAAGTCATGGATATAGATGTTGAATAAGACCGGGCCCAAGACAGAACCCTGTGGCACCCCACTAGTCACTCTTCTCCAGGATGAAGAGGAACCATTGATGAGCACCCTTTGGGTCCGGTCAGTCAGCCAGTTACAAATCCACTGAGTGGTAGCATAGTCAAGACCGCATTTTACCAGCTTCTTTACAAGAATATCATGGGGCACCTTGTCAAATGCCTTGCTGAAATAAGGTAGGCTACATCCACTGCGTTCCCTTCATCTACCAGGTTTGTAATTCTGTCAAAAAACGAGATCAGGTTAGTCTGACATGAGTTATATTAGAGTGGATGAATCTGCCAATTCTGGTTTCTCATTTTGTTCAATCTTAAGTTCAGTTTGCTATGTTTCCACATCAGTTTGCAAACCTTAAAAAAGAAACCCCACAGGAAAATGTTATGCATTATTCCTAAATAAACACATTTTTGCACAGCCTTTGCCTACAATATTCATTTTTGCAGGCTGCTTTCCTAAACATTTTGTATGTGATTTTTACTCAAAGACACACTTTTGAGCACCAGTTTTTCTAGGTCTTTATTTGCAAAGCATGTTATAGCTGAAGAGCTACAGTGCAAAATTGGAAGAAGTGTGACTTTCGAAGAATTCATTTTGGTTTGTATATATAAGTTTGGAAAGTACTAAGTAAGTAAAAATTCTCTTCCTATCTTCAGATGAAATACATAGGATAAGATAAACAGGTTGTTCCATGCTGCACTGGAGCAGCATGGCTGGAGAAAACTGCCCCTTACTGTATTGAAACATTGCCCAAAACCAGTTTAAAGTTCAGATTTCGATAACGATTTCAGAATTTTTGAGTTGACAATGTATCGTGGATTCCGCTCACCCCTGTGGCTGCTTCGAGCACCATGCATTTTTTTTCTCGGGGTTGCCATTGTTTCAAGCATGGCCTCCTCAGCTCTTCTCACTGTTTGCACCCAATCCAAATAACTTTATTGTACTAGCCATTGGCCATGACAGATCTGAATCAAAAATAAATACAACAAAAGGGGTGTTGCGCCCTGCAAGGCTGCCTGATGCTCACCCACTCCCTCCTTCACTGCCAAGCCGTTGGCCTCAGGAGCCTGAAAAGGCGCTGGGGCCCGGCTGCCCCCAGCCATGCCTGTGCCTGCCTGTTGTGTGCGCTCACCTGCCTGCTTGCCAGCACCTTTGCTTCCTTTTCTGGCCGAGCAAACGGGCTGCCTCCTTCCTCCTCACACCGGGTACTGGGAAGTGAAGGCTTGGCCGCGTTCTGTGAGCCTCTGCTGGTGGGAGCAGCACTGGCATAGTCACCTTCAGGACTATGTGGTTGATTGGCGGCGGCAGTCACCAGAGATGGGAACTGCACTGCGGTGATAAAGAGGAATGGAGTAGCCTCTGGTGCCTTGCATGGAGGATGGCTCCCAGCAGTTGCGACCGTTGCTGTGAGCTGGGCAGGCTCTGGGGAGAGTCTGTGGCTCTTCATTTGTGGGTGTGGTGGCATGTGGTGTCCCGCCTGATGTGCTCTGCCCAGGGCAGCACGATCCACCTAGCCTTGCCATGTAGCAGCAGAACCTGTGCATGGTGTCAGTGTGTTTAGGGGTAGACGATGTATCCTTCAAAACCGCTTTGAACTAGTCCACATCCAGGGATCAATACTGGGCTGCTGCTTGCTCCAAACCTTATTTCATCTTTCCTCCCTATTTCAGACAATGTGATATATCAGTATATCATGATGTTTGGCTGGTGATATATCGCAATGTTGAAAAACTGATATCAACCACTTTATTTATCTGTCTTGTAGACAGCTTTACATTTCAAGGTAAATCTCTTAAGCAGTCCACATATTTCAAAATAAATAACTATAAAAATACAATACAACTTTAACATTCAGCTAATAATACTCATCACTTCTACATTTTTAGTAACGTAATTAAGCAACAAAAACAATGTACATAAATAAAATCCCACAAAATCGAATTCTATACAAACTACCAAACAGCATCAAATACAACATACAGTATCTAGAACAGGCTTCCACAACCTAGGCCCTCCAGATGTTTTGAGACTTCAATTCCCATCATCCCTGACCACTGCTCCTGCTAGCTAGGGATCATGGGAGTTGTAGGCAAAAACATCTGGAGGGCCGAGGTTGAGGAAACCTGATCTAGAAAATATAATAAATACAGTGGTACCTCGCAAGACGAAAAACTTGCAAGACGAAAGCAATTTTCGTTTTTTGAGTTGCTTCGCAAGACGAATTTCCTTATGGGCTTGCTTCGCAAGACGAAAACGTCTTGCGCCTTTTTTTTAAAACCGTCAATGCATTCCTATGGGAAACCGTCAATGCACAGTGGTGCTTCGCAAGTCGAAAAAATTCACAAGATGAAAAAACTCGCAGAACGAATTAATTTCGTCTTGCGAGGCACCACTGTAGTCCAAAAAGAAAACAAAACAAAAACTTGCATATAATGATGTTGTCACCCCAACAGCTCAGCTATTCTCCTTAAACCGAACATATCACTCCTTCCACTAAATTCTCACTTCAATACAATATATTAATAAGCAACCAATAATTATGTATAGAAAGATAGGTCTGCTGAATAAGAACAATCCAATAACAGGAGACCTCTCCCAACCCCGCTCAGTTTCAGTTTCATCTCTCACCTGATGCAGTACAAAACCTTCTCATCACCTCTCTGCTGGGAAGATTAACCTCTTCTCCACCAACAGACCTTCACCCAACGTTTTCAATGGGTTTGACCAGAGGAGTCCTAGGCTGTTTTGTGGACATTCTCTTTTTATGTGGTGCACTATATTTCTTTACCTTGTTTTACTAGGTTCCTAAGGTGGGAAGACAGTGCATCTTAGAGTCCTGTCCATCCCTCCCCCCCAGCCCCACCTGTTACCTAAAACTGCTAGTTCATATCCAGTTTCTGAAATATGTAGTAGAGGCGAAATTGGATTTGTGGCTGCCGCCTGCTGGACAAGGGACTAAGCCTAGCTTGAGGATTTCTATATTGTACTAACACACAGGGCACACTTCCATTCATCCCTTGCCTAGAAAGCAGGAGTCTGATTGGTTTTGTCTTTGCCCCCCCTGCTTTTCCCTAGGAAACCCATGCTTAAGCATTGAACTGGAGCAAACATCAATCTGGAGAAAACCCGGTTTGCATTTGCTTCAATTCTGCAGTAAATAACAGGTTTTTCTGGTGGAAAATGGTGGTGCAAGCAAAAGTGTGGAAGAGCCCTCAGTAGAACAGCTCCTAAACTGAATCCCCAAACCCAGAAGAAGACCTCCTTTCATTCTGCCCCATTTTCTCCTATCTTGCAAAATGCTCTACCAGGGAACTTTATGCTGCTTCCTCAAAAAAGACTTACGATAAAACTTCCTCTCTGTGCTTTGCTTTGTAATAGCCTTTCCCATCCTTGTGTTTTCCAGATGTTTTGGACTTCAGTTCCCAGCAGCCCAATCCTGCATGCCTTATACATCCCTCCCCACACTATTTTGCTTATTGCGCATACACTGCAAAGCCTGCTCTTGCACATTCCATATGGTAGAAATCTTTAAAAGCAGAGCGGGAGTGGTGCATCGGTTTTGGGAAGCACATCTTTGCTTATGCGTAGCGTAGCACTGTGTCCAAGAACTCTGCGTATGAACCATGTATCCTGTACTTAGGGCTGATGCTGAGACTGATGATTTTATCAATAAAGCTTTTGGGATTTCCTGTGTGGAGAGCCTGAATCTTTCATCTGAGGGTGGGAGCCTGAAGTATGTTTTAAGTCCAGACGACTCTTCAGAAATTGTTTTTTAATTGCCAATAATCAGATAAAGGTGCTGTACTCTCAGGATGCACATTCTTACCCAACATAAATGCAACGTTTTGGCTTCCAACCCCAGCTGTTGTAATGACCAGTTTGAGGCATTGCTGGCACCGTAGCCAGTGCCAAGAGCAGGCATGCAGAGATTTTATCTTGCCTCTTTTTATATAAGCAAAATTTTTTGCATTATGGCAGTTTGTAAACTGCCTCAGTTTGTAAGCCGCCTTGAGTATTGTAAGATAGAAAGACTGTATACAAATTGAAAATGATGATACTTTCACTTTTCCGGTTTTAATATTCAGGCTGTGATACACAGAAATTGTGAGGAAGTGGCTACGTCATGTAGAACTGGCACAGCGCCAGGACAACACAGCACATCAAAGGTGGTGATAGTAAGAACTAAACTGGAACATTTCTGGCTTGAAAAGTTTCAGAATATTTGCTCTGGTTCACCAGAAGCGGCTTAGTTATTCTGGCCACATGACCCAGAAGCTGTCTGCAGACAAACGCCGGCTCCCTCGGCCAGTAAAGCGAGATGAGCGCCGCAACCCCAGAGTCATCCGTGACTGGACCTAACAGTCAGGGGTACCTTTACCTTTTATGGGATGTGGCTGGCGCTGTGGTCTAAACCACAGAGCCTAGGGCTTGCCGATCAGAAGGTCGGCAGTTCGAACCCCCGCGATGGGGTGAGCTCCCCTTGTCCGGTCCCAGCTCCTGCCCACCTAGCAGTTTGAAAGCACATCAAGTGTAAGTAGATAAATAGGTAGCGCTCCGGCGGGAAGGTAAACGCCGTTTCCATGCGCTGCTCTGGTTCGCCAGAAGCGGTTTAGTCATGCTGGCCACATGACCCGGAAGCTGTCTGTGGACAAATGCCGGCTCCCTTGGCCTATAGAGCGAGATGAGCTCCGCAACCCTAGAGTCATTCGCAACTGGACTTAACGGTCAGGGGTACCTTTACCTTTTGTGATCCACGCATAGATTGCTGTGGGTGTGACTGTCCTGAAAGTTTTGATTGCACAAATCAACTTGAAAGCGGCAGAGGACAAATGATCCTCTTAATGTGATTGGGATGGACATGCATGCTGCCGCATTCAAGTTGAAAGCCTATTCTGTTATATCTCTGGTAAGCCTGTGAGGAGGGAGCAGGTGGAAGGAATTCTGAAAAGTAAAATAACATATTTCTAAGTATCTTGTATTTTTCTTCCTGGCTTGGATATTCTACTTCACGATCAAATTACAGTGGTGCCTCGCAAGACGAAAAGAATCCGTTCCGTGAGTCTCTTCGTCTAGCGGTTTTTTCGTCTTGCGAAGCAACCCTATTAGCAGATTAGCGCTATTAGCGTTTTAGCGGCTATTAGTGGCTATTAAAGGCTTAAGGGATTAGCGGATTAGCTGCTGAAAGGCTATTAGCAGCTTAGTGCCTTAGAAAAAGGGGGTGGGGAGCGGAAAAAAATCGCAGGAACTCGCAAGACATTTTCGTCTTGCGAAGCAAGCCCATAGCAAATTCGTTTTGTGAAACACCTCCAAAACGGAAAACCCTTTCGTCCAACAGGTTTTCCGTCTTGCGAGGCATTCGTCTTGCGGGGCACCACTGTACATAAGATCTCTAATAAGAGATAGTTCCTCTGAAGGCTGTTCAGGGTCATATGTAAAGTGTTGAGAGGCGGGTTTGATGCTTCATGTGTTCAGCTTAATAACTGAATCTTAGTGCGTTGAAGGGAAAAAAATCTATTAATAGTAGCTTGTGTCCTTCCTGCTCCAGTGCCTTTTGACTCTGGATTTCTTGCATTTTGTATGCCAGCCAATGTAAGTTATCTCACATTTCTTGGAGTTTTTGATCCAGCAGCTCAAAAAATCATCTTAGAGCAAGTTGCCACATAACTGTGTATTCCTGTGCAAGCTATGCTCATCTTTAACCACAACCCATTGGAGACTAATTTTGGTTTGCTTGAGTGTCCTTGTAAAAAAACATTCTACCATTAAAAAATCACTTTCATTTCAAAAGTTCTGAATGTTATTTGGTCAATATCTTTAGTTAGCTAAACATCCCATTTGTATCCCAACTTCAACCAGTTTCAGCTGAGCAGTTAAATTTTGTCATTTTAAGCACCCCACCCCCCAACAATCACTTTTCATTTGCTTTCTTCATTCTTCTTTGAAAGCACAGCTGCATTCCTGCACCGACCTTAATCCATCTTCCTTTCAGTGGAACCCAACACACTGGGCCTGATTAAGAATGGGCAAGCCTTTAAATGATTCTTAGGTCCTTGATATCAACAGCCATCTGTTTCAGCTGAATTAGGCCCTAATAGAGTGGCAACTAGGTTCCCACTAGATTTGCTGAAAGGAGGCATATGAGGATGCTGTGTAGCAGAGTGGTATTGACATCTAGGTCGGTAGAGTATGAGACTCAGGGTTGTGGGTTCAAGCCCCTGCATTGTAGAGGGTTGGACTAGATGACCATCGTGATCCCTTCCAACTCTACAGTTCTATTATTATTTCTTGCTTTCCTGAAAAGGGATTGAGGCACTGGGAAACTGTGGAAGGGGAAAAAGGATCCATAGTGGGTTCCTTTATTCTTGGTGAGCTTTGTCCTTCTGTGCACCAAGGAACATAGGCTTGGAGACCAGGAACTTGTCTTCCATCTCTCCCCTCTTAATATCCTGTGTGTTCTCGCCTTTCTGAAGAAGACCATTTTGAGAGAGTTTTTGTGAGAGTGGTCATACACTGCTTAACTTCCATGCAGGTTATTGAAAAATTGCTAACAAATTGTTTATGTTTGTTGTTTTTTATCTTACTGGATTTCCATGGGAAATAAAAAATCTGGATTAAAGTTGGGGCTGGAATTACATGACAAAAACATTGTGTGAATGTTGAAAGAAATTTGCAGGCTTGAGTCCTCGTCCCGTAATAAACACCTGTCTGGAAGTACCCCAAGTGTCAGTTGAGCCACCTGTGCAACAGGTTCCATTGTGAAAAACAGCTTTCTCCAATCTGGTGTCCTCCTGATGTTTTGGATTCCAGCTCCCATCGGTCCGAGGCAGCACAGTTGACGGAGTGGGGGGTCCGGGGAAGATGCCTTAATGTAATTGGGATCATGAACTCAAACAATAGCCTGGGGTGGACAAGCTCTAGATTTTGTTGTACTTCCCAGCAGGCAGCATGGCCCATGGTCAGGGACGATGGAAGTGGTAGTTCAGAAACATCTGGAGGAGGGCCAGGTGTTCCCCATCCCTGCAACAACATCTGTCTTTGGGGCAGGATAACTGAGTACTCCCTGGGAGACATTCTAGAAATGGGGAAGTTCTTATGCTCTGGGAAGCTTTTTTTCCTTTCTCCAGTTGCCCTTGGGGTTGTGGTAGCGAGATGTGATTGGGGGAACCCAGCCAGATGGGTGAAGTATAATAATAATAATAATAATAATAATAATAATAATAATATGGGGTGGGGAGCTTGAAAACAATATTTACATTGCTTTGCTTTCTATTTCCTCAAGCCTTAGGTGCACAATTTGTACCCTAGAGGGAGCACTTTCCCATAATTTGGGAGATAACCACAGTAATCACCATTGCAAAGACGAAAGTAGATATTGTATAACTTAACCGTTCAGACCACTTCAGGTCTGTGTGCTGCTGATGGCAATTGGGAAAAGAGACTACCTGGGTTTTATTGACCGGGTATTGTGCTGCTTCATCTAAATGGTTACTGCAAGTACTTTCTTACCTGGTACATACTTATTTGTGCTGCAGGAAGACTGAAGCATCTTAATTGTGAAGTGGCTGTGGATAGTCAAGGGCTGATGTAAAATCTACTGCTATACATTATGTAAATCAGCCCTCATGAATTTGGGAGCCTACAACTCACATCATTCCTGACTGTTAATCCATGCTGGCTGGGACTGATGGGAGTTGGGGTGCCCAAAACCACCTGGAGGGCCACCGGTTGCGGAAGGATGACATGTAGACATATTCAATTGTTATGAGTGCAGATCAGAAGATGGTGAACAGCAGCAGCCCAGGTTCCTTGCTGGCTGCTGAGCCCCTTCCACCCTGCCGCTTAAGGAGAAGAGAGCGCTTGGAGGAGCCTGATGAGCAGCAGGGCAACTGTCTTCCCTGTCATCGCAGCCTGGCCCTTTCGTAAAGAAAGCAGGATGCTCTGGTATTGCCTTGTGTGGTTGAGAGGGTGTTGCTTTGGCTGCCTTGCCTGGCACCGGGAAAGAGAAGGACGTATAGCTTTTTGCCAAGAGAAAACTTTGGCCTGCGATGTCACGCAGGTGTCTGGGGATGCCCCACATCTAACCAAGCCAAACAAAATGAAATTGAAATAAGTGAGCTTCTAAGAAAGATGGCTTGGGATTTGGAAAAGATGGGTTTGGTGCACACAAACCAGCCTCTACCTAATCGTAACTGGAAAGTCCAAGGATTGTGTTTAATTAACTGCCTTTAGTTTCTTTTGAAAAGAGAAGGGAGATAGAAATATTTTAATTAAAATTGTTTTTATTTTCTAACCATTTTCTTGACAGACTCGACTAGAGTAATAAGCTTCCCAGGCCTTTGACTTCCCCCCTGCCCCCCAAAACTGATCAGTCAGAGATAGTAGTAGTTTACATAAATTAAGGTAAAATAAAATGATAATAAAAGCATTACAATTATTCTCCTAAATAATCAAGCCTGGTGAAAAAGCAGGTTTACCTAGCATCTGAAAGAGCACAAAGTTGGGCTGAGATGCACCTCAGTGGGGAATTCATTCCATAGATGCAGAGCCACCACTGAAAAGGCTCTTCTGTAGGCCCCGGCACTTCACACCTCATTAAATGCAGGAACAACCAGGACAGCCTCTTTCACTGACCTTAAATACCTAGACAGGCTGATATGGAAGAAGGTGTTTGCTCAGATATTTGGAACCCAGGATTCTAAATGTCAACCTAAGCTCCTGGACTTAGGCTTGGAAGACAACAGGTAACTGGTGCAGCTGTTTAAGAATAGGAGTTAAATGTGACCAATCTGCTGCTCCCATCATTACCCTGGCTGTACCTACTGTAGTAGATGGTATCAAAAGCTACTGAGAGGTTAAATGTGTACTCACTTTCATATTGTGGAATCACTTGTGGGGTAGTTCTTAAACTGCACAGTCAGCTTGCAGCTTGGCTAGAAGCTAACTGGAAGCAAAACTACTTCTGTTTCAGGAAAACTTGCGGATAGTGAGGCTGAAGGTGATAGCTGGAATTGGCCTGGCCAAGAAGGATCTCCTAGGAACAAGGTAAGCATCTAGCTCTCTCTACAAAGAGGAAGGGAGGAGGAAATCATGCACTGTCCCTTCCGAAAAATCTCTTAAACTTACTTTTTCAGTGCCACTATTAAGTGGAGTGTTAGTCATGCTTGTTCCAGGGCTACTTGCTCAACCTCCTGATGATTCAAGGTTGTACAAGGAGTAATGAGAAAATGATTTGACTCCTATGTAGGATCCCTTCCAGATTCTACAAGCCATACGAGATTGAATGCAGGAAATTATGTCATGTTCAGTCCACCCCACCCCACCCCGGCAAGTGTTATAAGAGGTTAGAGAAGGTAAGCTGTAGAGATCTGGACTCTCCTGAGTTTTGGGAAACCTGGATTCAAATCCCTGTTCTGCCATGAATCTCATTCCAAAGAGAGGTACTTGCTGAGAATTGAGACTTCTGGGGCAATTGTTCTCAATTCTAAAATATACTACTAAATATATTCCTCCTCTTATCTGCTAGCTTAAGGTCAACTGCAAAATGGCCACGTATGAACCAAGGAGAATGTTGGCTTAATTTCTCCCCTTATCTCTTGATAGTGAAAAAACAAAACTTTTGGGTGTGTGGGAGAGTATTAGTGACATTTTGGCATGGATGGATTGACAGAATTTAGCAATACAGACCAAGGTCAGTCTGTCTCTTTAAAGGGGTTGTGATGCCCATATCTCTTGCAGACAAGTAATCCTATTTTAACCGTTTGTGCTTGTATTTTGTACAGTGATCCCTATGTGAAAGTGACAGTATATGATTCAGCAAATGGAATCCTTACCAGTGTTCAAACAAAAACTGTTAAAAAGGTTAGACTTTGCACTTTCTTTGCATAATGAATAGGTGCAAAATCAAGCAAGTGACTTGAAAGTAGACATTTACTTGTTTAAGCTCAAATAGGTGTAAGATGCAGTAGTTACCAAGGCAAAATAGCAGCAGGAAATAAGCAGAACAATATACCCTTGTAAGATGGCCACCTCCAACTTGGTGTGACACTTGATGGCTCCTTGTGGATTTTTTCAACAGCTACTGCAAACATAGTAACTATGTAAGAGATGTGTTTTTCCTAAATCAGCCCAGAAAAACTGTACCAGAGTCTGATAGCATCCGATTGCTACTAATCGGACTCCTCCAGAATCTGTCTCTGGGAATCTTTTTTAAATGGGCAGAACAAAACATAATGAACTATGTTGTCTACTTTCATTTTGGCCACAGACACATAGATGTTGAGATCTGCCTATAGAAGGTGACTTTCCTACCTGCTCCTCTTCCTGGCACCCCCCTCCCTCAAAAAAACCAAGGAGTTTCCCTTCCCGCAAGGGTTGGGAGGTCCTTCTGAATGGATGGGCTTTGAGGGAGAAGGACCAGGTTTCCTCTTATCTTGCTTTAGCAGCTCAGCCCGCCTCACTCAGCAGGAGCCTTTGGGATGTACTTGTGGATAGAGAAGAGAGTGGGAGCTCCTCCTCCTCCTGTCCACCCTGCTCCCTGGCAAGTTCTCTTGGTTGTTTTGATGCTGTTTTCTAATCTGCCATTTGCAGATGCAGTTGATATCCTCTGGAGTTGCTGATTTGTAAATGCACATCTCCTAGTACCAAAAAATTGTACTTGCAACTTCAGAATGGGTCTGTGCCAAATAAGATACTGGGGGGAACTGAATGGCAGAGAATAAATACATTTATAAACCCCCAAGGAAGGATGGACTCCTCTGGAACCACAGCATTCTTTCCAAGTTCTTTTCCTTGTAAGGGTCAAAGGATATAGGTGCGGTTGGCCAGCCTTCCTTCCTGTTTGGTCTGCTCATCGGCATAAAGGTTAGCTGGCGTTCAGTGCAAAGTTCTCAAATAAGACAGTGTGCATTATTGAAGGGAATTGTGGAAGTCAGCTATTTTTAGCTCTCAGTCGACACCTAACTAAGACAGTATGTCAGGTCTGTGTTTAGTGCAGCTCATCAGATCCACAGTTTTGTTCATCTCTTCGAGGCAGATCAGAGTGAATGTGCTTCGTGACACTGGGGCGCTTTGAGGGCCAGAGGCTGAAATGAAGCACTCAGGTGTCTGTTGCAGCTGTATCAGCTCTCCTTGCAGCTGGGGTGATGCTACTTAGTTCTGAATGTTTTTTCCTTGCTGGGGATGCCTTTACATCGGCAGCTGCATACTTTGATGCTAATGCTGGTCTGTATTTCTAGTAGCAGAGCCATCAAAGACCTTTGCCTGAGATCGTGGGAAATTATTGTCAGGTAGACCAACCTGATGCCCTTCAGGTGTGTGGGGCTACAAATCCAAAAGTCAGATCGCATGTTTGTGAGGGAACCAACTGTCCCAAATGGCTGATGGCATCCAAAACATTTGGAGGGGTACCAGGTTGGCAGAGGCAGAGCTAGGTAGGTATTTCTGGGCTATAAGGGCCAAGTGAAAAAAGGCAGCTGTCTATGTCTTGTAGTAATTTACTCTTTCTTTACTTGCAGACGTTGAATCCAAAGTGGAATGAAGAGTTTTTCTTTAGAGTAAGTGAACCTTGTTGCATGTTGAAGTGACGACTGAGCATTGTAATCCAGCATAAGTCTGTTGTGATTAATGCCCTTTAAAGTTACGTGGTGTAATAGAAAGCAACGTTGTACTTTCTAAAGCTCCTTTCCTACCAAGCCAACTCACCAGACGTTAACTGTTTCTCCTAGGTCAATCCTCAGAAGCACAGATTCCTCTTTGAAGTGTTCGATGAAAACCGCTTGGTAGGTGGGCTTTTTGTTGTTTGGGAACAAAATCGGAATCCTGTACATTTTCTTGTGATGTGTTTTGGATTTGTTGCCAACCGTGGCACTGTGACATGCAAGCCAATCCCTGCACTCTTGGGGTTATTTACATTTTTAAAAAAATGTTCCACATTTCACTACTTGTAGTAGACTCACTAGTTGTCCAAACACTTTCAGATTTGTGGTGTGGCCTGGTAGCCAGATTTAAAAGGAGAAGGGAGCTTTAATGGGGAATTGATACTGTGCTGGTGAAGGCAACACTGGAACTGATGTCATGGAAAGATACATGTATTGTGTGATGCTCTGAACAAGGAACCTCTGGGCAGCTGAGAGTACTAGCGGTGGGCAACCTGTGACCCTCCAGATGTTGTAGAGTTGGAAGGGACTCTGAGGGTCATTTAGTTCAACCCCCTGCAATGCAGAAATCCTTAACATAGCCATACCTGGGTGGGCTTGAACCACCAGCCTTCTGGTTAACAAGTCAGACACACTGACCCATGTTGTTGGTCTCCCATCAGTCTGACTCCCTCAGCCAACATAGCCAGTGGCCAAGGATGAGTTGTGGCCCTCCATCCATGTTCTAGGAGAAAACAAAGACTTAATAATACCTTGTTAGTGGAAACTGTCACAACCAGCTTACTTCTGTTGCTTTTTCCAGTTGGCATGCTCTATTCTTTTCACTCACAAGACCCAGCTAAGATTTAAATTGGCTCTAGCACAGGATTTTTGAAAACTGTTTCTCTTCCTCACAGAGAATGTAAAATGCTGGCTTTAATGGAAAACTCCCTGAAAATGTAGCAAAGGTTAAATAAATACCTAGCAGAAAATATTCAGTCATGTGATTTACACAGGAATAAATGGTGCAGTGTTCTCTGCTGCCTGCAGTTTAATTCTGTGTTGCTGTGGTGGGATTCAGAAATGTGTAGTGTGTAACTTCTGGGTGTTTAAAGATGTCTGTAACTGGATGAACGTTTGCTGGCTAGCATAGATGTTGGAGCAGTGCATTTTCCTCAAAGTGCCACTAGGTGCCAGGAAAGAATCTGACTTAGGAGCAGCGGTGGCAGCAGCATAAAAGAGAAAAGGCAAGACGTTCATGACAATCATGAAAGTTAACATTTCAAGCCGATCTCCGATATACTCCCATTTGATTTCTACCACTGTGAATGTGCTCTTAATAGAGGAACTGCTTGTTTTGGTGGTGTTACAGCAGAAATGGTCTTGAATGCCTTGGTTTCATAAGCAGCTAGGAGAATTGTTTGGTTTGGTTCCAGACCGTAATGTTGGAATACTGAAATTTGCTTTCAACAGATTCTAAATGGAACTCTTATTACAATTATATCTGTCTACGTAGGGAATGTTTTTCCACACCTTGTATAAAAAGTATCTGTTTCTCTCAGAGCTCAAGCACCAGCTAATTGTAAAAACAGTCCGCAAATTTTAAGCTATAAAAGTATGGGCAGAGTGTAAAAAAAATAGTGCTAGCCCTTCCAAAATATGCTGGTTTTTTTGGGGACCCACCCATGGTTTTTCATCTGTTCAGTCGCTTCTCATCATTAAGCCCGCCCACCTCCTTCAAATATGAAAGGGCTGTTTTTCTCAGTAGCTGCCTTTAAATTAAATGTATGCAGTAAGAACTTCTCTCAAACTGAAGTTCCTTGCTACTTTATGCTGGGCATACTCTTATCCAGTTACCAGCACTATTGATCTTTCAACAGTGAATCCTAGATTTGATAATTATGTGGAACTTGGTTCCTACCAACTTCCTGTAACTCTACACCGCTGGGTAAAAATATTAGTGGTCATACACTGCTAAAGAAAGCACAGACCCAGATTCAGCCAGGGCAGCCGGGGGAATCTGTAGGAAGAACTGCTGTTGAATTAATTTGCCATGGAAGGGTAGAATTCAGACAAGGCTTCCAGTGTTGGTCCACTGCAGCTGAGTTGAGCTTTAAAGGTCGCTTGGCACTAAGTGTTTTGTCAGTGAATGTGCTCTTCACAACAAGCAACCCTGGGCAGGCCAGAGACGGTAGTGTGGCAGGAATGACTTGCTAAATTCAGAAGGCACTCTGGCTAACAGCTACCTACATTTCTGTGGTATTCATCTGTTATACTGAAGATTAACTGGCAAGTGATTGCGGGCAGCTGCTTTCCACTTAAGAAGAAGAAAAAACTCTCTGACCTTTATCTTTGGAAATGAGGACAAATGGCAAGGCAGTTGAGGCTGCATTTTGCAGCTGAAAGGAGTCACACGGACCCGTTATTAGAGACCCTTGGAGATGGCTGGTATAAAGAAGATACTGGCATGTACACCCAAAGTCCTGAGTCGAATGCTGCCCCTTATGTTGTTGAAATGAAGCGGAACCCCAGTCAAATGCAGGAAGAAAACAAACTGCCAGTTTCGTCCCGAAAACCCAAGCGGAGTGCTTCGCTGAAGATTTCCTTGCAGACTTCTAGAGGCAATGGATGTTTGCAGCCCGTGGCCTTGGAAGACCATTCTTCCCTGGTCAGCCTAAGGAAGAAAGGGGACTGTTGTAACAGGAATGCGACCGTCAGTCAGTCTCACCAGCTAACAAATGGCAGCGGTCTGGCTGATACTGCAGCGTTTGGGTTTCCCAGCAGTTTCTCAGCCAGTGACAAAGGAGCCTACAGCAGCGCAGGGAGTGACTATGGGTCTTGCACAAGTACCACAAGTGATGGCGGGTCCTACAGCAGTAGCATCATCAGTGACAGCAGTAGCTGCCCCTTTTCTGCTGGAGATGCCTGTCTTTTTTCCGGTAACATGGTCTCTGGCAGCTCTGCAGGCCGAAGCACCAACCGCAAATCCTCCACTTCCCACAGGAGCAGCGCTGCGCAGAATAGTGCAAGCAGAAATATTTTTGACCAAGAAGACCCAGAGCAAGCTGAGAGGGCAACAAAACTGCCACCAGCGAGAGAGACAAATGTTTCCTTACGACGCTGCTCTTCTCTGGTCATTTTCCCAAGGAGTCCTTCAGATACGCCGCCAATGTCTCCAACGTCTCCTCCGCCAACTCGGCGACCCTCTCAAGTGTCTCATAGTGAGCAGGTGCAAAGTGAAGACAAGGCCGTGTCCGGGGGGTCCCTCTCTACTGTAGTCAATGGATTTCGGCTTTCTAAAGGTTCTTGTTTTCCTAATGAAAGTAGGGATGTTAGGCAACTGCATTTGAATAGCTCACTGTGGGAGAGAACTTGCTGTGAGCAAGGCACCTGTGAGGAAATACCAAATGGAGGTTCTTGTATTTCATTTCACCTCTCCCATGGAGCACGAGCACCGAAGGGTGACACCGTGTCCTCTTCCAGCGGATCCTCCATAGCAGCCTACCCTAATCGAAGAGTCAGACATACGGCATCTGCCTGTTTGCCCTCGAATTTGGAGGATCATGCTAGCATAGGAACTGAAGAAAGATCATCTGCGTGGAGGAGCAAGCCCCATCATGGCCTACAGAGGAGCCTCTCACTGGGATCATCCCAGCCTTCATTTCTATCCAGTTTTAAATACAGTTCCAAGGCAGGAACGTCACATTTACACATACAGTTTGGATCCGAGAGAGAGGGCAAGCCTAGTGGAGTTCAAAGGAGTACTTTGAGGAAACCTCTTGAGGTGAGTCCCTAGCTCCAAAAAGAGCCACCTCTTGCATGTGATGCTTTTTATTTACACTAAAATGGGGTTAAACGTCTGTGGAACATATTTTAAAGCTCTTTTATTGTATTATAATTAATAGATCACTACAGTGAAACACACGTGTGTTTAAAATTGGCGATCTGGTTTTAGCTGTATGTTGTTAATTACTGGTTTTGCAGTGACTTTACTGTAGTGAGGTTTCCTTTCCATGACTGTCGCTGCTCTCTGTACCTAAAAAGTTTAAACTGATTTCCACTATCAGTTTTATAATAAGCCTTCAGACCTCAAGGGAGCACATAGCATGTTATATTCTGCTCATCAATCTTCATTTCACTTTAAAACTCTAACAAGTTACACATACTTAACAGAAAGGGGGGAGCAAGGTGCTTGTCACTAAATTGAATTTTAGTGGGTTTTGTTTCGTAGTTATGCTTTAAAAATAGCTGTCTCAGGAGAAGATAGGGCTGAATGTCAGAAGATATAAATATTTTAAAAAACAATTTAGCAACCTTCAGCCTAGAAGTGTACTCTGGATCAGAAAAGGGACATAACCCCCCCCCCCCCCCCGCTTCCACAGATTGCTATTTTAGTAATGCTACTTGCTGAATGAACTGTGAGCTTTGCAGACCGGTGTGGCATGAGAGGCGGGAAATGCCCAATCGATCAGCAGCACATTCTTTTAGCAGCTGGTTGTTAAGGAGTTCTCATATGGCACTAATTGTGCAATCACAGCAGAAGAGATTGTTGGCTTCAATTCATATAATTCTGGAAATTAATTTCAGGGCAAACAGTTTTTTTCCTGAGACCCTAATCTTGTATAAATAGCAGCTGTGAAAACATTTTAAGATAATTTGTTAGGATGTCTTGCTGCTGTGATAGTAGTTAATCTAGAGACAAATTTAAAATCTGACATGAAATGCAGAGCATTAGTAACAGTAGTCAAATATGGTTTTGATGCCAGACTAACTGTGTTTCAACAAGAGCTTGTGCACTTATGCAAAATATATCCATACTTGCATAAAGACTGCTTGGATCTGGGTCTCAAGTCAAATTGGTGCTTCATTAACTGGGCAATGTGAAAAGAACCCTTTAATGCAGTGATTCCCAAACATGGGTCTCCAGCTGTTTTTGACTACAACTCCCAGCATCCCTAGCTAGCAAGACCAGTGGTCACGGATGATGGAAACCGTAGACTGAAAACAGTCGGAGACTCAAGTTTGGGAAGCACTGCTTTAAAGCTTATGGGGGATGGAGCCTACGGCCCTTCAGAAGTTGTTCATCTGTAACTCCCATCATCTGCCCCCACCAGGGGCCACGCAGGCTGCTGGGAGTTAGAGTTCATCAACATCTGGAGGGCCACATGTTCCCTACTCTTAAATTTGGGTAGCCAAAAAAGAAATTTGAAACAGTGCTGTATGACCACATTCTTATTAAGTTGCAGCTGAAGGACTTCTGTGTTAAATAAGCACTGTTGGAAAAGTAGCCTTCCCAAACAATTTTGTTAAATATAAGTGTCGTCTCTAATTATAGTTCTGTATTGTGATTCATTTTAAAATTAACAGTCCTGAAAATACTTCCTTGACTCCAGTTAGTCTGGCCTAGTATAACGATATGCTGAGTCTCATTTCCAATTTAACAGGATGATATTGGAGTCACATTTAGTAATGTCAGCTATCTGTGCCGAGTGTCATGAAATTAAATTTGTGCTTGGGTTTCAGACTTCAGTGTCTGCAGCAGCAAAAGGCCTCTTGCCCGCCTGCTCTGCAGGTCTACTTGCTGAGAGTTAAGCTTCCCATTCTCCGTATCCCACAGCATTTTTTAAGCTTTCTGTGCAGTACTTGGTGAGAAGCATTATTTTGCTCTCGGGTCCTTGAGCTTTGACTTGAAAAGTTTGGGAGAGGGAGCAAGCCACACATGAAGGATACAGCTAGAATTTTGCCAGGTGGAGAGGAGAATGGGAAGGGGTTTTTTGTGCGGGGTGTGTATGTGATAGTTTCCACCTTAGACATACACACACCATTTGCCAGTAACGTGCTTGTCTTGGCCTGTTGCTGGTATCACATGCTGCAAGAACCCTGGGGATCAGAGGAGAACCCTGGGAACAGCTGGCCCATATCAAACTGATTGGTCCACAATTTTATAAAAGATACATTAACAAGGCACAGCAAGCCACCCCAGCAGGGGACACCAAAAGGAAGGCACCAAAGAAAATTGTCCCTTTGGGTTGAGTTACTCCTTTGGGCAGCAGTGAAGTCATAGACCTCACATTCTGAGATACATTATTTTTGAGAGGTTGGGTAACTCTTGAGTGAGAAACAGATGTAACAGAGTGTGTGGGGTGAGTTTTCAAATTAGCCTCTCAGGGAGAGGAGGAGTGCTGGGGGGAACAGCTGCTTTGGTGAGAGCTTAGATCAGCTGTTCCCGGTTACACACTTGGATAACGGGGAATTTGTGATGTGAGCACAGGATGAGTGTGGTGGGTTGTGTTGGAATAAGCATGCTGGGGTGACATGGGGGGGAATCGGTATCCTATAACAAGTTATTTCTGGGAGGGAAGATATGTTATGGCGAACAGAAAAATAGAGGGGGAAGGCGGCACAAGACCTTTGGCTCTACTGACCCCATTTTGCAGATAACTGGTCATTTGGCTACTGAGGCTTCTAGCCCGGTGCTGCTGTTGATCAATGCCAGGTCAGTATATAAGAAGACCACCTCTATCTATGATTTAATATTACCAGTGAGGGGACCGACTTGTATAACCAAGAACAGGGTGGGTGAATTGGGTAGAGTGACTCCTACTCAACTCCCCGCCACCCCACAGACCAGTTCAGCACCAGTCAAGACTGGCAGGCTGGCATGCAGGCAGTTGCTGTAGTCCATAAGACATCTGATAACTAGAAAGCCCCTGGGCTGTAAGGTCCTGTACCTGTTAGGCTTGTCATTGAGCATGCTCCTGAAAGGGCCTAAACTTGCTCTGTGACCCTATGTGACCCTGAATCAGTTTCTTTGGAATCTTTGTCCCCAACCATCTTGTCAAATGCCCTCGTATTTGCATGTCCCAGAAGGCTAGCAGTTATACAGGCTGGTAGTGTCAATGCTACAAAATCTAGATGTTTCATCCTGGCCTTTGCAGATGTTAGTAAATACTCTGTGGTAAGGACGTCCAGCTCCAAACAGATAAGCATCTTACAGGATTGGTCTTTTTGGAATGTTATATATAACATTCCAATATATAATGCAGTGAAACTGAGATGGTAAGAAGAATATTCTGAGGCCCTATCTTGCCAGTCTTTCCCCACCTCCACTGTTGTGGACTGGTGTCTCCAAACCAAGGTTAAACAAAACAAGGTGTGATATATTCTTGGTATTTTTTAGTAAACTGTTGATAGGCAGGTCCTGTAACTTACTTCAGCAGCACAACTCTGATTTTCTGGTAATACTAAAGCTGATGTTTGGCTTTGTCTGTGTAATACATTTTTTTACAAATAACTTCCATTTTCAAGTCATGCAAATTATTGCATTCTATTTCTTCACAATGATCTGTCTAGGACTGACTTGCAAGTAAATATGACTAGGTTTTGCCTGTTACTTATCCGTTGCCTTTACTGTTAAAGACATTCTGTAACCTTCTGGACCTTGGCTCAGGGTCTTGAGAGCCTTGTGGCCCCTTAATTCCTGTCACCTGTATCCTCCCAGGTGCTTCTGAAAACGTGTACCTGATTGAGAAGAACCTGTGAAGTTGCATAAAGTTATTGGTGTCCCTGCACAAATGTTTATCCAGTGTCCTGACTCTGAGGGGATGAATTTCCTCTGCAGGGTGTCTAATTTAAACCAAAGCCTCCTTGGCATGTGGACATCTCTTTCTTCTGGAGTACATCCAGTGATATATCAAGAACTCTTTGCTTCCTATCCTCTGCAAGGATTAACTGTATTCTTTACCAAAAGGAAACCTAGCAAGTACCTAGCACAGTTACTCACAAACTGTTCCTGGTATTTCTGTGCTCACTGCAGGAGTGTGTGTTTTTGTACAAACTTCAGCATGCATCTTACTGGCCTGAAAAAAATTATCTCATATTATTTGTAGCTGCCAGAATGAAATAAGAACTGAAGCAAATTATGAAATATGGGAGGAACTTGAAGTGGTGCCAGGGCGGAGGGGGAGAGAGAGGAGAGTGAAGTGGTGGTGAAGTTCTCAGACCTTGCTAGAGACAAGAGAGCTGTTTAACTCTTCAAGACAAGCATAGTCAATGCCTTGTCCATGGCAAGCAGAAGGTCCCTTGGAAACATAGGCACTAAGAATCTGTAGCCTAAGGGGGAAAGTGTATCCTGGGATGTATTTTGTGTTTCCCTCTAGAGGTCTATGTTTTGAGCCCCATTAAAACAGCGTTGGGGACGCGGGTGGCGCTGTGGGTAAAAGCCTCAGTGCCTAGGACTTGCCGATTGAAAGGTCGGCGGTTTGAATCCCCCAGCGGGGTGCGCTCCCGTTGCTCGGTCCCAGCGCCTGCCAACCTAGCAGTTCGAAAGCACCTCTGGGTGCAAGTAGATAAATAGGGACCGCTTACTGGCGGAAAGGTAAATGGCGTTTCCGTGTGCTGCACTGGCTCGCCAGATGCAGGTTTGTCACGCTGGCCACGTGACCCGGAAGTGTCTCCGGACAGCGCTGGCCCCCGGCCTCTTAAGTGAGATGGGCGCACAACCCTAGAGTCGGACACAACTGGCCCGTACGGGCAGGGGTACCTTTACCTTTTTAAAACAGCGTTAGATTCCAGTATAAAAGATGGGGCACTTGACATCTGTATAAATTCTAAATAATTTTTAATAACCTTGGGCTATTAAATAGAGAGTATGAGAAACAGAAGCTCCAGATTTCCCCAAGGTAGACAAGTGACAAGTATTTGGCAATGCAGTCTTACTGTGTGTGTATATATCTGAGGACCAGGATACCCAAATCACCATCTCGCCCAACTAGTCCCTGGTCATGGGTTAAGGAAGGTAAACTTGTCTGTATCTCTAACAGTTTTGAGATATGCCAGTGGGCACATTCATCTTTTAGTTGGGTCAGTTCTGAAATGTTAAAAAAGAAAAATGCTATTTGGACCCAGGCAATAAAAGCAAAATGTGAGTACAGTGGTACCTCGGGTTACAAACACCTCGGGTTACAAACACTTCGGGTTACAGACTCCGCTAACCCGGAAGTAGTATCTCAGGTTAAGAACTTTACCTCAGGATGAGAACAGAAATCGCGTGGCGGCGGCACAATGGCAGCAGAAGGCCCCATTAGCCAAAGTGGTACCTCAGATTAAGAACGGTTTACTTTTGAGTAAATCAGAGCAAATGTCTACTTATAAACTTTCTTCCATTATTCTTGGTGGCTGATGCCTTTGTTCTCTGTGTGGACCTGCCTCGAGAACACACAACCCATTTTGGGGGGTGGGGGGCTTTTGCTCAGACAGAACCTTTTCTTAAAGGTTGCATGCCATTAATTGTTTTTTCTCTTCCTAGACAAGAGATGATTTTCTTGGCCAAGTAGATGTGCCTCTCTGTCAACTGCCGGTTTGTATTTGTTTAAAAATAATCTTTTGCTCTTCAGTTCAGAATTCCTCTGTGTCTTTTTAGTAGCTTTTTGTCTATTTTTTGAAGAGAGAGAGAGAGATTGTCCTGGGTAGGTGGTACCTTTGACAGAAAGCATTTGCAGCAGCAGGTAAACTGAACTTGATTACCCTGTGTAACCTGTCTGTGCCCTGCCTCGCCAGAGAGGTACATGCTCTGGTTATCTCCCTCTTGGACCACTGTCCCAACAGACAGGATATCTTAAAAAATGGCTCAGCTCCCGGATTCAAAAGTAGTGAGGAAGACATGACATCCCTACTTAAAAAGCGTGAGGGCTACAGAAGGCAGATATCTTAAAGAGAGACACCTCTGGCAGGGTGGAGCTGTGGCTCAACATCTTTTCCATTGCGATGAGCATGGACTGTTGCTGCTGTAAAACAGGATGTTCTTTGGAGAAGTGAACACTATAAATTCTTTTCTCAATGGAGGAAAGCATCGGTATTACAGTGGTGCCTCGCAAGACGAAATTAATTCGTTCCGCGAGTTTTGTCGTAGAGCGAGTTTTTTTGTCTTGCGAAGCACCACGGCGGGGAGGGGTGGGGAGAAGCAGGGCAGCTGCCACAGCCGGTCCTTGGACTCACCCGCGCCTTGTGGACACCGCGCGACGCGGCTGCTGGAGGGCGGCGGGGCTCAGGAGCGCGACTCCGGCTGCAACGCTGGCTGCTGGCGGCAACGGCTCCTGAGGGGAGCAAGCGAGGGCGGTGGGCAGCGGCGCGAGGCAGCCGTAAGGTCGGAAGGTTGGCCGGAAGGTGGGAGGGAGCCGGAGGAGCCGTCAGCAGGAAGGTAGGAGGGAGCTGGAGGAGCGGGGAAGCGAGCATGCGACCGTCGCCATGACAGGAGAGGCAGGGCTGTTTCGTCTAGCGAAGCAAGCCCTTAGAAAAATCCGTCTTGCGAAGCACCTCAGAAAACGAAAAACCCTTTCGTCTAGCGGGTTTTTCGTCTTCCGAGGCATTCGTCTTGCGGGGTACCACTGTATTTGCTTGGGTGAAGAAAAACCTGAAACTGTTGTTCCATTTCAGACAGAGAATCCAACTACTGAGAGACCATATACGTTTAAAGATTTTCTTCTTCATCCAAGGAGGTCAGTAAACATCATACCTGGAAAGCACTGAACACCCTGATCTGCACTGTACATTAGCATGAACGTGTTCTCTCTCATTCTTGGTGGGAGTGACTTTTCTTCAGAAAACTTGTCCTTCCGTTGTCCTGTGGCCAGCCGGGTACTCTGGGAAACCTACAAGTGGAATAGCAGTCTCATGTCAACTGTTATTCATAGGGAACCACACACCCATCATGAGTAGCACCAATTGATGGCCTTATCCTCCTCCATGGATGTGATTAATCACTTCATAGAGCTGTACAAGTTTGGTTGCCGCTGCTGCATCCTGTGGCAATAAAATCCAAGCTTAGCTTTGCAATGTGTGAAGAAGCAGCAGCAATTCCTTTTGTCTGGCCCAAATATCCTGTCAAATGAAAGTGAATGGCGAGGCATTTCAGGACAGACAAAAAGAAAGCTTCCTTCACACAGTGCATGCTTAAAATGGACTCCACTGATCCTAGATGGCATGATGGGCATGAACTTGGACTGCTGTACAAGAGGATTAGACATATTCATGGAGGAGGGATACGGCTATGGATCAGAAGCAGTATACCTCTGGCTACCAATTGTTGGGGATTGTGAGTGGGAGAATGCCATTGCACAGGGTTCCTGGTTGTGGGTTTCTCATAAGCATCTGTGAGAGCCGGCCAGGTAGGCCTTTGGTCTGATCCAGTGATGAGGGCCATCTTCTGGTGGGCTTCCAGCTGCAGGAATAGGATGGAAGAAATAGGAGGCAGCCTGGGTGGGTAGATGAGGTAATGGCTACTAGTCCAGCATGAGCCAGGCACTATTTAGAAATGTTTGCAAGTGTTGGCATTTTAACAGGCTCACAAACTTTTACAATCCCACCCCCCTCTGTTGCAGCCATAAATCCAGAGTGAAGGGGCATCTCAGGTTAAAAATGACCTACATACCTAAAAACAATGGATCTGAGGAAGATGGCACAGAACAGGCAGAAGAGCTAGAGGTGAGTGGTTTGGTCTTTGGTGTGAAATGTGGCCTGATCTGGTATGATGAATTCAGCCGGCACATGTGTTTCAGGTGACTTTAGTCATCATAATGAATTCAGCCTCTGGCCACGTTGAGATGGGGTCCCCACTGAGTATGTGCCACAAGATTAGCATCTGCTGAAATTGGATCAGCAACAGTTCTTGAATAGGGGTTTCCAAACTTCATTCAGATGGTTTGTGGCATGCCTGTGGATTTGCAGCTGAAGGTGGAAGGCAGTTCATCCATTGAGTTAAATATTTATATTGATTTCTGATTGTATTTGTATTGCCTTTTATTTATTATGTTGCATTCCACAAAATACAATATGTAAGAAGTAAAAGAAGCAATAAAAATATAATTTATAAACCATGAAGCATCTATGCTTCTATGAGATTTAGAATTGAGGGGGAAATGAGTGAGTTGAGGTATCTGAGTGGGAGACCCCATCACAACACCAGAGTTGTTATAAGCCCCATATAACACCCATGTATTTTTATCAGCAATCCTTCATATAATCTGATAATTCATTGTCAGTATCTCATTCAAAACAATTAGGATCCATCTGACTTCAGTGACGGATCAGAATGTTTGGTGTTTTCACACCTACAGTAGAAGCATTATAAGAAAATAGACTTTTCTGGTGTCTGTATCTGGTTGGAAGGCATGAGGAATGCTGCATGATGGGAACATGGCCTGTCTTGAGTACTTGGCTGTATGTGCAGAGGCAAGGTTCAGGCAGCCATCGCAGTCTTGATGCCATTCTTCATATGGCTTTCTTAGCCGCCCTTCAACATAAGGTCCTGGGCAAGTTATAACCACATAAACCACCTGCTCTTGTTGTTTGCAGCCTGGCTGGATTTTATTGGACCAACCTGATGCTTCTTGCCAGTTGCGGGAGCCAGAGTCTTCTCTACCTGCAGGCTGGGAAGAGAGGCAGGATGTCCTTGGCAGGACCTACTTTGTCAACCATGAATCGAGAAGGACACAGTGGAAAAGACCAACCGCTCAGTAAGTCTTACTGCGATCTTAATTCAAAATAGTCCGCGATAGGGATATTACTAAATGCATGTTACTAGAGAAGGCTTGTCTGTAGGAGGTGCTGAGGACTTCTCATCTGTAGATCTGATTCAAAACACTTTTCTGTGATGGTTGTTAAGCAAGAACATTTCTTGATTTCCATTTTAAAAGGGGAAACCCCCACAATTTTAAATGAAACAAATTGGTTTTGCATTTCTAGAGCTACTTTCTTTGACTAGTCATGCACCATTTGTGCTTTTGTGTAGAGGGCTGACCAGCCCATTGCTCTTCCGCTGTAAGCTACAGGCAAAACTGCAAGTCATTTCCCAGATTATTGGGAATGTTGTTGCACTTTGACCCCTGTGGATATTGCATTGTGTTCTGTTGACACTAGTAGGCATGACATAGCTGTGTGTGAAGAGGCCCAATTATTTCCCACGTCAGTCTTTTTAAAAAAATCATTCACTTGTGCTATAGTGCTGTTTATTTCACCAGTATTTCACAATCGTCCTCTGAATTGGTGGGGGTGCTTGACTATTATTTCCCCAGAAGTCAGCACCAGTAGGCTTCTTTTACAGATTTGCAATACCCCTTAATGCCTCTTCCTCTTCAGCTGCATCCAGAAAGAAAGGAAGGAGCCAATGTGGGTCATGTGACCTTAACATATGAGAGTGCTGGAGGTGAAAGAATTAAACAAGTTACCCAATCAGAACCCGGGGTGGGTGGAGTCAGAGGGACTATAAAACCAGCTCTGGGAGGGGCGAAGGAGGAGTTCTTGGTCGGTTGGAGTGGGAGTGAATTGGGATAGAGTCTGTGGGGTTATGTTGAGTTAGTGTAGTGAATTAAGCTGAGTCAGGAACAGTTAGGAGCTAGGAAGACAAGTAAATAACTGAGAGGTGGTTTAGTGATTGAGAGCAGGTAGTGGAAGTTATAGGTCTGGATAGACACCCCATGATTGTAATTGACCGATACCGTTTATGAAACCACATACTTGTTAAACTGCAATAAATAAACAGAAGTTTATGTTCCAATTTAACCCTGACTGGACTCAGTATTGTACCAGGTAGGGCCTGGGTGGTGGCAGAAAGGAATAAAGTGGTGGCACAGGGATCAATAAATGATGAAACATCTGGGGATCCTGTGTGATCGCCACAGTCATTGCCCATCTTGCAGCACTGGAGGAAACACAAAGCGCTCAGTGGGCCTAGAAACTGGGCGGGAGGTGGCACAGGATTATGTCCAAGGAAGAAGCAGGCAGCAGGAATAGAAGCGCAGGCAGAATAGAAAGGAAAGGAAAGAGCATGAGAAATAGCCTTTAGCTGCCTTTTCCAGATGGATTTCACCTCTTCTGTCTCACAGTATATTAGAGATGCATATACTTGTAGCGGCAACAGGATAAAAAAAAATGAGCCGTCTCAGCTCTCCACCGCCTTCTTCACAGATCACAGGGACCCTTGTGTCTCCCTCCTGAGCTTTAGCAGGGTAGCAGATGCTGGGAAGGGAAGGGTGAGCACCTCAGGCCCCAACTCTGCAGGTGAACAACAGAAGCCTCCCAAGACTCTTCCTGCTCTTCCTTTGGAAGGAAGGGAGTGACTGGGGAGCAGGAACTCCTAAGATGGTCACTTTTTATAGACAGTAAGGTCTCCTTTTCGCCATCTTCGATATCAGCCAGGCATATTTGGTGGGAGTTGGGAATGAAGCTAGGTTTATTAAATTTGCGTATAGCTCACCACTAAAAAGCCCTAAAATGAGTTAGAAGCAGTGACGGTGCCAGGCCATTTTGTGCTGTGGGCAAGCAAAATTTGCACCCCTCCCAATTTTTGTTATTGTGCTAACTTCAGTTTTCGAAGACAGATGTCTCAGAGAAATGATAAAATTCTTCAAAATATAAAATAAATGTCAAACATTATCATATAACAAAAACTAATCTGTATAAAACCGTGCCCCTCAAAGGTCAGTATTGCGCCCCCCTGAGGTCTGTGCCCTTGGTGGCTGCCTCGTTGGCCTGATGATAGCACTGGCCCCAGTTCCAAACAAGAAAAAAAATACAGTGGTACCTCGGGTTACATACGCTTCAGGTTACAGACTCCGCTAACCCAGAAATAGTACCTTGGGTTAAGAACTTTGCTTCAGGATGAGAACAGAAATCATGCTCCAGCGACGCGGCAGCAGCGGGAGGCCCCATTAGCTAAAGTGGTGCTTCAGGTTAAGAAGTTTCAGGTTCGGAACGGACCTCCGGAACGAATTAAGTACTTAACCCGAGGTACCACTGTACAGTAATAAAACCACAAAAACAGAATAAACCCTTCATCTGGAAGAGACCCGTGTCAGGTCTGAAGCTTGTCATGGTCTCCGGTCATTCAAAATGCTGAAAGCTCTGCCAAATGCCTTACGTTGGTCTGCTTTAAGCTTCTCAGCCAGCTCCAGTATTTAATCTTGTGACCTGCCTCATCTCCCTATGAAAGCAAACCTTTCGTTTACATTGTACCTCTTCAAATATTTGAAGCCTCAGAATCCACCCACCTCCCATGTTCCCTTAAACAACATTTTTGTGCAGGGACAACGGACCCGATGCAGAGACTGGCAACATTCAGCTGGAAGTGCAACACGCCTTTGCTCGCCGGCATCAAATATCCGAGGAGGCGGAGAATCTGGACCACAGAGAATCTCCTGAGGTGGGAACCTCACTTTTCATAGCTTTCATAGCACCTCTTTACCCTGACTTTTGACACTTGAGGCCGATATTTTTAGGGTCCACCTTATTTTTGTAATTGTAAGTTGTTTTAAATTTTGAGCCTTAATGTTATAATCTGCTTTGGGACCTTAGAATGAAGGTCAGTTAAATAATAGTTGTCACTTGTCTGTCTCGAGAGACAGTGGAAGGGTATGTCAAAGTCAAACCGTTGGAGTTCCAGCACCAGCTGTGGCTGCAGAGACCGATTTGGGAGAAGCATGTTTTGTTGCAGCTGGGGCAGATGGAGACGTCTGGTTGTGCTGCTGCAGATGCACCATGTTGTTTCTTCTGTCTGTGCTCCTCCCAGCAGTCATTCTCCCTCTGGTCACTGCTATGGATAGACCTGACTGTCTGTCTCCAGGCACCGTGGTCATCTGTGAGGGATTCCCACACAGCGGGATAAAATGATGGTGATGATGATAGTGACATTAAAATTCTGATGAAATATTTAACGTTTCTTAGAGTTGGGAGATCATCACAGAAGATGAAGCAACTATGTACAGCAACCAGACTCCCCAAGTCACTGTGCAACACAATTCTGAGGCAGAGAACGGCCTTACAGAAGAACTGAGCACAGAGCTTACGACCTCTGGGAGTTCCACTGCTGCCCAAGCAGATTCCTGCACTGTAAGCATGATGATAAATCAAACATTGCATGCTTTAAGCAGCAGGGTCTGCCCCTGAAGAGGCTCTGTATCACACACCCTCTCCCTGCAGCTAGTTTGTTCAAAGGGTAGCCTAGTTCCATCTCCTGGTTACTGGTGTATTGGGTAAGCATGTTAGGGTATGCATGTACCAGGGATTGACACCTGTGCATGTGCTGCTCATCACAACAGTAACTGTAGAACTAAAAAGCCTTTCCCCCTCTTGTCCTTCAAGAGTGATTTAAGCAGAAGAAGTAACCCTCAGCCGTACCAAGCTGAAGAACAACCAGCTCTTCCTGTTGTAAGTTAAGCTCTGAATTATCCTGCCTGATTGTGATTCTCTTCACTGCATGTGACCAAGTCCCATGTGCTCTGTCCGTGTTACTGCAATCCTTTCACTACAACCTAAAGCACTGGGAGAAAATATTCGAATAGTGTTTAAGGGTTTCCTGTGCTGATTCAAGATCACCAAAGAATAGGAAAACAGATAGGAGAGAAGAATTAGTTTGGAGGGTGATTAGCTTAGCAAAGTGGTGGTGAACGGAGGGGAACTTGTGCGTTTCAGAACTAATTGGGAAATGAGCAATTAATCTGAAAACAAGTAGAACTCCCTTCAAACAGCACCCTGTTGGTGTTTGGAATTCACTCCTAGCTTCCAAAATGGGGCTAGGCAAACTTATGGATGATCAGAATACTGCTGACTGACTGGGATGGCACCTGCAACCTCTTTCTGTTGGTCAAATTTATTGCCAGTGGCTGATGCTGCTTTATATTAGTTTACCACCTCTGGACTTGCTCACAGATGGAGTAGGAGACTGCCTAGTCAGTGGTGGAGGTTGACTGTACTGGTAACTGCCTAACACAGCAGTTAACTTAGTTGGCATGTACATTCTCCTCAGTTGTCAACTTGCTTCCTAAAATATTTAAATCTTTGTTCTGTGATGTGTCTGAGCCCTGAAAAAAATCCACAAGTAGCCTTTGCCAGCTAATTCTATCTTCTTTTAGTTACTGCCTACTTCATCTGGACTGCCTCCAGGCTGGGAAGTAAGGAAAGATGACAAAGGAAGGCCGTATTATATAGACCACAATTCCCAGACTACCACCTGGAAGAAGCCAGCTGTACAGGTACCTTCCCCCCCCACCACCCCATAGTCATCTGATCTAGAATTAAGATTGCTGCATGGGGTTTGGCCAAGTCACTAAAACGTACAGCAATCAGTTCCTGCTTATTCAAGCTTTCCTTGCAAGTCTCATTGGATAAGAAAACGTGGACCTTGTAGTCTTTCTTGTGGAATGCCCAACTCCCATCAGCCCAGCATGGACATTAGTCTGGGATGATGGAAATTGCAGTCTGATCTCTAGAGAGCCACAGGTCCCTTGTCCCTGTTCAGATAAACATTGCAACAAACTCCACCATCCCTGATGGTGTGCATGTCACTACAGAGTTTGCTTGTATCAACATGTATTTGGATGAGAGCATTGGAAATTGCATTAAGGAGCTGACAGAGTTTGTCTGTATCATATTGAGGCACCTTGAAACCATTGAATCATGTTTCTTTGAGATCTGTGAAGAATTGGTTGTCATCCTTTTGTTCCATTTGCTCGTCCCCTGAGCACAACCTGCCATTTTGTTCCAGCAGCCCAAATGATGCAAGCATCCAGGGGTCCCATGCTGAGGGCACTTCAGTACATGCAAGAGTTTACCTGAGCGGCTGTAATTGCAGTGCACACATTGAGCCTAAACAAAACAAGATACAGGGGTTTTGTGTAAGAACTTTATCAGAATTTCAGTATAGCTACAGTATAGCTACACAAGACCTCCGATTAATTAAGATAAACTAACCAGTAGGAATAGATATTGTCCCCCGCATCAAAAGCACAACTGTTGTTGTTGTTGTTGTTATTTATTTATTTATTTATTAAACCTATTGTCACTCTGAGGTCTCCTAGCAACTTACAGCAATATATATGCATATTATATATTTACACACAAAAAACCCCGCAAGGGGGAGAAAGTGGATGGATCATGTCATGCACCAATATATCATCTAACGTAACATTTATTTTTAAAAAACAAAAACAACATGCCTGCCATATAAATTACAAACAACATTAACCATACTCAAATAATAAACAAAGTTTACTGATACCCACTAATTAGTAGATAAACAACCATTTAGTGAAATATAACTGGGGACTTTATCACTCTTTTGCAAACCGTATGTGCAAATCAGGAAAATAACACTATTCAGCCAAACCTCAGTAATAATTTTAAAACAAATAATTTGAAATTGCCCCCCATTAAAAACAAACAGCCTGTATTCTGTCAATTGTAAAACATGATAACTGAGACTGGTAACATTTCCTCTTGTGTAATCCATCTCATAGACTCTGGCTTGAGGCATTGAGCAAGGTCTTCCCTGCTTGCCCGCGCATTTCACTCTACTTGCATTCTCAATTTTCCAGCAGATTGGGGTGGATGTGGGTCAGCAGGCCACAGCTCCACATTCTTCCTCCAGACAACAGTTGGCATCAGATGACTCACCGCAGCAGCCTTCGTTCCAGAAACCCCCAGAAGCTGATCTTGGACTTCTTCCAAAAGGCTGGGAAGTTCGTAACGCTCCAAATGGGAGGCCTTTCTTTATTGACCACAATACCAAAACAACAACGTGGGTAGGTAGCTTCTGGATTTAATGCTGCTGTGTATTTTTAATATTGAGGAGACAGAAGGTGGGTGGGGTGAAAGGACAATTCTTTAAAGAGCAATGCAAGGTCCTCACACCCGCGAGAGTGTTTGGCTTGCTGATTGACCTTTGCTGAACTGCAGACACTTCCCAGCAGTATCGCGTGAAAGAGGAGGAATCTGTGACTTTCTCTGAGGAAGGGAAGGCCCGGCTTGTCCCCTTGAAAGGCTCCCTCTGAGCTTGGTTTCCATGTGATCTTCCTCGCACAAGACACTGACTTGCTAGCAGGTCCTGCTGTTGAGCACCTTCCCTTCCTGATTCCTTGCTGTGTTACTTATCCTGCCAGCTGCTTCAGTTATACCCTAGCAGCCATTTATTTGTTTTGATTATAAAAACCAAAAACAGTAAAGTAACAAGAAAATCCGCTGGCTGCGAAGAAAACAGAGTTGAGAACAAGCCTGTTTCCATAAAGCAAAGCTGAGCCAGAGCTATAGTTCTCCTCACCACCCTCACCCAAATCCTGGAACTGGTCTCAAACCCCAGCATGGCATGTCAGTTTCTCTTTCTGGAGAACATTCTGTCATTACCTGGAGGGAAGTTGCTAACAAAAGGAGCAGTTGCCCCGAGAAAGCAGAATTCGCTTTTGAAAGAAATGGGCAGCAGACAGAGCTGCTCAAATCTGTCAGATTTGCTGACTGAAAGCGGCAGTTCTAAGCACATTTTCCAGGGATTAAGTCCCCTTGAACCATGATTTCGCCCATGGAGAGAGGGATGGCTGGATTTCTATGGGGAAATCTTCCTCTTCGTGAAGTGTCACATGGATCTGCTGTTTAAATTCTGCCTGCAGCGGCTTGTGGGAAAGTAGAGTTCAGTGGCTTTCCTTGTGTGAGGCCTTCCTTTAGCAACCAGCCAGAAGTCTTAAATGTCCATGGCTAAAACAGTAGCTTAACAGTGTTTTTTCCCTTGTCAAAGGATGACCCCAGAATCAGAATTCCTGCTCATACGAGAAGAAGGACCTCTTTGGACCCTGCAGACCTTAGCCCTTTACCTGTAAGCACCTGCTCTTGGCCTTTTTAATACTTTACATCCCTCAGATTACCATTAAGCACAAACCATTAAGCATCATAAAAGGCTGCTGCTGTTTAAATCTGTGGAACCATGCCAGCACACCCATCATTTAGCATCCTGCCAATGGGTACTTATGGTTTTCTCTCTTTCCTTTAGCCTGGCTGGGAAGAACGAATACATACCGATGGAAGAACATTCTACATAAACCACAGTATGTAGAAGTTATAGCACGACTCTCCCTTATAAGATATAATATGACTCTCCCTTATTGCTCAGCCTTACTGCAACTAATACATATGTGTGCTTGCAGATACCAAGAAAACGCAGTGGGAAGACCCTCGCTTGCAGAATGTCGCAATAGCTGGACCAGTAAGACTCCCTGGATTACTTTAAAATCAGTTGTAGCAGCTAGCCAAGTATTTGCATCTTCTGTTCACCCCAGGGCACTTTCACCTCAGAAGTTTAGAAGTCGGGTGCAGGTTCAATATTTATCCTTCTGAGCAGTTGCCAAACTGTATGGTAGAAATAAGAGGATACAAAATGGTTCAAATGCATCGGTGCAGTTATTTTGAATGTGAGAAGTGTCTGAAATGGGGCCAGGAATTGAATTAGTGGTGGGGGGCGATGGTGTTGAAGTTCACAGGCAGGAGGTGGGGCCAGTGCTTGTGAAGATGAACGTCTCCTAGAGCTCAGTGATGTTCACCTGTCTATTGTTTTGTATATGTTTTAAACTGATTTTATCAGATACTGGGAAAATTTGGCTAATAAACATTAAGTGAGCTAAAGTAACCCTTCCCCCAGGGCTCTTTGAGCCAGTCCAGCATTCCAAACACCAGCTGGTAATGATGGTTTTGCAAGGGGAGTGCCTTGAAGGGCCCCCTCTCCATTGCTTCCACCAGGAAAATAAAAGGCCTGGGGTGAAGAGAGGTACAGTGGTGCCCCGCAAGACGAATGCCTCGCAAGATGGAAAACCCACAAGACGAAAGGGTTTTCCATCTGCAGAGGCCCTTCGCAAGACGAATTTCCCTATGGGCTTGCTTCGCAAGACGAAAATTGATGAAAAATTTTGAGGGTTTTTTTTTGCTCCAAAACCCCTTTTTCTGAATCGCTAATCCCTTAAGCCTTAAAAAGCCGTTTTTAGCCCTTAAAGTGCCAATAGCGCTAATAGCGCTAATCCGTCAATGGGCTTGCTTCGCAAGACGAAAAAACCACAAGACGAAAAGACTCGCGGAACGGATTCTTTTCATCTTGCGAGGCACCACTGTACTTGATTCCTGGCATGGGTTCCTGGTACCATCACTGGGCCTCTAATTTTGGAATTGACTTGGAAATGGTGCGTTTTTCGGGTTTTCTTTCTTTCTTTCTTTTGGAAAAGCTCGTCTAAACTGAGATGGCGGGAGGGGTGGAAAGTGGTTTCACCCATCTCTATAGTGACAGTTGGATTTGAGAAGAATTCTTGAGACTCCCCTCATCACAACTCAGCCATAAGATTGAACCCAGTTTTATGCATCTGAATCCCCGAATCTTCATTTTATGCTTTCATACTGTTTCATTGATTTTGGGTTGTCCTTTTCTTTTAAGGGATAGGGGATTTATATTATACATAGTGTACACCACTTAGAGATATTTTGAAACATTAAGCAGTTTAGAAATGCTTTTAAATAAAGTGCAAGGCTCTCAAATTGGTCTCCAGCCACAGCTCAGTTGCATCCCTGAGATAAGTAGGTGGCGTGAACTCCGGCCCCTGTCGGCAGGCTCTGTGGAAACTATTTACTAAAGGTGGTATCTGAACCATTTTGGATCCGTTGTGGGATCTGTTCCTGTTCATTATTTCCCCCCGGACAAAATAGAAAAAGCTAAGGAGGTTTACTAAAGGGGCTGATTTTGTGTTTGTGAGGGATAAGTGATCCAATGCTGGCTTGCAGAAAATGAGAAATTTTTGTTGGAATAAATTTATATAAATACAGTGGTACCTTGGTTTACAAACTTAATCCGTTCCAGAAGTCTGTTCTTAAACCAAAGTGTTCTTAAACCAAGGTGTGCTTTCCTATAGCAGCGGGGGACTCAATTTACAAATGGAACACACTCAACAGGAAATGAAACATGTTCTTATTCCAAGGCAAAGTTCACAAACCAAAACACCTACTTCTGGGTTTGCAGCATTCTTAACCCAAGTTGTTCATAAACTAAGCTGTTCTTAAACCAAGGTACCACTGTATTTCTATAAAAAGTGAATTAAAACTTTGGGTAGTGCTGTGGACAAGGATTGCAAAACAAGTGTGTGGTATAACTGAAAGATGCTCTAGTTCCCTCCTGAGTGTCCTCCCACCCCAAATTCTGTCACAAAACTGTAATCGCCTGGCCTAAGGCAGAAACTTTCATGCATCAACAAATATTTGCCCCGATGAAATGTGATGTTGGATACTTGGACATCTTACATTCTTCTACCCTTCCCTCTTCTTCTTCAAAGGCTGTGCCTTATTCCAGAGACTATAAAAGAAAGTATGAATTCTTCAGAAAGAAGTTAAAAAAGCAAGTAAGTTATGAGTCTAGTAACTTCAAAGTGAATATGTTTCCAGAATGTGTGCTGCTTCTCCTGTCTTCTTTTCTTGCAATGAGTGCAAAGATCAGCAGTGTTTCACCTCTCCCCGCCCCCCCCGCCCAAACTACGATCTTCCCCTGCCCCCTGGGGTATGACAATGTTACATGATGTACCACTGAACAAACCAGTGGAATGACTAGAGTACAGACTACTTTAAATAGTCACTTGGCACAGAAGTACAGTTGCACACACATGCCCACCTTGTTACCTATACATAAGAAAAACCCTGCTGGGTCAGACCAAAGGCTACCCAAGGCCCATCAAGCCCAGCATCCTGTTCCCACATTGGCCCATTACAGAATGCTCACAAGCAGGAGCTGAGTGCACCAGCAGTGCTCTCCCCATTTTTGATCCCCAGCAACGGGTATGCTGTCCCTCTTAGTTTTTATTGGTCATGAAGGGCAGGGGTCAAGGGGTCTGGCAGTTCCTCCACTGTGAGATGTGAAGTTACAGGGAACCAGGCAGAGGGTCTTCTCAGAAGTGGCACCCACCCTGTGGAACAACTCCCCCCCCCCCCCGGTCAGATGTCAAACAGATAAATATCTCACTATCTCATTTCCTAAAATTCCTAACAGGGAAGTTTTTAATGGTTGGTTTTTATTGTGTTTTTAAGATTTTGTTTGGAGCCATCTAGAGTGGCTGGGGCACCCCAGTTAGATGGGCGGCATATAAAGAAATAAAATAATACTATATAGCACACGTGGTTGCCTGTGCCAATCTGAGCACCTTGTTCATGCCCCCAAGCATCCAAGCCTTATCCTCTGTGAATTCATCTAATCCTGTCACCTGCCCTGTGATGCTCAGATGAAGGGCAATATATAGATTTAATAATAAAAAATACATAGTCTTCTTTCAAAGCCATCTAAGTTGGTGGCCATCTTGTGGGAGTGAATTCATTAGCTATGTGCTCTATGAAAAAATAACTTTAAAAAAGGTATACTACTTAAGTGTAGTCTTTGTAAGCTTGGAGCATTAACAGTCTAGGCTGGTATTTGTTAGGGCACATAACTTCAAATGCTCCGTGTTTAATTGAAGAGCATTCTTCAGTCTTCATTGATCAAACTTCTTGCCAAAAGTGCAGGGCCCTGTTTAAGTATCCTCTCTTCATTTTGCTTGACAGACTACTCTAACAATCAGTTACCGTGTTTCTCTTCAGGGTGATATTCCAAGTAAGTTTGAAATGAAACTTCACCGTGCCACAATCTTCGAAGACTCCTACAGAAGAATTAGTGCTGTAAAGAAGCCGGAGTATCTCAAAGCGAGGCTATGGATTGAATTTGATGGTGAAAAGGGTTTGGACTATGGAGGGGTCGCCAGAGAGTGGTTCTTCTTCATCTCCAAGGAAATGTTTAACCCATACTATGGACTGTTTGAATATTCTGCCACGTAAGTAAGACACCTGCTGTGGCCAAGATTCTTCTGCGTGTGTGAAATGTTGAACAGCTTAAACAACAGATTAGCCAGCCTGCTATCCAGATACTTCATACCTCATTTGAAGTTCTCCTATGTTAGCTGTGTGTGTGTGCATAGAGAGAGCACTGAGTTTCTTCTCTTGGCTAAACTTGGCTACTCTAAGGCTCCTCTTTGCCCATTTCTTCGAGAATGGCAGTTCTACAATTTGAGTCTTATCTTAAGAACCAAATTTAACCTTGAGCCAAACTCCAGGAGGAGGAGGTGAAGGAAGCAGCCCTTCTGCAACTCATCTTTGCACTTCTACCTGGGAGAGGCCCAGTGGGGTGAGGCAAGTGCTAGACTGGATGGATGGCAAATTCTGACTTCCTGGGGAAGGGCAATAGCTCAGTGGCAGAGAGTCTGCTCTGGGTGCTCCAGGTTGGTTGAACTGCAGCTTCAGTGCTCAGTATCTCAAGGTAGAGTTGGGAAAAGACTTTAGGGAGCCATGGCTGGTCCACATAGTCAAAGCTGATCCTGACGGACCAATGGCCTGGTCCCCATAGGGCAGCTTCTGAGATGTTTGAGCAAATGTCTACTGCTAGTATATGGAGCACATGGCCTCTACTTCCTTTGCAGGGATAACTATACTCTCCAGATTAATCCAAACTCCGGCATGTGCAATGAAGACCACCTTTCATACTTCAAGTTCATCGGCCGTGTGGCAGGGATGGCTGTCTACCATGGGAAGCTCTTAGATGGTTTGTACTTGACATTACAGAGGCTGCTTCTTGGCCGCTATTATTAGCACCGTGCTCCATAACATTTCTTTGCGACCAAGCTCTTCCTCTTTGTCTCTTGCAGGATTCTTTATTCGCCCTTTTTACAAAATGATGCTTCAAAAGCCAATAATTCTTCATGATATGGAATCTGTGGTATGTAATGTTTACCCCAAGCTGCTGTTGTTGCCTCACATTTTTATGGTGAATTAAATTGGTGCACATTCTCACCCATTATTTACATTTGTTAACACCTTCCACCCAAAGGACAGTTTATGTTGCTGGTCTTAATCACCCATCCCTGTCATGTTCACTCTAGGACAGTGAATACTACAGTTCTCTGAGGTGGATTCTTGAAAACGATCCCAAGGAACTGGACCTCCGGTTCACAGTTGATGAAGAACTTTTTGGGCAGGTTTGTAGCCATGCAGGGCTTAAATTAGAACACTCAAAAGGTACAGGATGCCTTGTGGTTGCTTCAGTCTTACCTTGTCTAATATTGATTTATCCTTTTTTTGATAATGAAACTGTAAGTTGATGAGTGAGTTGAATTAGAGTTTTTACCTGGTCATCTCAATATTTGTGGTCATCTACAAAATAAGTTTAAATCGCAGTGAAGTATACATGCATGGCAACAAGCAAAACACTGCCACAAGCCTGTGACCACAAAGAATTTAATCTCTTGAAACAGATGTAGGTGCCAGGTCTAGTTTTTCAGAGTAGCAAACGGTCTTTTGTCATCTTACCAGGAGAGTGTTGCTCTGGCACCCTCAGAAGTCTGCTGGGACAATTTTGTGAGACACTTTAGGGATAAAACACTCAGATTCAGACAGAATTAGACGCCATGGTTAGAGCAAGTCTCCCATGGAGGTGCCCAGAGCCCTGCCTGTCACATCTGCTCTGGACCAGTTTCAATTATTGTGGTCTGAAGATGTGGATAAGCAGCTCGTGGAAGGGAAGTCAACCACCTGCCTGTGCTTCTGGTGTAAATATACTGATTTGATTTTGATTTTGAATTGTATCGTTGTTTCATTGTAACTCGCCCTGGGACCCTATGGTGAAGGGCCTGTAAGAAACCTCACAAATAAATGGAGAAATCCTGAAGCTCCGCCCGCAAGCCCTGCAGCTGGTAATAGCAAGCCCTTGCTGTATCTCATCACTCACTTCAGGTGATCAGCAAATAGGAGGCCTGTGTTTGAGGGAGGAGGAGATTTTGCCTTACGCCTTACGCAGTGCTCAGTTGGCTTTGGTCCTCTTGTCTTTAGACTCATCAACATGAATTGAAACCTGGAGGGTCAGATGTGGTGGTCACAAATAAGAACAAGCAAGAGTATATTTAGTAAGTAACAGACTGCAGAACTGACACCACCCCACCCCTTGTGTGTGCATTTTCCAGTGGCAACTGTTTGCCACAAACTCTTTGTTCAATTTCCAATCTGCTCTATCTTAAAGCTAATGCTATGAAGAATCTGTAAAAACCTTTTAAATGTAGCTGTCATGTTGGTGTTTAAAACTCAGTACTTCCTTCCATTTTACAGTCTTGTAATACAGTGGAGATTTGTGAACAGGATCAGGAAACAAATGGCTGCCTTCAAAGAGGTACCGTCATTTGCAGATACTCTTTGTGTTCTAATGTTGTCAATAGTCTGTTTCAATATTGATTTCAGTCCATTAATTTTTTACCTGTGTGCTATTGAATTTTTACCTTTCTCTATACCTAGAGTGGCTTGCATTATTATTTTTAAAGCCATAAAGCTGTGTGAGCACAGCATGAAACCCCAAATGAGAATGTGGAAAACTTAGATTCTCTCTCCCCGCTCTTAACTCCATCCGTATTTTATGGGGATGAATTTTGTCAGAAGCAGCTCAGTCTGTCTACATACGATCAAGAAGATGTGTCCTGCTGCTGCAAGGGGTTTTGTTTTTGTTTTTGTCTCAGTCAGGATAAAATAGGAACCTGTCCTAAATGTCTTCCAAAATGGAATGGGACCGAGGTGCAGCAAAGCTTCTTTGAGGGGGAATTCCATAATGGTGGGGTTGTGGGGTTATGGCTACAAACACATCACCATGCAAGTTGTCCAGCTTGCCTTATGCCTCTTCTGTATTCTAGGGTTTTTTCGAACTAATACCACAAGATCTCATCACAATCTTCGATGAAAATGAGTTGGAGGTAAGCTTTCTTCTGCTTCTTTCAAAACCTGTTTCCTTGGGGGAGTTTGTGTGTTGATATTTTCTGAGATAATGTTTCCTCTCTCTCTCTCTCTCTCTTCAGTTACTGATGTGTGGCCTGGGAGATGTAGATGTGAATGACTGGAGGGAACACACAAAGTACAAAAACGGCTACAGTGCAAATCACATAGTTATTCAATGGTTTTGGAAGGTAACCAAAAGAATGATATCATTCTTCTAGCAGGAATGTTTTAAGTAAATGTTAGGCCAAAATTGCATGAGAGTGTTTATGTCCTGCTACAAGTAGCGAAGAGTACACAGGTTACTCAACATGCTCTCTTCTGCCAGGGTTGTACTAAAGATGGATGGAACTCAACTTAAAACAGTGGCACTGTTTAACCACCCATCACTGATCCTGGCAACCTCCTAAGTTAACAACAAATGGTTCTTCTGTACAGTGGAAGCAAAAAAACAAACAAAAAAAAACTCCACCTGGAATGAAACCAGGCTAATTTTCTCTGAGCGGACACTTAATAAACAAGCCAAATTGACCAGATTGAACAATGAACACGTGTGATGGTTGGCCATAAGGTTAGCATTTCAGTAAGTCTTTGTAACTCTTCCTAGGCTGTGCTGCTGATGGACTCTGAAAAAAGAATCCGACTCCTTCAATTTGTGACGGGCACGTCCCGCGTACCTATGAATGGATTTGCTGAACTATATGGTATGTACTTGCAGGGAAGTAACAGTTACAATAGCAAGGCATTTGCATGGGCATTCTGGAGCAAATTCTTCACACGGAGTCATCCTTCACAACCTCATATTACAAATGGTCAATATTATCCCCGTATCACAGGTGGGTGTGTCTGTGTGTGAAGCTGAGGTGGTGGTGGCCTCTTTGTGAGTTTATGGCCTAAGGTGGGCTTTTAAGTTATTGCCTTCAAAATCTCATTGGGGTAAAATAACACCCTAAAAACAAGGGATGTGGGTGGCGCTGTGGGTTAAACCACAGAGCCTAGGACTTGCTGATCAGAAGGTTGGCGGTTCGAATCCCCACGACGGGGTGAGCTCCCGTTGCTCAGTCCCTGCTCCTGCAAACCTAGCAGTTCTAAAGCACGTCAAAGTGCAAGTAGATAAATAGGTACCGCTCTGGTGGGAAGGTAAACAGCGTTTCCGTGCACTGCTCTGGTTCGCCAGAAGCGGCTTAGCCATGCTGGCCACATGACCCGGGAAAACTATCTGCAGACAAACGTCGTCTCCCTCGTCCAGTGAAGTGAGATGAGTCGTCCGTGACTGGACCTAATGGTCAGGGGTCCCTTTACCTTTACCTCAACACCCTAAAAAGAGAGGGTGTGCCTGTCCCAATATCATGTGTAAGCAAGATAAATGCAGGGGCAACTTGTAGAGGGATTTGTGGGGTGTGGGTGGGTTCCTGCACTTTCTACCTGCCAGTTTCCCTCAGGCCAGAGCAGGTGGGCCAGTTGGCATGGGCGTCCTCCAAGTCCTCCTGGTAGAGGCAAAGGGGGCAAATCTTTGGTAAAGGTTATTGATATTGCAAGGAGAATCAAGGGGGGAGGAGGTCCTTTAGCACAGGATGTTAATCTTTTAAAGAAGAGTCATAAAAGATTGATACAGATAAAATATAGATAAGTAAATGCAGAAACAGGGCCTACGTTTCCCATCTGGCCTGGGCCTATTGCCAGCTTCGCATGGCCCTTTTTCTCCTTTCGACTTGGGAGGACATTCAGCAAAGGATTACTTATCCTCCACCCAATGGACCTTGCAGGATGTCCTCCCAAGTTCAAGGGAGAACAAGGGCCATGCAAAGCTGGCAATAGGCCCAGGCCAGATGGGAAATGTAGGCCCCATTGCTGCCCCATTTCTGTAAAGCTGATAATAGCACATGTGACCCCTTGCATGTGCCCTCCCTGTCTACCCTCCCCTACACACACACACACACACACACAGCTCTTCAGTGTGGGGTTGGGGAGATGCAGCTGACAAAATCACCAGCTCTTGTTTATCCCCAATAACTAGAATTAATTTAATAACTAACGGGAAGATGTATTGATTTGTTTGCGCTGCAATTGCCCAAATAGGAGTAAAAATACTTAACAGGAGCCCTCCGTCCTGCTCCCTCAGAGCTGAGTTGTGGGGCCAACTTAGGCTGCATGTTCTTGGGAAATAACTTCTTAAATATCATGATTCCCCACTTCTGTTAATGGCTGCACAAGGTGCCATGAACCCACCAAGTCTAGAGGCACTTTGGAATCAGCACATGACATTGAGCTGCTTCTTTTGCGTTCGAGCAGCCTCATCACGTTCATTATGTCAGGGACCCTTTACCACGCTCCTGCAAGGTAGGCTTTTGACCTTGTGTTGCAGATGAGGATGGGCTTTGCCACAGGGCAGAGGTAAGGTCTTCTCCACTGGACCACCTTAATTCACAAGTCAGTATTGGCCCTTACCCTGCTGTAGCTGGATTAGTTTCTTTTTCCCATAGTTTGCCTGTTCCACTTCCATAAATGAGAGCTGCCTGTAGCCAAGGCTTACACTGTGACCAGGTGAGGATCTGAAATCATTAGGCTTGCTGTGTATGTTCCTTGCAGGTTCGAATGGACCACAGTTGTTCACCATTGAGTACTGGGGCAGCCCTGACAAACTGCCGAGAGCTCATACTTGGTAAATATTCCTGAGCATGAAGTATTCTGTTGAGATTGTTTCTCTGCCCATCCTGGCATATAATATAACTGTTTTTCTTGTGTCTCTTTTATCCATCTCCACCCCACCCCAGTTTTAACCGCTTGGATTTGCCTCCATATGAATCTTTTGAAGACTTGTGGGACAAGCTTCACTTTGCAATTGAGAATGCTCAGGGGTTTGATGGCGTTGACTGAGCCCCAGGAGAGGAGGGTGACAATGCCGTACTTCTTTTCTGTGCTGCAATTTGAGAGTTTACAAGCAAAACAAATATTCCAGGGACTGTGTTGCTGCATTTGAATGGCAACTGAATCTTTATGGTATCCTCTTTTTTTTTAAAAAAAGTGTTAATTTCAGTTACAGCTAATTGTATTTTGCATTTCAAACTCTTGCCTGTTGGATTAGCGGGTGCGCATGAACACTGGTGAGGCTGGCATGAATGAGCCTTGCATTACCTCTTTCAAGAATTTGCCGCCTTGGCAATCTTAACTACTGAAAGCGTAAGCTGTGAAAAGCCGAGTGTGTCTGTCTGTCTTCCGTCCATTTGTCGGTCCATGTGTGCATTCTCTCTCCAGAGGTGGCCGGACAGCCCACGGATTCTGCTCTTGGGTTGCGAATCACTTCTTCAGACTTTCCAAAGCACCTTAACTATATCTTTGGGTAACCTTAAAATCTTTCCACCTGTGCGCAGTAAACTGGCTCTGGCTGCGCTTGTGCACATTGCTGCAGGCGCCGAGCTGGTAGGGCTTGTGCCTGGGTGCTGGATGGCAGCTTCCCTGTCCAGCTGTGCTTGCTCTGAGCAGCGAGAAGCTGTGCACGGAGACTGGCAGCAGCTGCTTCCCTGGGCATTGCACAGGAGGAAACTTCTTCCCAGTCGATTATGCCCAGTTGTTTCCTTTTTTAGTATTCCCAATTCTATTTCTAAACTTTTTAACTTTTGAGATTAAAAAGTAGCATGGACTTAAATGAGATTATTTTAAAACCTGTTTGGATTTATATGCTAGTGTATTTTTGGTAAATCATATTTTGATAAATTGTCTAACAAATAATATTTTCAGCTTTGCTTTTTTGAACTCAAGACAGACTTTTTTTGTTTTTGAATACTACAGTGTTAAGTCATAGCAAAATGCCTTTTCATATTCATTCTTGCAGTATTGCACCACAAAAAATAAATAAATATGCAGACATGTTTACAGGGTTTTGCGGGCCAAATTCAGCAATCTGATCTGTGCAAACGTGAGTGACGCTTCTCAGAATAACCACCCAGGGCAGAATTTGGCCCTGAAATTAGTTTAGATGTTACAGGACTCCTCTTCCATCCCTATTCCAACTGCATTTTTATATTTTGACAACATTTAGTCTAGAAACCAAATAAAAATACAGTATAACCAAAGTTATAGTATATAATGTGCAATTCAGCATGAAACATTTTGTACATTTGTTCAATAAGAAATAAGGATATTTTAGTATGAGCGTCAGGGCTGGTATTTTGATCAATGCTGGTTTAAAATCATGTTTTGAGAAGTGGAAGTTTACAAAACAGTCTTTGGTTTTGGTTGACTCTTGAACCCTTTTGTTATGCACGTACCTGGAGCAGTTCCCCAAGTGCCACAATCCTGACCCAGTTGGAAGGGGCTCATGCCTGACCTGTTGGAAAGGTCACTGGGCTGCCGCAGCACTTGGTGAACTGCACCAAAGACGTGGAGAAAAGGCAGGTCCACCCCTGTGGCCAGTTGCCATCTCACATGCACATTGTTGAAGACCTGCAACTCGCTCTAACAAATGGGCCTTAAGGGGTCTTTCAAATCCTTTTTGGACGGGGTCTAATGCATTCAAGAGTATTACAAGTAAATAAAAATGACTATTCAATATACATACTTTCTGGGGGGGTTGTGTGTGTAAAATTTGGAATAATCTGTCTGTATAAATTTGAATGTAACAGAGTACTTTAGTCTAACAAATGAACAGCCTGAAGGAACCTGAAACGGTAAATAAAATCTATTCTGATAAGCTGGCTGGTTTTCATTCAAGTCAATTCGGTACTACTGAAATGGTCTATAATTAGTTCTCTGAAGCAGCCATTCCCATCAGTTTCTCCTCCTTTGCCTCTTGGCTCCAGGAAATATCTGCTCCCAAAGCTCTTGCTATCTATCCTCTTACCTTTCACTGTTCCTTGTTGTGTCGATCAGATGAGGAGGTGGAGAACCAGGTAACCCACCTTGAGCGCCTCCTTGGAGAGGGAAGGTGGCATATAAATGCCATAAATAAATAAAAACCCTGAACTATGGAGTGGGAGCTGTGTGTGAAAACCTATGAAAGTGAAACATTTTTCTCTGGGCCACACTTGCAGAATAGAAATTTGCTGATGCTGCACTGAATTTTTTAATTGATAAGAAAACCAAAAGAAACAACTCCTAGCAGTGCTTGATTTATAACATGCTTTACAATATGATCATGGGACATCCAGAAGGTATAAAACAATGTAGCTATAAAGGAACACAAATCATTCCCAAAATATAATTATAAACATATATACCTTAAGTATGTATGTAAACTGAGTGAGAGGCGTGAGCTTGCTTTTGGCAGGTAATCTGTAATTTGAGTCAGACATATGTCATGGAGCACCAGAAGAATAACCAATGGTTGCATATCCGATTTTTTCTTTCATTTTTATACTCTACTAAGCTACCCTGAAACGTTTAAATGTTTCTCTGATTGCTCTTGAACCTTCCTGCCACATTTGCCATCCTCTCCTGCCACACCATTTGAGAACCATTGACCTGTGACAAAATGCAGTTGTTTATTTAATGCATAGATAAAAGCTACTCCCAAACATGCAGCTGTGTCAAACCAGACATCAGTTGATTTGCCTTACTATGTGGTTGGATGATTATGAAAAGCAAGCTTATTTCTTGGATCAAGCAAGTCTGTGAGTTGCAGCCTGCCAGGCAGTCACAAGATGTCCAGCTTCCCTATGAGCCTTCCACAGCCCCTAGAAATGATGGGTGAGGTTTGTAAAATGGGTTATATTCCACTTCCACATAGTCCAGATGACTTCTTTCAATGGGGAGTTAGATCAGACTTCCTCAACCTTGGCCCTCCAGATGTTTTGAGACTACAATTCCCATCATCCCTGACCACTGTTCCTGCTAGCAAGGGATCATGGGAGTTGTAGGCCAAAATCATCTGGAGGGCCAAGGCTGAGGAAGCCTGAGTTAGATGAAGTGCTAAACATGCAGTTCAGAGGCTGATCACAGATCAAAAACCTCAATGGGTGAGGGTGGGATCAGCCAATGTGTAAGTTATCCAAGATTGTGGATGCCTTTGCATTTCTTCAGTAGAAGAAGTGAAATGTTTCTCTGCAGTGCAACTCTGCTCTGAGTGACATACATCAGTCCCTTTTCCCCTTTGATTCAGTTGCTGATCATCTATTCCAGGAGGTCTCACTTTTTCCCCATCAAGTTTAGTGAGGTTAAAAGCGCTCTTGCTATCCACAAGATATCCCATGCCATTTCTGCTAGTCTGTCTTACTGGTATAGATAGCTTCCTGTCTCGCCTCAAATATTCAGTGGCGAAGATTTTCCCTGCACCTTTGCAGGCAATAAGTAACAGCACTAATGATGAGGAATCTCTCTTTCTTGGGAGTTTGAGGCAATTTTGATTACTCCTCAAGCTCCACCAGAGGGCATAACAAGCCAGCTATCACATTGCAGATGAATTTAGGGCCAGAGCAAGAATACACAAGTTTAGGACTCAAATACAGTACTCTGAAATTTGCCGCCTGAGGTGCCCCAAATCACCTTATCTCCTGGTAGGAATATTAATGGGGTCTGAAGGGAATTGGACCCAGTAACAAAAGGATGGAGAAAAGCTTCATGAACACAAAAAATAGGATCCAACATTCATCCCGAATATGTGATTAATTCACTCAACTTGGCAACTGTTCCCACTGGAGTAAGCAGAAACCTCTTCGTTCCACAAGGGGGAGCCACCGAATCTTATGAATACCATCTTCAATAACTCCAAAATGTGGTTCCCTCCAGAAGTTTTGGACTACAGCTTCCACCAGCTCTGAGCAGCATGATGGGAGTTGTAGTCCAAAACATCTGGAAGGCGCTAGGCTGCTGAAGGCTGCACTGAGTTTTCCTGGAAGGCAACGATGGAGGCAGCTGTGCATTTAAAAGTAGTTGGTGTTTTTAGTGAAATGTCCAAATGGTGGGGAAATGTCTCAAAAAGTGGCTATAGTGGTTCTGGGTTATATTTGGAGCAAGCACTTGTACCACTGGATTTGCTTATACCCGTTGTTGGAAACCACAGGCGGGTAGAGGGCTGCTGTGCTCAAATCCCACAGGCATCTGAGCGGCCACTGGGAGAACAGGATGCTGGACTATGTGGGCCGTAGACCTGATCCAACACGCTCATCTTATGTTCTTCGCTTTTCCGCAATCCCTCTGCTGCCTCTCCTCTCTCTGCTCAGCCACTGCCAGCTCAGCCCCCATTGTGATATTTTAGACTTGTGTACACTGCTATTTTTCTGCCAGTTTATCTAGCGTGGAGAGAAGTTTTTGGAGCTCCTCCTCATTCCTTTTCTTTTTTCCACTCTAAATAATTTGGTGCCATCCTCAGACTTTGTTACCTATAATTGTTTTCAACTAAGTCCTGCTTGGAATTAAAAAGCACTAATCCTGTTGCAGATCTTCAGGGTTCCCACTGACTCCATCTCTCCATAGCAAGAACTGTCTTGGTTCATCCTTGTTCTCTTTAACTAGTTTCTGATTCATAATACAACCCACTTAAAGATTAAAGCCACTGTCCTTTGTCTTCTATGCCAGCCTGCTTCTACTTGTGGAAGAGGGTTGCAGATGAATGTGTTCTGTGCAAAAGCCTCACAAAGTGCTGCCTCTGTCATTGTGGCACCTGCTTTGGCGCAGTACTGCATCTCCCATGGAAGCAAGCACCATGCCACTCGACACACAACCAGCAAAAGGTGTCACTTGTACTTTTGCATTACTGGAAGTTTGCTAATGATCCTGGAGACATGCAGAAGGAGTACAGAAGGGGCTTGTTTCTGACTCCAGTTTGGTGCCAGGCAGAAAAAAACCTACTACAAAGCCTGTTGGGTCCAGGGAAACAAATTCCTCCCTCCGCTCCCCTGTGCATACAATCTAAGCTAAGCAAAAATTCCAAGATGAGCAAATGGACAAACTTTCATGGACTGTTTTGTTTTTGCTTTTTGCAAAAAGGCCTTAAACCGCATCAGAGGAGCTTTTGTGTGTGGTTCAGGACCTCTCTGAAATATAAGACTCCTGGTGAGGAGAAATATTGTTATGGAAGCTAGACCTGTGGTCCAGTGTGTGAGAGAGAGAGAGGCAGGGAGAGGGCTTGGGAGATGCCTTGGAGGCTTCCGATCTGTTTATCTTCACACTCCTGAGAGGTCATCGCTCTTGTGCTGTGACAGCAGCTGGTAGGTAGGAAGGGCCTTTTGGAGGAGGGGGGAGGTTAAGATAAGGGGACAGGCCTGGTGGAGCCTCCTCTGGTCAGAGTTCCTGCACGTCTGTGGGAGATAAAATGGAGCAGAGGCAGAAGGCCTCAGCCATCTAACCTTCTGATGAAATCAAAGATAAAAAAAAGGGGGGGGGGAATCAAACAGCTAATTCCTAAAAATCCACGTTAAGAGTAGACAAGGACATGAAACACATTTGCGTGTATCTCTGGGCCTCAGTAGGTCTCTGGTCAAGCTTTCCACCTTTCAAGTGTGAGTTTGTTAGGAAATTCAGCAATGTGGCCAAAATGCTGCAATAAAGAACAACTCTCAGGGGCACCCTTGGGTGGCAGGTTCAGCCTATGCAAAGGCCACAAGGCAGGTGGCATTTTAGCTAGGCATCTAACAATAGACTTGTGCATACTTCTGAACCCCAAGTTTTATTTGTGGCAGGGGATGAGGTATGCTTAATCCTCAGTCCTTGAAAACTGTCATCTTCCCTAAGTGTTTCCAGATCTGTGTGTAAGGTTAATGCCAGCTCTGAGTCCCTGCCAGAGGCAAGAGGTGGTCAGTGGGAGCTTCCTTAGGACAACTGGAGAACTTTGCAGTAATGTGGCCCTAGACTTCATCTCATGGCAGCGACATGTGGGGAGCACATGCCCTGCTTTCAAGCTTATTCCCATTGGGCTACTGTGAGAACAGGATGCAGCACCGGGCAGGCCTTTGGTCTGATCCAGCAGCCCAGTTCTTCTTATGGAATTAAACAAGAGGAAATGAAAGAGTCGAGTATTCGCTGCGAAAGAATGCCAATGGGAGTTTTACGCTGGCCACACACAGCACTGATGCCGAGAGATCTTTATCAGCCCTAAGTGCTGCGTGTTATACCTTGCAGAGCTTCAACAAGGTCTCCAGTTATAGCAGCAATTCATCAAAATCAGAGCTAGGAGGACAGCCATAAATAGATAACTAAAAAAGAAAGCGGAGTTTGGCAGGCTCTTCAAATACATATTGCCCCAAGCCATTATTTTAAATGTACAGGGACAAATAGGAAGGCAACAACGGGTTAACGGTGCTTGGAGGGGCTTGTTTTGCCCTTTATCTGCTCGGGGACCCCGGCAGCCCCCACGAAGCTCCCCTTGGGGTCCCTCAGCAGCCCCCCGCGTTTGCCGGTCTACTATGGGCAGGAGCAGCGCAGCGAGCGAGACGTCGGGGGGTCGCAGCCTCGGGAGAGAAAGGTCCGCTCCCTGCGCTCCGGTTGCAGCGGGCCGCTGGCTCGGGGGGGATCTTGCGCCCTTATTGCACGGGCTGCGAGGCGGGAAGCCCCTCCGCCCAGCTGCTCCTGGCGCTGGAGGCTCTTCTCGGCAGCCCCGTCGGGCCGGGCAGCGCGGCCCAGAACCCCGGGGCGAGGAGCCCGTTCAGGAGGGCGCGCACCAAGGCCGCCGTCCTCCCCACACCGCGCCGGGCCGAGGCAGCGAGGGGATCCCCCGGGAGAGCCCGCCAGCAGCCTCCTCCCCCGCGCCGGCTCCAGCGCCCCCTCCTCCTCCTCCTCTCCGGCGAGGCTGACCTCAGGTGCCTGCGCGGGGAGGGGGGGGGGCGGAGGGCCGGCTCCAGCCAAAGGCCAATGGAGAGGCCCCGAAAGTAGGGCCGGGGAGCCCCCGCGCCCCCGCCTCCTCCCTCCTGCCGGACCCTGGCCGCGGCCGCAGCCCCCTCCTCCCTTTGGCGTGTCCCTGCGCAGCCCCGAGCGGGGAGGGAGGGGGGGAGAAGAAAGAGTCCCCCGGCGGGCGGGCGCGCTGGCCGGCCAGGCAGAGAGAAGCCATTCGGCCCTCTGGACGGACGGACGCGCTGCTGGCCGGAGGAGGGCGATGCCCCAGAGAGGCTAAATGGCGCCCCGACGGAACCCGCTCGCCGCCTTCCTCGGCCTCCTCGCCCTCCCAGGTGAGCCGCCGGCCCGGGCGCCGCCGCCGCCGCCGCGCATCCCCCGGACTAACTGGCCAGCCGGCCGGCCGCTCGCTCTCTCGCTGGCTCGGCCGGTCCTCCTCCTGGCAGCCGGCCCAGAAGAGGCGGAGGCGGCCGCCCGGCCCCTCCTCTCCTCCGGCTCGGCGCTTCCCCTTCTTCCCACCTCCGGAGCCGCGGCGGCATCCTCTGCCCAGAGCCCGCCGGCTGCCCAGACTGCGCGTCTCCGTCCCTCGGAGCTCTTCCCCGGAGCGGCGTTTTCCCCTTCTTTTTTTTTTTTTGGGGGGGGGGGGTCTCGCCTCGCTGCGTCCCGGCCGCTCAGGGCTCCCTCCCCCCCCCCCGCCAGTCCAGCGCTGGCCGGGATAACGAGCTCTTGTAAAAAGAGCCTTTTACGAGGCGCCCCGCGCGGGATCTTTTTTTTGACGAGCTTGTAAAATTAGCGACCGGCTTGTGGCCTGGAAGGGGCCCGGCGACGAGGCTCGAAGTCCCCGCTCGCAGCAGCGCCTGGTCCCTTGCCGGACGGGGGGGGGGGCGTTCCTTCATTCCCGCGTTGGCCGGAGGGGCCGTTTCCATCTTAGGAGCCCGGCACCCCAGCTGGGAAAGGGAGGCGAGGGGCCATTTCCCCGGGGAAAGGAAGGGGAGCCGCACGGGTCCTGCTCCCCTCCGCGGCTCCCCTGGAAGCGCTTCTCCCCAACAGCCCCAGCCAAGCCGGCCAGGCAGGGAGCTTTTCGGGGCGCTCCGCGGGCGAGGCGGTGTGTGCCCCCCGACTGTTCCTCCTGGGGGCAGCATCCCCGTTTGCTCCCCTTGGCCAAACAGGGTGGGACCGTGAAACCCCAACGGGCATCGATAGTGCTGGGGCTCTAAATTTTTCCGGAGCGGGGAGACAGAACTTTCTTCCCAAAGGACCTTTAAATAAAGTTATCCACGTGTTAGCTCCTTTCCCTCTCCTTTGATCTGGTCGCCATCTGTTCGGTTGGGCTGCAGTGTGTTTGTTCAATTAATCTGTTAATAAATTTGACCAAAAATAAAAACACCCCCCCCCCACACACACACTTCCAATCAACAAGGAGAAAAAGCTCTCTTTCAGCTTTTAAACAAGTACAGTTTTAAAAATGTAACCTTTAGCAATGCACACAGCAAACACTGTATATTGATATATAATGTTTTCATGTGTGGAGTGTTAGTAAAATATTTCAGGCCTCCAGCACTTTAAACCAGTTACACAGCAGTTAGCATGTGTTTGACCCTACACAGAAAAGAAACTACTTTCTTTCTCTTTCCTTTCCCCTCTTTCTCCTTCTCTCAGGAATATGGTGCTTTAGTGAACTGTTTTTTGCGAAAGAGCCGCAGGACGTAACTGTTGCTAGGAAGGAGGCTGTGGTTCTGGACTGCCAGGCACGAGGCGAAGTCCCCATCACCATCACGTGGCTCAAAAACGGGGTGAAGGTGACTGAAAATGAACGGATCTACACTTTGTCTAATGGCTCTTTGTACATCAGCGAAGTGGAGAGCAAACGTGGGGAGACGCTGGACGAAGGACACTACCAGTGCTTGGCTCTCAACAAATACGGTGCTATCCTCAGCCATAAGGCCCACCTTACGTTAGCCAGTAAGTCATCACAGTTGTTCTCCGCTGTTGATCATTTCCTTCCTTTGTAAACCTGTTCAGGAACAGAGTGACAACATTCGCCCTTGTGCGTGCGATAAAATGCATTGCTATCATTCTTCCAGTGCAATTTTAAACCTTATGGGAATTTTAAATGACTTCATGGTTCAGTTTGTAAATGCATGTGTTTGTGAAGCCTCTTTTAACCTCTGCTACATAGAGGTTGACTTTGCCTGGGCTACTCCAAATAGTACACCTGGCATCTTCCTAAAGGGAGATTTCTGAGTGAGTGAACAATTGCTGCAAACTATATTTCAAAACATTGTGAAAACATGAACTTACAACAGCCCTTCCCTAGCTTGGCACCCTCCAGCTCTTTGGGGTTGTAGGTCCCATCAGCCTCAGTCAGTGTGGCTGCATGAAACCGGGGCTCATGAGGGTTGCTCTCCTGGTGCTGTTGGACTACAACAGGTTAAGGAAGGTTGGGTCCCAGGGACCTAAATATTTGTGAGATGCTTGCCTTTAAGCACATTGAAGCTCTGTTTTGTTGTTGTTAATCTGCTGGTATCAGAGTTGGGAATCCACACCTGCTGCCATTTTGCTTTGAAGGGCTGAAGCTCAATGGTGCAGCATCTGCCTTGCATACTGAAGGCCGCAAGTTCAATCCCCAATGGCTTCTCCAAGCAGGGCTGAGAACTGTCCTTCCTTCAACCTGGGAGAGCCCCACTGCAAGTTAGTGTGGACAAGTTAGTGTCAACAGCTAGATGGCAAAGTGATCTGACTAGCTATAGGGCAGCATTTCCTGTGAAGGAGGATCGGCTATTGGTCCTCCGTAAGTGTGCCACTGCTGTTCCTCAACTGGACAGAAGGGTACCCAGCCCTGTGTTGGTCTGCAGCAGCAAAAACAATGAATACTCTTCTAGTATGGGCTGATGCATTTTCATTCTGTACATCTAAATTTGGGGGAGTGGCTGCTGTGTTCATCTGTAGATGAGTATGTACTGCAGGTCTAGGCAAACTCAGCCCTCCAGATGTTTTGGGACTACAACTCCCATCATCCCTAGCTAGCAGGACCAGTGGTCAGGGATGATGGGAATTGTAGTCTCAAAACATCTGGAGGGCTGAGTTTGTCTATGCCTGATGTACTGTATATAGCTGTCATCCCTCTGTCCCAAGAGACAAGGGAGGAGTGCAGCTTTGGGTATGAGGTCAAGCTGTTGGAAGGTTTCAGCAACTGCTGTGGCTGTGCTCATCTGGAGATGAGTGGTGCTCAAGTTTTTCCCACTCTGGCCCATTTGAAAATTGCTGAGCATCTTTGGCCGGCCACAGGTTTTTCTGCCTGTAACCCTATATAATTCAGATTGTGATAACAGTAAAACACACTTGGGAAATAAAAGAAGCAATAAAATACAATTAAACATCATTATGAATATTTTATATGATGGATGTTCCAATTCCCACCTGAATGAAACTTGTGGGTCAATGGCAGTCCAGAGGATACAGTTTGGAATTCTTTGCTGGAGATGCAGACTCTCATGACTCTTCACGCACCTGATGAAGTAGACTCTAGTCTAGGGAAGTTTATGACACAATATATATATTTGTTAATCTTAAGGTGCTGCAAGACCTTAAAAGTGTGTTTTGTCCCAGAGGAGTCACTGTTGGGTCCCAATGAGAACTTAGATGTTGGTGCCTGATGCTGAGAGTTGGTTTAGAGACTAATTACTTACATAGTGTCTGGAGATCACAAAAGGCCACTCCATATGCTGCCACAGAAGTGGGGAAAGGAGGAAGGAGTGAGATATTTAACCACTTCTGTGTAAGGAATGAGCCAGCTTCTCAATGCTGCACGTGGTGGTGTGAAAGCCATTACTTTACTTGTAGTTGCTATGTTTAGATTCTGCTTTTCTTGCATCTTGGAATTTAAGGCAGCATACATGTGTGTGTCTGTGGAGGGTCCCAGGTTGTCTATTATCTGAGCACTGACTGACCAAACCCAGAACTGCTTAACTTCAGCTTAAGTTGTGCATCATGTGCCTGCAGACCACACTTAGATCTGAAATGGCTGTGCAGTGGCATCTTGTTGGCCAAATGTAATGACTGGAAAGTGACTGCCACTTCCTTTGAAAAGTAAAAACTCTTCAAGACCACATCAGGGTGTTCCTGCATGGGCTTTGCTTATCACACAAAAACCCTCCCACCCTCAGCTAGTACAGTGGCTCTTGCAAGGAGCTCATCCACTGTCTTGACTAGCAGGGGAGGAGTTGCTGCTGGGCTGTGGCCAAAAAAACTTGCACAGCATAAGCACAGTTTCCCTTGAATATATTCCTTTTCTCCCAGCCTTACTTACTCTTATGTTCAATCTTCTGTGGGATGGAAATGGCCTCCCAGACTTTGAGTCTGGGTTTTTGTCTCAGTTTTGTTCCTTGTGAGCAAGCTTATTCAGGATCATTTTTCTTACAGGCTGACCCAAAACATGTCTAATTTTTCTTCCAAGCAAGAGTGCAACCTTAAAAGTCAAATTTGTCTGTCTATTACATTTCTATACCACCTTTGACTTCCAAGGAGCTCAAGGTAGTGCACCTGGTTATCCCCCTTCCCATTCCATCCTCACAACCACCCTGTGAGGTAGGTTAGGCTAAGAGATGGTCCCTGGCCCATGGTCACCCAATAGTGAGCTCCATGGCTGAGTGGGGATTCATACCCTGGTCTCCTAGGCCATAGTCCAACACTAACCATTATGCCACACATTTAAACAGTTATCTGGGTGGTGGCATAAATATGCAAGAGGGAAGCTGAGACATGGCTGCATGTGAACTTCTGGGACAGGTGAGTGAGGTATATGGTAATACTGCGAGCGTTATCCTCGCTTGCTTTTATATCCCAAGCAAAGCACTTGGTGCTCCACCACGGGATTTGCCCTTGTGGGAACTGTTCATCTTGTTTTGCAAGGCTTCCTCCCAGAGGGCTTTGGAGCTTCCTGGAGGCCTGTGGCTGCCTGCTGCTTCCCAGCTTTGCCCACTCAGTGGGGCAAAGAGTGACCTCTACCAGCTAATTCCTCTTTGCAACCATGGATTTGAGGAACTTCCTGCTTGGCTTGGCTTTTGGTGCCAGAGTTGGGGAAAGCCTACCTTATAAATGAAGTATCCCGTGCCTAAGTTCTCAGGTTTCAAATAAGCGGAGAGTCAGTCACCTGCTACTTTCTGAGTTGGTGGTTCAACCTGTATATCTACAGATTCTGGAAGATGTCCCTTTTGCTCCTGGCTCATTTGTGCTTTTAATCTTCCGATGGTTGGGGATTGGAATCCATGTCTGCCGAATCTTGGCTTGGGTGGTCTTTGCCTGTGTGTGGAAGAAAGTCCTAAAGGCAAAATAATTATTGCTGTGAGATTTCTATAACAACAGTCTCCCAGCTTCCGGGGGAAGCCTCTGATGACACTGGAGGCAGGCAGGACACATTTGAAGAAATGGTGGTGTCAAACCTATGTAGAAACATGGTCCGTGTAAGTGGTGGGAGATCCCAGAGCACCTTGTTCTTGATTCTCAGAAAAGGTGGTAGATGAGCTCCTAGAGAGTTCACACCTCCATCCTTTCTGATGCATTTCTTGAGGTCTAGTCTTGCCTATGAGAACATTTCCCACAATAGATGACTTGGCAGTCTGTGACCACCATGGCCCCAGAAGTTAGCAAGCTCCTCCCAAAGTTTTGCTGCTTTCATTTTGGATCAAGTAGGGTGACCCAACCATCTAAATTCTGATCCATGTGTTTTGACATTGAAAGGTATAGCTCCATTCTCTCGTCACATTGTCTCACAAGATGGTGTTTGGGTCACCATGAATATAATTAAAATAATTCAGACAATGGTTAGGCTTGGTAGACAATAGAGTTACGGAACAATATACATTATGGTGATTTCCCCCCCCCCCCACACTTTCTTGAATCAAGTGTTTTTCCTGTGTTTATATGGAATTGTAAAGTTTAAAATATATCCAAAGTTTATGTCTCCCTTACAGCCTGATCCTATACCTATTTATTTGTCCTATGTAAATGTGTATAGGATTGCAGTCTAAATGTGATAAGGGGTCAAACTCTACTTTTCAAACGCCAAATGCATTAGAAATAAAGGAAGCCTCCTTTCCTGTTTCTCAGAATTTCAGAAGATGTGAATGAATTTCCAGCATTTTGTAGTCAAAGGAAATAGTTTTAGCTGGGCTCATGATGGCTTTACAGCTCTGAAGAACAAAATGACTTTCTTTGTGGCCATGGCAAAGCTGAAACTATACATACTAAGCAGGTGGAGGCTGGGCTTCCCTTTCTTCTCTTTCTTCCTTTGCAAAGGGTGAAAAGCAAAAGGCGGCTGCTCCGGACCCCCACCCCCACCCCACAAGCAGCAGGGTGCAAGTCTGTTCTCTCCCTTTTGCTTGCTCAAATCTCTCACCACCTTGGTTTATCTTTGGTTTCAGAAGTGTATTCCTGGGTGCTGCATTTGGAAATCTGAAACTTTAATCTGCTCCAGAGTTTGAGATTTGAGCACATGGGGAGCTTGGATCTAAAGTTAGGGAGGGGAAGCTGAGGGTTGCACTCTAGGCAGCCATTCCATTATTCATGTGCAAATTAAGAATTCACAGGGTTAAAAGGTTAGAAACTGGCCAGGATGAGGTTTACCCTTGTGATAAAGAGCAGATGACCCTCATTCACTGGCCAAAGCTTTCATGTAAGCTCCTCTGCAAAGTTAGTGATTGCCATGAATTGTTCTTGAGGAATGCAGAGTTCCCAATGCGTCCTGGCCTCCCCTCCGCAGCCTTATCTCAAGAGCCCATCAGAACAAGTTTGCAGGGGTGGGCCAGGGTCCCTTTCCAGGCCCCCCCCCCCGCTTTTGCTTTCCTGTTGTTCATCCAAGCATAAAAGAATTTTGACTTGCTTCTAGTCTTTATTTTCTTTCCTTCCAGCATCCCTTTCTGCCCTTCACCATATCGGTTAGGTTAAAAAATACTGCATTTTGGGAAGGTGACTGCTGTTGCTCCTAATGCAACAGGGTAATGGGGGGCGGTGGGGGGGGAGCATGAAGGAAGATGCCTTCCTCCTTCACAGTTTCTTTGTGAGGCACCATGTGGGGGTAAAATGCTAATATCTGAAGATTAAACAGCTTATTGGAAGTTCAGGCTAGCAGCGCCTCTTTGACTAACAGGATTCAAAGTTGCTAGAGTATTTGAGCATTGAGGTCTTTTCAACAAGGGTGGGGGGGTGTTGGGGCATTGGAACCTAATGCTTAAGCCCTGTACAGTTAAAACTGGAACTAAAGCTTGATAAGGTTGGTTGGATGGGTCCCCCTGAAATTATTTACTTTTTAAATACAATTAGCCTTTGGATAACAGAAAGAGATGCACTGGAAGATACTAAAGTAAAGCACTGTAGCGCAGATTGGAAACCCTTCGTCTGACTGAAGGAGATGGATGTTAAGGGTGGATGGCTGGAAGTGTGGTGTGTTGTTTTTTTAAGAGAGAGAGAGCTTCTTATCTTCTTTTTTAAGATCAAAGGAGACAGTGACATAGCTGGCATATTATTGATTTCAGCACTGCAGGGCATAGATGGGTATCAGAGGATACTGACTTAAAATCACTCCAGATCTTCTAATTGATTGTGTCAGCACAAAAGCAGTTTGCAGGGTTTGTTTGTTTATGTTTTGCTTTTCTGTAGAAGATTCCTTTGAACAAAGGTGGGTGGCTGCCAGTTGAGTGGAAGGGAAGTTAGAGCCTCGCTGATTGTCTGCTGCTTCAGACAATGAGGTGATGGACTTTTGCTTCTTTCACATCTGCTTTCTTGCCTCTCCAGGGGCTTAAGGTAGTGCCCCTCCCTCCCTAGGAATACAAACGTTTGCTTCCTGTTTATAGTTAAAAGCCTACCTAGTATATTGATGGGCCTGCAGTCACTGGAAGCATTCCCTCTTTTTTCAAATCAAGTAGGGTTTTTGGGGGGTGATATTTAGCTTTTGTGTGTGAGAGAGGAGTGTAAAATTTTTAATTTTATTAAAAAGCAAAAGTTGGTCCGTAATGCAGGAAATTTAAAATCCACGGCTGAAAACCTTCATTGGGACCAACCAAAACATCACAGAGTACAGTACTACATCCAGCCTATTTTTTGGTACTTTTCTGTCCCCCCCCCCCCTTGCCTCTGCTTTCATTGCCTCACTTTGTGTTAACATGTTGCCTGATGAAGAGTTCTGGAGAGCTTGAAAAGCCAAGCTTTTCTGATGCTTTGGTTGGTACTAAAAGGGCATTTCCTAACTCTGCATTTTGGAGTTTTCATTTTCTAGTGCAAACTATAAAACCCATTTTCAGGATTTAAAGCTGCGAATAGCAGCATGAGACATGTTAAGGAGGTCATACCAAATGATGCAAAGCTGAGCAGAAACCTTTTTTGGATTGGGGTGGGTGAGAACTAAGAGAGTTCCCCAGCAGCAGAACACATGGGTAATGAAGGGCCACATGCAGTGGCCGCAGGGGGAAAAGAAATCTGCTTTTCCATTATAAAAGTTTTCGTTCCTGGTTGCCTGCAGACAGTTTGACTGGATGAGTGTCTATACCCAAGCCCACTTAAGAAAAATTCCACAATCCCTGTTAGGGCAATACAGTGGTACCTCGGGTTATCGACACTTCGGGTTACGCGTTTTCAGGTTACGGACGCGCCAAAACCTGGAAGTACCGGAATGGGTTACTTCCAGGTTCCAGCGCTCGTGCATGCGCAGAAGCACTAAATTGTACTTTGCGCATGAAGCAGCAAATTGTGTCACATGCATGCGCAGACGCAGCGCTGTGGGTTGCAAATGCTGTGGGTTGCGAACGTGCCTCCTGCACGAATCACGTTCGCAAACAGAGGTTCCACTGTACCTTTACTAGGCCAACCAAAATGTCACAAAATAGGATGCCAGTCTTAGAGTACTTCAGAATGCTTCATCAGGCTAGATTTGGGGTCCCCAGCTTTTTGAGCCTGGGGGGCACATTTATAAATCTTAGAAACTGTGGCAGGCACCACAGGAATTACCTGTGATGCTAAGACCCTGCTCCCTAAAAGAGGCAGAATACCCACACTTAGAAAAAATAAAGCATAGGCAAAAAAGCAGTGCCCCTCAAGAAACCTTAACCCCCCACAACCCATCACAGTTTAAAAAGCAACCATTGGTCAAGGGGCCTTGGCTGGCGCTGAGAGGTGTCCTCACTGGAAACTCCCGGACTAGATGGTAAAGACTGGTGTAAGCTGCAATTAGCATGAAGGAGTTTGGAGCTGCTGTAGCTTCTCTTTTAAAGCAAACCCCTGGTTAGTTTCACCTTAGCTAATATTAGTGCTGCTGCTGTAGCGCTTAAATGTACTTGAGATGTTGGTGGGTGTCCCATCTCACGGCCCCCTCTTGCTCTCTTAACCCTGGTTAAGGAAGCACCACGGTTTCTGTGGCAGTCCCCAGATGGGATATATCGTCATCTGATTAAGGCTCCTATGTGCATTGATGGCTGAATTCCAATGAGTTCAGTGGGACTTACCTCTGAGTAGACATGTATAGGGTTTCACTCTTAAGAGACTAATGGAATTGTGTATATTTTGTAAGGCTGGTTGTTCGATGAGTAACATGGAGCCTAATTCTAACCAGGCTCGCTTGCAATGAGCTTGATGATTTTGGTGGGACTTGCTTACGTGTAAGTGTACTCTGCATCACAGTACTAATCTTTTCTTTAAAATAAAAAATGGTATTTATGAAGCTTTTGCAATTTTAAGACAGCAGCAACAATATAACAAGGGCTACAAAAAAAAAGAATATCAAAGTAAATTTTAGAAATGGCACGCAGGAGAGGTTGCTCAGACTACAACTGTAATTCTTAAACAGTATTCTGAAAAACTTGGGGGTGCTTCCCGCTTCTGTCCATCTTCTTTCTGGGTCACCTATGTATGTAGGTGCTCCCCCATGTGCTGACAGAGCTGAGTTGCAAGCCTTATATTTTAATAGCTGAGCCGGTGCTGTGCTCTGCTCTGGCCACTTTTGTTCTCTCACAGCAGTTGTCCAAAGGGCCTTCAGCACAGACCCCTTTTGTCATGGGCCCTTTGGCTGGGTACAGAACATATGATAAAGGAATGATACAGGGGCGCCTCCAAAGGCAGAATTTCGTATAAGAAGCACAGCCATTTCTGAAGTGTCTTGTGTGGGGGTGGGGTGGGGAGAGAATCCTGTCCCAAATGCTGCTGCCGAATAGGAAGAGTTTGGGTGTATCTCTCAGTTTGGCCTTGTTTTCTTTTTGCCCCCTCCCTCAGTAGGCCCAGCTGTTAAACTGGGATTGATTACCTCCCGTCTTTATAACCGGCAATCACCACCTAAGTGAAAACTAGTCAACGCAGCTCCACCATTGTTGACTGCTCAACTGAAGTTGCTGCCCTGCTTAAAGTTTAAGCAGATGCTAAATAAGGCAGGGTGTGGATGTTCTGGGAAGAAACGAAAGTTTGCTATATGCTGAGCACACCATCATGTACCTGGAGTTTTTAACAGGCTAGATAAACCCGAAGCTTCTTTTTCTTGCTCCTTGTTCTTAGATTTTCTGAATGCCTAATTGAATAGCAAGCCGAAGGAAGGAAATAAGCAAAATTGATAGAGGACAGAGGCTGGGCTGACACTGAAACAGCTGGGAATACAAAAGACAAGTATTTGGTTAAACGATTAGAGAGCTTTGGGGAAAAGAAGGCTGCCTTCTACCCTCCAATCTAATTAGGTGATTTGGTGTCCTCCCTTGTGTGTGTGTGTTTAAAAAATAGCAAGCAATTCTTGTGAAGTTTGGTCTTTTACCATGATAAATTGCTCCTGGCTTTTGAAGAGCAAATGGCACTGAAGGCCTTTTTAAAGGGCCAAATTCCTACATTGTATCTTGTGAGAATAAATAAAATAACTAAGTAAGGATTGCTTTTGTTTTATTCGTGGATGGTTTTCCTATTGCCCACTATTTGCGTGTGTGTGTTTATGGCATAAACAATGGCCCAGGAAGATGAATGAAGTGACATCTGGATGCTGCTGCTGCTGCTGCTGCAGTGGCCATTGTGGGCAGCCCTCCCTGACCTGATTTGGGGCCTGCGCAAGGAGGATGTGGAGACTGGGATCCAGCCATTGTTTTGATTTGGCATCTAAGGCCTTCCTTCTACACAGGCTGGCTCTGGAGGGCAGGCAAGGGCAGCCTCCAATCTCCAAGGTCTGTGTGGCCCCAAGGCACATTTTGCAGCCCGTGTCCTTTTTCTTGTTTAGAAGCCAGAGAACGCTGGGCCTCACCGAAAGAAAAAACGTGTTTTCTCTAGTCAGCAGCTTTTGAAAAAGTGTTGGCGAAAATTATTAACGGATCAGAAGCCGGCAGACCAAATGGATGAAGCAGAAAAGGCTCCCAGAGAGGCTTTCCAAAAGTCAGTTGTTATGACCGTGCCTGCTGACATTCTAAAACATTCCACACACAAGGAAAAAGGTGTGGGAAGGGAGGAGGAAAAAAGCAAGCTCAGTGACTAGTCCATAAAATTATAGTTCTTCTAAAGATCAAGGCAGCCTGATGGAATGGCTGTTGCTGAGTCACCTATGGGTCTGTTTCACAACAAATGAACAGCTTAGCAATTTCACAGCAAGAGAAGGAAAAGGATGGGAGTCTTGTACATAGCAATTGCCCTGATCCGGATGTTCTGGAGAAATAGAGCAAAGTGTAATCAGCATACGGATGGAACATTCTCCCAAATTCCAAATGACCATTTCCAGTGGCGTCATAAAGATATTAAATCACACTGGATATATTAGATCGTGCCCTGCAGCACACTGCAAAGTAACTGCCAGGGGGCCAAAAAGCAGTCCCCCCCCCCCATGCTACTCTCAATAACTTATGTCATCCATGGATCTCAGTACTCTGTGAAATACCCTCTGCTAGATTTAATAAGCCAGGAGTGGCAGGGGTCAAGGGAGCAGAGTGTCTCCTCACCAGCACTGTCTCCATGTTTGCTGACTGAGTAAGTTTAGGCTCCTTTCATTAACCACATAGCCATCCCTGTATACATTCTAGCTCAGCTTCGTGTACTGTGGCTTTAAACAACTCCCAAGCATTTTGGAGAGACCTGAGCCTCTTGGCTTTTCCTCTTATTTATTTGTTGCAATTACAGTGGGTTACATATGCCTCAGGTTACATACGCTTCAGGTTACAGACTCTGCTAACCCAGAAATAGTACCTTGGGTTAAGAACTTTGCTTCAGGATGAGAACAGAAATCATGCTCCGGCAGCGGGAGGCCCCATTAGCTAAAGTGGTGCTTCAGGTTAATAACAGTTTCAGGTTAAGAACAGACCTCCGGAACGAATTAAGTACTTAACCCGAGGTACCACTGTATTTCCCATATTTTTCTCCAAGGAGCTCAAGATGGCGTAGATGGTTCCTCCTCTCCTCATTTAATCCGCACAATGACTCTGTGAGGTGGGTTGGGCTGAGAGGCAGTGACGGTCCCAAGAGTCACCTAGTGAGCTTCATGGCTCAGTGGAGATTTGAACCCAGGTCTCCCAGGTCGTAGTCCGACATTCTAACTATTCCATCACTGGCTCTCCAACTTCCTTTTCACCAATCCTCTCACTTGGGGGGAAGTTTCCTTCGCCCCTGAAGTCAGTCTATGAAGTTGCCTCTGGCACCTACAGCCTGTGGTAGCACCATCGAGTTAACTACCTCAGGATCCGACTGTCTTGCTTCCCTCTTGGTCTGGTGCATGTGTAGACTGAGGCTGCTAATTGTGGCTCTAGGCCCTGTTAGAGGGCTCAGAAGTTCCTTAATAACTGTAATGTGTGCCTCAGGCTAAGTTGTGCGTTACGCATGCTCTTTGTAAATAGAATGCATTGAGCTGCCGTTGGCCCTGCCAGATACCCATCACTTATGATTAAACTTGTCTTTGACATCTAGTAAATTGATGGGAACTGGAAATTTTTGTTGGGAGATGTGGTAGGGCTTGGTCATTTTGCCTGAGGAGGAGACAAAACTTTGTACAATGTATGTCCCAAATTACAGGGGTGTCATCTGTCTGTCTTTTAAATAAATGAGTACACAGCAGCCTTGGGAACCTTCATTTCCGTTAAACAGCCCAACAGCCAACAGAGATAGGCAAACTTAACTGTTATTAGCCTCATTATATAGCTTGGAACTTGTGAAGTGCTCCTATTTAGATGGTCCAGGCCAAGAGAAAATACAAAGTTTAGTTTCACTTGCACGTGCAAGAAGCAGTGATATTGCAGTTATATTTATTTATCTATATATTTTGACATGCTCTTCAGGGCAGCCTTGAGCAGAGAAGGGCCTTTGCCCATCACCGGCTGTGCTACCCGAGAGCCTTTTAACTGGGCTCTTCTGCATGCAAAAGGAGAAATTGCCTTTTCAGCAATGACCACACTTTCCCAGTAATGCTGTCCCCAGGGAGACTCACCTGGCACCAACTTTGACGTGAGCATGGTGCCAGACAGAAAGAAATGGCAGCAGGTTGGCTACAACATTGGCTGGAGTGTTTGGAATTACCTTGTGCCTGATTGTCTGAGATGTTCTTCTGCAGAACCCCATGGAAAGTCCCATAGGATTGTCCCCTGTACGTGCAGTACTGTAGACTCTGGGCTGGGTGAAAGAAATGGCCCCATCCCTGCCTTCTTGGTTTTGATTCTTGCGGATGTGTAAACCTTACACTCACTAAGATCCATTTCACTGGAGCTTGCTTGGTTACACAGCTGGGTGGCAGGGTCCCCATGGTCCTAGCTGGATTAGCTTCATAGGCGAACCTCTTCTCAGGTCACAGCAGAAATTGTTAAAACATAAACAGGCAGCTGTGTAAAATAAGCAGAGCCAAGGCAACCGCCCCGGAGTAAAAAGACAGGGGAAGAAGGCAGCTGAATAACCAAGAAAATCCATAGACGCGATATGCAGTCTGTTGAAACAATGGTAGCACATCGGGCCCCGTATAATATATTGTGTGCCCCTGCATAATAGTTCACTGGATTAAATGAATTTATTGATTTCTGCTTCTTCCCTTACACGTATCTGCAGGCAGCTTCTCCAGCACCGCAGACACATGTCAAAGGTCATAACTTTCTTTCACTGTGGAAAAACACATATGCACAGGCTTTCAGATAGTAAATCACTGGCTTTTACATCAGTGGCCTGTACCTTAAAACAAACATTCTCTTCTATAAAATTCCCAAACTCTTGATTGTTAAAGCCATACTTTTCTAATATCAATGTCTGTCGGCATGAATGTTCAGAAAACTTGGACACAGCTTAATAGCTGCACCTCAAATAGGGTAACATATTAAACTGTAATATCTATTTATTTGGCAAAAGTTAGCCTGTAGAGGTAGCACTGTCAGAAATACAAGAGTCAACTGTGTGGTGATTATTAAATCCATTCCATTAGAGAAATAATGCAGGATAAGACACACATACCCTCTGCCAGACCCTCCTTAACCCATCTCTCTCTTAATTTAAAATGGATAATGGCTTTTAGCATGTGTTTTAAGAGTCATATTATAATTCAGACAAATCTATTCCACTTGTCAAAGAAGAGGCTTTCCTTTTCAGTCTTGTATTTCAAATGCAAATTGGAAAATATTTTATAATCATTGTTTCTTGCAGTTATCTGTTTTTAGTGTGTAATTGGAAAGTGAACTTTGAAAAATGAAAGGGAATTAAAAATCAACTGCTGTTCTCCTGCAAGCTGTTTTCGTTTTGCAGTATTTACTGCAAAGAGCAGTCTGGGCTGAACCGGTTTCACAACATGATTGAGGCCATCAAAGATTTTAGGAAAGGAAAGTAAGGATTGTGATTGTGGTTCACAATGTGGTCATTTAAGAAAAAAGTTTCCAGCTTTTTCCTAGGTCTGTATTGTTTTGTTGCATCCAAAACAACAGTCAGAGATGGACCACTGCTGAACTAGATGGAGCAATGGCCTTGCCTGGTATAAGGCAGATTCCTGTGTTCAAAAACAGCAGTACAGAAGGAACACATAAAATTGCATTTATGCATTGGGTAAAGCAGCAGGAAACTGAAGGTGTCAACATCCTGAAGCCAAGCACTAGCAGGGATGCGCTGCCTGCTACAGAAGTCCTGGTGTTGCATTTAGCTAAACATTAGCAGGAAAAGAATCCAAACATTTCTGGTTGCACCAGGAATGGAGTCTGGTCTGTGGGAATGGGCTGCATGGACTTTTACGTCAATGTAGTACTTTTATGTGGACTTTTGTGGGCTTAACAAGGTGATCCATATTTTGAAACATTTACAGTTAAGAGAGATTTTTTTGCTTTGCCTTAGTGGCACCCAGGAAGCTTTTTCTCTCAATGTCTCTGTTGTTCCTGCTGAGCAGGAGAGGGGACAGGAGAGAGGTGTTAAAGGCAGCTGTATCCACCCCATTTACTAATCCCAAGGAGTTGCATCCAGCTACTTGGAAGAATCATAGAATGGTAGAATTGGAAGGGACCACGAGGGTCATCCAGCCCAGCCCCCTGCAATGCTGGAATCTTTTGCCCCACATGGGGCTCAAACCCACAACCGTGAAATTAAGAGTATCATGTTGGCCAACTGAGCTATCACAGGAAGAGCTCACTACATTACCTGCTGAAGACCAAATATTGTCATTGTTGATAATTAAAGACCTCTCCTTCCCAGTCTGCCTGCCAGGATGACAGCCCAGTGGCGTAGCGTGGGGGGTGCAGTGGGGGCCGGCCACACCGGGCGCAACATCTGGGGGTTAGGGTTAGGGGGCGCAAATCCACGGGTTAGGGGGCGCAAATTACTTGCCTTGCCCCGGGTGCTGACAACCCACGCTACGCCACTGTGACAGCCCACCTTGCTTTAAGTGTGCAGAAAAATGACTTAAGCTACCATTGTTTAGTCCAGTCTGACCAGTGGCAAGAGCTGTGTGGGAAGCTCAGGCCAGCAGAGCTTCTTGAGCTGGAAGCAATACTCAGATAGTGGTCAAATGCAGTGATTGAGAACCAAAGGAAAGCAGATGTCATGGCTCAGCTAAAGTTTGGGCCCACCTGCATGCCTTGCCAGAGTACGACACAACCACACAGCTTGCTGGTATGTCCACAGTCCTTACATGCACAGCAGACCTTCTTGCTTCTCTGCTCTGAACATAGCCTTAGTTTTGGATGATGATGATGATCTGCAAGATTTATTTGTATGTCTCAGCAATATTGGCTCTCCAGATCTGCAGACTTTCTGCAGACTTGGGGGGACGGACCCCAAGGTTCACTGAAGTTTAAAAAAGGCTTAGACATTCTAAGACTGGAGGACCCTCAAGCATCCCAACGAAGTTGGAGAGCATAAAATGAAAAAGGGCACCTTGAACAGAAGCGGTCCGCAACAAAACTTAGGTGCATGTGCAACTTTTAATAGAATTTAACTCTTAAGTGTGTCAATAATGGCATGTGACTTCATTTGTATTTTTATTAAAGCAGTCTGTTAGTTATTTATTCTTTCTATGTATTAAGTCTCCTTAGGCCAAATCCTCAATGGTGACATAAAATTTAAAAAGTAATGTAACAACCATTTCACTATAAATAGCAATCAAAACACACATCACAGTAGCACAGTGAACCAGCCTCCAGTACAAACAATTTAATGTAGTCAACCAATTGAATATTTTGCTAGTGGATTACAGTGGACGCTCGGGTTGCGAACGTGATCCATGCGGGAGGCACGTTCGCAACCCCGCAGCGTTCGCAACCCGCAGTGCCGCGTCTGCGCGGGTCACGATTCAGTGCTTCTGCGCATGTGCAAAGTGCAATTTAGCGTTTCTGCACATGCGCGAGCCCCGAAACCCGGAAGTAACCCGTTCCGGTACTTCTGGGTTCGGTGTGGTGCGCAACCCGAAACACACAACCTGAAGCATCTGTAACCCGAGGTATGACTGTACTCACCTGGCTTTTAAACAATTATTTTACAAATGCAAATACATTTGCATGCTATCAAGAGCTACTCAGAGCTACTATCTTAGATCAATTAAAAAGCTCCTACCCCTTGCTAGACAGAGTGCCAAAATCGCACCATTGAAAAGTGATCTGATAAAATGTGACCTTGTGGATAAAAAGTTAATAACTGAGTCCTTAGTGGGCTGATCTATCAGCATAAAGCTTGTGGCCCAGCCAACTAGCTGCTTTCTTGCTGCTGCTTAGCTTATGGGGCTCCTCTTCACCCAATGAACGCAGCCTGGCTTTGCAGGGTGAGTCTTGTGGCCACCCCTATCCCAAGGCTGCCTCCCCAGAATAGTAGAAGTCGTCCCTGTTGGCAGGAGAGAGCTATTGACAGAGTTTTTGGCTGACCTCTTGGACCCTGAAGCCAGATCTTTGGAGGGGCCAGGCAGGCCTTTGTCCTGCTCTGGCCAGTGGTCAGTGAACTCCACTGAGGCTTTTCAGTGCCTCTTCTCCTCCATAGAGGAGCAGCTGGCCATTGATTCTCTCCCGTGTCCAGATTCACATTCTTCTGTCGAGGGCTTGTCAGGGGAGAAAGGGACGCGGAGGAGGGGGCTATTCATTCTCCTTAAATGGGAGGGGGACAGAGGCATTATTTGACTGAGTGGATTGCTTTTGGGTCAGAAGAGCCGCTGCATGGCTCTGCCTTAATATGACCCTCTATCAAAGGAAGATTTAGGGCTGTTTCTTCTTCTTTTTCTGCTGCACTCTCTCTCTCTCTCTTTGCTAGCACTCTGTGCTGCTCACAAAGAGGCCAGAGAGAGCTTCCCATTTCAGCAGGACAATAAGTCCTGTCCTGCATTCCTCCAGCTGGACTCCACATCCATGCCAGAGATTATTCTGCTTTGGGGGTGAGCTTGCTTAGACAAAGACAATGTCTGCCACACTAGGTAGGAAGATAAGGAAATTTGGTTTTTTCATCGCACATCTAGGGCCCTTGTGATTCCACCGTAGCCAATGTTGGCTTTTCAAACAATTTGGAAATAGTTCATTTTAGTTATTTCGGACATTATGGTATGACACTAGCACCAAAGGTGGTAGTTTTATATCGTGCAAACATTTCTGGAAATCAAAGCCTCTTTGGAACATTGGAAGCTACCTTATACCTCAGGTTACATACGCTTCAGGTTACACACCCCGCTAACCCAGAAATAGTGCTTCAGGTTAAGAACTTTGCTTCAGGATAAGAACAGAAATCGGGCTCCAGCGGCACGGCAGCATAAGAGGCACGGCAGCAGCAGGAGGCCCCATTAGCTAAAGTGGTGCTTCAGGTTAAGAACAGTTTCAGGTTAAGAACGGACCTCCGGAACGAATTAAGTACTTAACCCGAGGCACCACTGGATTGGCAAGGTTCACACATCAAGCTAAGTCAGAGATCCTGGCTCAATAAGCCAGTATGTGGTATGGGCAGCCCCTTTGGTATTCTTTGGTATTCCCCATGATTGTGCAAACAGCAAAATAAGCCAGGGTTCAGGACTTCCTGTTATGTGCAAACCTGGAAACCATTGTTAATGGTTTCCAAGCAAACCAGGGTTGGGAAGCCAAGCTTTAACCATGGCGTCATATCATGCCTTGATTCTAAGCCAGTAGTTATCATTTCCAGGTTCTCATTCAATGGGAAACTTGGTTAGTGCTTAACCCTGGCTTGTGTTGCTGCTTGCACGAGGGGATAAGCAAAGGGCCCCTCACTGCAGACACATGTGGTTTTTGGTTTTTTGTTTCAGATTCAATCTTCATTGGTTTATAAACAACACACAGGCACACAAAACCACAACACATAACTCACAAATAAAAAGAAAACAAAACAATACAACGTGAAACACAAAAATATTTCAGCCATCAACTTCCGCCCTTCTTGGTGTGGGTTCTTTGTTTCCTTATTGCTTGCCTCTGTTTTCAATAAACTTAGCCTGTATTAAATATTATTTGTGTTCTTTATACAGTACCTTATACAATTCCAAGAGTTATTCAAAGCATTCAAAAGTTTTAATGTGGGGACAATTTTGGGTTGCAAATGCAGCTCTGTGCGCTTCGCGCATGAGTAGAAACGCTCTATTGCACCATGTGCATGCGCAGAAGTGGCGCCTCTGGATACGTATTTTTCGGGGTAAGTACGGACCATCGGGACGAATTAAGTTCATATCTGGATGGTCCATTGTACGTGTTCCTTGTGCGTGCCCTGGCTTAATGTTGCTCCTGAAGGAAGAGGTCACTGAGCCCAGCTAACACAAAACTGCCGGTTCTTGAGTGGCAGGAGCTCTCCAAGGATTCGGGAAAAGAGATGTCTTTCCCATCACCTGCTAGTATTTGATCCTTTTAATTAGAGAGGCTGCCAGGAATTGAACCTGGAAGAAACTTCTGCATGCAATTCATGCGCACTGCCACTGAGCTGCAGCCCCTCCACCACTGGATCTTAAGTGCCACAAGGCCGCCACCATATGCAACAGTCTTCCCCAACCTGGGGGGAGTGCTGCCTGGGGATGATGGGAGTTGTAGTCCAGAATCTCTGGAGGGACACCAGGTTGTAGAAGGCTGGTTTACAGCAGCATACCTGGCTTTGCCACTGCACACTTAGGGTATCCTTATGCCAGCCTATGTGTGAAAAATGCATTATATAAAAATGACCCTCAAAGGAGTGCCCGGGAGAGCACTGGCACAAGCAGGGGCCTTGGCATGTCATTTCATGGCTTTTATGCCTGGGGCAGCACCTGCAAATCCCTGTGTTCCTATTTGTTAGTTTAGTTCTCCCAATGCCACAGAGGAGGTCTTTTAAGAGAGAAGGAGCAAGGAAGGCTTCTGTACTCCTGGTGAGAACCCTAAAACAGGCTCTTGATCACAGAGTGAAGCTTTGTAGACAGCATAGTCCCCAAGCTGTTAATAAAAATCTCCTATGATTTTTATACCAGCCTCATGAATTTAAGATTCCTGTTGTTTTCCATCATTTAATTGGACACTGCTTAGCCCTTATTATCAGAAGCTGAGTTGGATTTGAAATGCTGTCGTAGGGAAGTTTAATTTTAAAAAAACCTTTTCTCTTTCTCACTCCACCCAATACAGTGGTACCTTGGGTTAAGAACTTAATTCGTCCTGGAGGTCAATTCTTAACCTGAAACAGTTCTTAACCTGAGCTACTGCTTTAGCTAATGGGGCCTCCCGCTGCCGGAGCACAATTTCTGTTCTCATCCTGAAGCAAAGTTCTTAACCCGAGGTAATATTTCTGGGTTAGTGGAGTCTGTAACCTGAAGTGTCTGTAACCCGAGGTACCACTGTAGTTCGTTGTTTTCAGTCCTGACAAGTGTCCTTCTTAGTGGTGGTTTGTACCCAGTGCTATTTTTCTAGAAAAAGAGGTGCTGGGACTCACCATGAACCTCCCTTGTTTCTTGGAATGGCAATGGTGCCCACCTGAGAGGTGCCGGAACTGAATTCTGGTGAGTTCCGGATGAAAAAAGGGCCCTGTTCGTAGTTTTCTGTGGCTGTTTTCAGTCTGATCAACCTTTTTTACCCGGTGGAAACCTTGTCGTGTTAAAAAGCGTGTCAGACTCCTGGCTCTCTGCCAGCGGACATGATGGGCTGCAGCAGACGCCTACATGGATCTTTATCCTCCCTCACACAAACTATGTATTGTTTTGATTTGGCTTAATGGATGCTTTACGAAGGGATTTCAGTCTGGCTCCTAGCCAGCCTCTTGCTCTTCTACCCTTCAAAGCAAAAAGACTGTAATTCAAAAGGAACCAGGCACGTGGGCATGATTTTGGGGCTCTGCGTAGGACTTCGCTGCTGGCTCACTCTGCAGCAGGAACATGGAGTTTGGTTTGGGGAGAAGGGAATTGCCTGCCTTGCCCCTTTGTTTGTGCTTGGCATTCCAGGATTAAAAGGCTGTGTTTGGGTTGTGCCCATTCCTCGGGAATTGTGGGTCAAATTCTTCCGTTTCTCCTGAGCTGCTCCAAGGCATGAAGTCAGCCCTGTATTTTTCATCCAGATGTTGCGGACAACAACTCCCATCTGCTCAGTACTGACTTAAGTAGTGAATTTCCCTTCTTCCTCCTCCTCCTCCTCTTCTTCTTCTTCTTCTTCTTCTTCTTCGTTTCTCTCTCTCTCCCTCTCTCCATGTGCATAATATGGGCTGCAGTTCCAAGTTTTCAGGAAACCTAGGCTGGTTTGCCTGTGCATTGGATATTACCTTTGCAATTGTCTCATGGGTTGCTTATGGCTTTCATTTGGAGTGGAAGAATTTTGAGCTCCTGAAAATCTGAATTGAGGAGGAACCTAGAGGGCCATGAAGGGCACTCAGTTGCTGTGGTGCATTTTACCATGCTGCAGAATGTTATATTCAGCAAATGGCCGGAGTGGATGTTGCCTGATGGAGAAGATGATGCATCTTTCTACTTCCCACAACAGCCCTTTGAGATCTGGCTCTTCCCTCAGCTGTTGATGAGCTTCTGTCAAAAGGTTTGGGAACACAATACATACAGCCACGTGGGTCTTGCATCGATTTTGGAAAGGGGTTCTTGGCAAGGCCCAGGAAAACTTAGGGAGTGTGGAGGCCCAGATCAAAGCAGGTGGAGGTCTGTGGCAATTGGAGGTCTTCTCTGCTGCAGGACATGAAAAGCACAGCCGGCTGCAGAAGGTGGAGACTGCCTGCCTGCAGTAACCTTGATGTTCTGCTTTATAAGTAACTGGAGTTATGGTGGCCAACATGGGCTGGTTCAAAACAGGGGTTGGCAATTTTTTTTAGCCATGGGCCGGTCCACTGTCCCTTAGACCTTGTGGTGGGCCAGAGAAGTGGCACCGGGGGCAGGGGGAGCTGGAAGAAGAGGTGAGGGGGGCAAGTAGTCCTCAGCCCCAGCCCCAGCCCCAGCTGCTATGCTAACCGCCACCACCACCGCCGCTTCTGCTTCTGCTTCTCGTGGGTAGGTAGATTGAGCTCATCCACTCTGCTCTCTGGCCCACAGGAGCACCAGGGTAATGGTGGTGGCGGAGGGAAGATGAGCGGCACGAAAGGGCTGGCTCCGGAGAGGGGCTGCTTAAAATGGCGCTCAGCCAGCCCCCTTCCTTCTCTAGGCAGGGCAGGGAGAAGCCAGGAGGAGGGAGGGAGGAGGTGCCACCGCGGTGTATGTGTGTGTGTGTAGGTATGGAATGGCCCAGGAAAAAAATGGCGCAGCCCAAATGAACAGAATCCTCACGCCAATCCACAGACAGTTTGTGGGCCAGATCCTGAAGGCAATTGGGCCTGATCCAGCCCACAGACCTTAGTTTGCCGACCACTGATTTAAAATAAGAGATTCATGCCATGTATTAGCAGGGCTTGAGTGTCTCCACAATACAGCTCTGTAGTAGTAAGTAGACTAAAAACAATTTACAGGTGTCCTCCAAGGAGACCTGTGTTGCGGTTTTAAACAAAATCCTCATTTCATATGAAACAGAATGGCAAATTCCTGGGCAGTACCCTGCAGAACAATTGCTGCCATTTGTTCCTGGGCTGCTGCCTGCCCCATCCTTGGTTCCTGCTTCTGTTCTGTGGGATGAAGGAAGGTGCTTGCTTCTTGGTTCACTGTTCTCAGAGAGAATTTTGCCACTCTGGAGGCAGAAGAACACAAGTCTGCTGTGCTCTGGTGGCTTTTTGATAACAGCGGAACTGAGAGCTTTGCAAATAAGACTCAAGAGCTCTGGCTGTGTTTCCTGGGGCTCCTGGTTGTCCTTTAACGTGCCTGGGAAACATCTGTGGTTCGCCAGATATTGCTGGACTCACAACCCCTGGCATATCCAGAAATGATGGGAGATGGAATTCAGCAACAGCAGGCCCCAGGTGTTCCCCACCCCAGTTGGCCTCCCACAGAAGAACACCCAAGTAGATTGTGCCCGTGGTGGGCTATCTCTGTCTGGAACCCCCAGTAGCATCTGTTACTAAGGTAGCCTCTTCTCGCCATGCGACTGAGGGACAAGGGTGGCAACCCTTTTTGGCCCAAGGACTACATTCACACTGGTCCAACCCTGGGGGGGGGGGCGGTAGATGCCACTGGTGTGTGTAGCCACCCACACTCTCTCAGGCACACACACACACACACACACATGCAAGATGCTCGTAGCATGACCCTCCGTCAGCTGATCTGTACTTATCAATTGATCTGATGTCTGGTGAGGAGATGTTTTGCGTCTTGCATCACATAGTAGAAAGGTTTAAACCAGCACTGTGTCTACCTGAATTGATTTTCTCTTTTTGTTGCACTGGAATCATTTGGTTAGCCAGCTCCTCTTGTAGGGGCACTTCTGCCATTGGTGGGGATTACACAGACCTTTTCCCCTTCAGCCTTCTGCTGCAATCTGGTGCCCTCCAGATGTTGCTGGTCTACAACTCCCATCAACTGCTGGAGCTGATGTAACCAGTGGTCTTGTGGCAATGAGTTCCACGAGCTTATAACACCTTCATATCCCCCATGTTGAGGCTGCGGCCTCTTATTTCTCTTAGATGACAGCCTTTGGCGACTAGTTAGGGCTTCATTTCTTAATAACATCAAAACATTCTGTTGTGCTTATTGTGAAGTGAGTAAATACATTGTTTTGGGGTTTTTTTGGAAAACCTTCTGTGGTTATGCAAACCTGTAATAATTAAAACAGAGCCCACATGTTATTGTCTACAGCCTTAAATATTGTTTTCTTCATATATTAGAGCTTAAGGTCCAATTAAACTAGAATCATAGAATTGCAGAGTTGGAAGGGACCCTGAGGGTCATCCATCCTAACCCCCTGCAATGCAGGAATCCTGTCCACAGCTGTCCCTGCGTGGGCTCAGACTATCAGCCTTCTGGTTAACAGCCAGCCATAGTCACCCGTTGTGCCACCTCCAGGCGCTTTTCTTACGTAATTTTTATATATATGCTTAAAACATATTTTGTGCATGCCAGCTGACTAGATTCTCCCAAAGCAAACAGAGAGAAAAATCCCACGACCCAAAAGGAGGGCATCACAACAGGACTAAAGCAGTTCATTTGCTAAAGACTTAAATAATAATTCCAACCAAACCAGTAGAGAAGGCAGGGGTGTGTTAGAACAGCGAAAAGCAGCATTTGGGTTGCTGCCTCCGTACCCTAGGGGCCCAATCCTCCAGGCGCATCTTCCTTCCTTGCGGGAGGAGCGGAGCAGGCACTCCTTCCTTGCTCCCTTCGTCACTCCCCACTTGTTCGAGGGGGCGGGGGCAAGTGACTTTGTCCCCAGAGGGTCAACGGACCCACTCGCCTTTCCCTTCCCTTTCCCCTTCTCTGCTCTCCTGAGAGGGCAGCTGACATATGGTTAAGAAGTTAAATTTCATTCTGTTGCAGAGCCTCAGTGGTTTAAACCACTGCACAGGACAGAGGAGGCTGCTTGGTGGGAGGGGGGGGGGAGAGAACTGGCTGAAGCAGCCTTTGTGTGCTGCATCCCCCCCCCCCCCCCAGCCTTTCGCTTTGCTGCGATCAGGCCCTGCAAAGATTTGTCCAGGGCAAAGGTGATGAATTGAGCCTAGCAGGAGGGACAGATGGCCAGAATCCTCTCTCATTATTGCATCTGGAATCCCCGCCCCCCCTCGCTATTTATTGATGAAAGCTTTGTGTAATTACCTCTCTACGCAAGGCAGATTTATGCCCCTTCACAGCTCAAAGAAAAACACAATGTGGAAAACAAGAGTCATCCGGGCTTTGATCATGATTTCACAACGCCCTGACTCACAGCTCTTGCAAAGGTGCTTAGGGTTGCCACTGGCAGAGCACATGAGGGTACACATCCTTGCCATGCTGAGATATACCAGTTCCAAACAGCAGCATGTTGCTCTAGGTCACACCCAGGGAGCCTCCTCCTTTCCCCAAGAGGAGAAGCCTTCTGGTTTCTTACCCAGTCCCACTTGCTTTGTGATGTTTTGCTTACTGGTGGGACGGAGTGATTCAGGAGCTCAGCCCCTGGCCTCTTCTACCTTTATGCTGCCTGAAACGGGATGGGGACTGCAGAAACAGGACTGTTTGCAAAACCATGTGCCTCTTTCTGGCATTAAATCCAGTGCTCTTCCGTCTGGCATTCTCCTTCAAAAAATATATATATTTCTCTGCATTGTGCAGTGGCTGAGCTTTTGCTTATCTGCCAGCACAACTTGCCCCCTCTGCTGCATCTATGGAGGGCACCAAACAGCCTCTAGGCTGCCTTGCAGGCCCAGGAACTCCTAAGCAATGAAAACGACTCTTCTGGGCTTGTGTGAGGGTCTTCAGTTGCCTCCCCTTCAAGAAGTTTTTCACGCATGCTCAGGAGACTTTTTCTTTTCTTTTAATGAATGCATTTGCATTGTCTCTTTGCAGAGGCTCCCCTGGGCCCTCCGAATACAAAGGGGGTGAGGAGCAGAGGGGCTATGCCTGCAAGGTGCTGGTGCAATCCCATTGACTCCCAGAGCTCAGGGCTTCGTATTGTGATCAGGGCAGTTTGCAATAAAAAGTGGACGGCTCATGCATCTGTTCCTTGGGGTTCGGCCACACACAAACTACCGAAAAATCTTCAAAATGGAAAGGAGTGGGTCATTTTCCTCTGCCCCTGAATGTTTTTGAACATGCCAAAGAAGCAGGTGAAGAGGAAATGCCACTCACCTTGGGCTTCCTGTTGCCTCCATACCTCTCTGATTTGTCCAGAATGGAACATTTGTGTTTTCCCTTTTAGGGATAGCCATACGTGTTCAGCATCTAGCCAGTGTGAGCATCTATATCTATATTATATTGCGTGAGCAATATGTGGGTGTTCTCATGGTCGTACACACCCCAGTCATGAAAGTGCTGCTTCTTATACAGAGTCAGACTTCGTTGTCCATCTAGCTCACTGTTGCCACTCTAAATTGACTGACAGGGGCTCTGAATCTTGGACCTTTTGTATGCAAAACCACTGAGTTATGCAGCCTTCCCTTAAAAATGGAGAGAGAGCTTCTAGTCCTCATGGTTCTGAACAAAGCACTTCATTTCAAAAGCCACATTTCCACAATGCGGTTGAGCTGTTTAAGTCCTTCCCCCTCACCAGGGATCCCTGGGAACTACAATTCCAGAAGGGGACATGGTAATTGTGAGCTGCCAAGTCCTAGGAAATGCAATTTGGAGGGCTTGTTCTGTGTGCTTTGCTCATCTGCCTGGCCTAGATTGTAGTAATAATAATAATAATAATAATAATAATAATAATAATAATAATAATAATTTATACCCCAGTTTCCCCAGCCACTCTGGGCGGCTCCCAATCGAGTGTTAAAAACAATACAGCATTAAATATTAAAAACTTCCCTAAACAAGGCTGCCTTCACATGTCTTTTGAAAATAGGATAGCTGCTTATTTCCTTGACATCTGATGGGAGACCGTTCCACAGGGCGGATGCCACTACCGAGAAGGCCCTCTGGCTGGGAAGGGGGTCAGCTGTGGCTGCTGGTGTTTCCCAGCAGGCAGGGGGAAATGATCCACATATGAGATCAATTTCTGGTGATTTGTGCATGTGCTGGGCAGGTGAGAGGGAACTGCTGAAATGCAGGTTTAATATAATCTTGGCAAACGGGTTAGTGAGACTTTAGGAGGCACTTGGAAGATGCAGAGCTGATTTCCCAACAGCATTTTCCGCAAGGGGAAAAGTGTTTCTGGCTGATATGCATTGGGCAATCCTGGTGTTTGGATATAGCTCTGGACCACGCCCCCCCCCCCTAAAATGTTGCTGCTTGTTGGCTGAGATGCCTCCCATCCTTGTACAAGGGGAATTGAAAATGAGTGGACAAGTCCAGAGAACCTCAGATGCTGTGATGGGGAGGGGCGAGAAGAGCTGAGCAGGGGTGGCTTCCAGAGCTTGGGGGGGTGGGGCGTGGGGGTGTCAGGATAGGGCTTCACTAACTTGCATTGCTCCTTCCCCTCCTTGTGATTAGCTAAATTAGTCTTCACCAGCCTGGTGGCTTCCAGATGTTTTGAACTGCAGCTCCCAGCAGTCCTGGCTAGCATGGAAAACAAAACATCTTAAACAGTTAGCTAGTTGAAACTTAGTTTTAATCCATTTTAAATCTGCATGCGGTTCCATAAGAATGCAAGAAGAATCCTGTGGGATGAGGCCAAAGGTCCGCCAACTCCAGCGTCCTGTCATCACAATGGCCAGTCAGATGCACCCCACTTAGAAACCTGCAAGCAGGATCCAAGCACAACATCAGCATCCTTCATAAGATGGAAACAAGAGCTCTGAAGACAAAAAGCATGCTTGGTTTTTAGATGGCACGCGGATGCATATTGCAGCAGCTATCATCTTAGAAGATGATATTCTAATAATATATTTATATGGTTTTATTGCTTGTTGTTTTAGACTGTCTTGGGGGGCGAGTTGTGTGGCTGAAAACAACCTACAAATTCTGGGAATATATACATCCCATCTGGTGTGAAAGTGAAGAGAGAATAGTTCCTTGAAGGCGCTGCCAGACACCTGCAGTTTTTATATGTACCTACCTTAAAATTGAGTGACTTTAAAAGTTTTGCCCAATTCATAGGGAATGAAAGATAGATAGATAGATGATAGCTAGATAGATAAGTGGCTTATAAGCAAACCTTTTTTTACACAGTACTTTAAGGCACTGTCAATTACAGTGTGCCTTACATCTTTGTCAAGAAAGTTTTTCCTAATTATAAAGCTTTTCCTTATGGTAGCCTTGTTAAACCTTTCAAGATCCAACACCCCACATTCTTTGAATTATTTTAAAAGAAAATAAAACAAATATATTCACATGACTATTTGACAGAGGAGCATATGAACCATGAAAACCACAATGAATTTTTGGGAGACAATTTATTTGGCAACACCAAATAAACAAGACTTCCAGAAATCTATTTTGTCCATACCCTGTTTTGTTTTAAATCTTAAATAATATGTTAATTTTTGCATTGGAGCTAATTCCCAAAGCTTGCTTAGCCACTCAATACTCTGAGGTGATATTTGAGCCTTCCATTTCTGGGCAAACAACATCCTTGCTGCTGTTAAATAGATCAAAAGCAGCCACCTCCAACCTAGTGTTGTTCTCCAGATGTTTAGGACCACCCCTCTCACCAACCCCAGCCAAGATGGCTGTGTGATGCTGAGACGGATGGGAGTGGTAGTGAAATAACATCTGGGAGATACCAGGTTGAGGAAGGATGATCAAACGGATGGATCGATTAATACAAAAACACTGAACCCAAAACTTTTCTTGCTGAAGCATCATTCCTTTTCCATTGTGGGGGCCAAGGCTGTTGGCAGCCGGGTGACAAGAGGCAACATTGGCTGCTGCTATTTCATCTATTTCATGAGCTCCCTGCCCTCCCAAGCGCTGCAGCACTGAGCTGCCTAAACCAAAACACGAGTTGTCTGGGTGATTCCCTTTTCCAGGCAGTTTCCCACAAGGGACTGGTCTGAAAACATGGCGTGTATTTTATTTCTGAATGAACCCAGATGTGGACAGGACTCAAGAGGGGGAAAGGAAAATATATTAACGCTCCGCCATAGCAACAACTATCACTCACTGTGTTTATGTTACAGTAGCACCACTGATTGATTGATGCTGCTATAAAGCAAACTCTTGGGAGAACATTTCTTCTTATAAACAAAAAATAAATAAGGAACTAGAGAGAGGGGGGAAGGCTGTGGAGAATGACAGATCTATTTGGGCAGCATCTATGTGTACCCCAGCAACCCTGTTCCTCCAGTCTTCCCACCGTGAACCATCTGACAGCCAGAGCCCATACCTTGTTCCCTGAACCCTGAGGAGGAGACACCTCTGCTGCTGGACTCAGGCACCTGGGAGGGTCAGGAGAGCCCTGAGTAGCTTTCTCCAAGGCAGTCCCCACAGCTTGAAAAACCAGCCGCTACAGACAAGGGCACCAGCACTTTAACTGGACTGATGGTGCATAGGTGAAGGGGCTTCTATCTTGACTCCCTGCCCAGACTAGAGAGTTCTGCTGGTTGCTCCAAGATGTTTCTGAGACAACTTGCCTCAGTTGCAGGACTGCTTAGCTCAAGTCCTTAACTAGCACCTTAGTCCTTATTCAAAACCTGGCTTGGCCCCTGTTCCAGAACCCAGAGCCTATTTATCTCATAACAACCCACCCAAGAAGAGCCCTGCTGCAGCAAGATCAGACCCACTGTTGAATAGTTTGTTTAAATGTTAGGGTTCATTATTGTTTCACAGGATGTGTACCGCTTTAAAAGCCAGGGTCATATCCTGACCTAGTTTTTACAGCTGTGTAGCAGGTGCTGATAAGTCACTGTAATTCGCTGTGTCAGCAATTGTGAATGACATATAATGTGCAGTATGTACCTTATTCTGCCCTGGTGGGTGACAATTATAGACAGTATGTAAGATGTGTGTTTGGGAAGTTGTTATTAAACCTTGCAAAGATATCTTTGCGTCTCTTCAGTGTTTCCATCTGTGTGGTCTACTCTGCATGCACTCTGCGACATGTTTCAATGCCCAATACCCAGTGGCTCTGGCGGGGGGCAGGGGCGGAGAGTGGGCATTGCTGGTGTGCGTGTGTCCCGGGGGCATGGTGTGGCGCCCTCAGGGGCATGACACCCAGCCCGTGGGGGGCAGCCGCAATGGCACCCCACTGGGATCGTGATTTCAGGGGTGGTGCATTCCCTCCGCACCCCTGTTCCTCTGCCAGTGCCAATACCCACCTGTTGCAACACTCTGTTGTCACAATGGCCAACCAGGTGTGCATTAGGGGAAGCCTGAAAGTAGGACCTGAACGCAACAGCAGCACTCTCCCCACCTGTGACTCCCAACAGCTGGTATTCAAAGGCATTCCACCTCTGGCAGTGGAGGTGGTCAGTGGCGTAGCGTGGGGGGTGCAGGGGGGGCCGGGCGCACCGGGCACAACATCTGGGGGTTAGGGTTAGGGGGCGCAAATCCACAGGTTAGGGGGCGCAAATCCACGGGTTAGGGGGCGCAAATCCACGGGTTAGGGGGCGCAAATCCACGGGTTAGGGGGCGCAAATTACTTGCCTTGCCCCAGGTGCTGACAACCCACGCTATGCCACTGGAGGTGGTGGAACATAACCATCATGGCTAGTAGCCATTGAGAGCCTTGTCCTCTTCCATGAATGAGGTTGTCTTAATCCTCTTTTGGAGCCATCCAAGTTTGCCATCACTGCCTGCTTGGGAAGCCAGTTCCATAGTTTTAATTACCATATTTTTCGCTTTATAAGATGCACCAGACCATAAGACGCACCTAGTTTTTGGAAGAGGAAAACAAGAAAAAAAATATTCTGAATCTCAGAAGCCAGAACAGCAAGAGGGATTGCTGCACAGTGAAAGCAGCAATCCCTCTCGCTGTTCTGGCTTCTGTGATAGCTGCGCAGCCTGCATTCGCTCCGTAAGACGCACACACATTTCCCCTTACTTTTTAGGAGGGAAAAAGTGAGTCTTATAGAGCAAAAAATACGGTATACTCTGTGTGAGGAAGCAATTTATTTTGCTAGTCCTGAATCTCCCATCTCCCAACATTCAGCTTCACTGCATGGTCCCACTTCACATTCTTATATACCTCCATCGTGTCTCCTGTTACTCACATGTTTAAAAAACTAAAATAAACCTTTCCTTGTAGGGGAATTTCATCATCCTCTCAATCGTTTTGGTTGCCCCTTTCTGAAACTTTTTGAGCTCCACAATATCTATTTGGGAGTGACGTGACCAAAATTGTACACAGTATTCCAAGTGCAGGCACACCAAAATGATCAAGGTGATATTAGCAGTTTTCTTTCCAAATTCATTTAATATTTTTTTCTAACATGGAATTCACCTTATTCACAGCTGCTATGCAATAAATTTTTCATTTAAACATCTCATAAAGTGGCTCGTGATATACATTAAAACCATTATGTAACAATAAGTAAGAACAGTCAAAATATCCAGAGAGTAATACCACCTAATTTTAGTAACAACCACAGCCAGAACAACAACAAAGATCTCGGTTTCGACAGTCAGGAGATGGCCAGGTAAACAGAAATGTCTCTATGTAGGGTAGCTCACAAAGTTTATACACATCTAGTCTGTTACTAAATTAAGTAGCAGACAATATATTATCTCTGTGTGCTTTGATTCTGGAATTCTTGCAAGTTTGTGGCTCCCTTTTAAGGAGTCAAATGTAATCTGCTCCCCATTCTCCAAAGACTTATTTGCATTTGTATTTTTAGATACGAAGGGCCATATTCCTTTGGTGTTTTTGTTTGTAAAGCCCAGTAAACTGAGAATCAAGCTGTGTTGCCCAGAGATAAGCCCCATGTTTTTCAGTCCTGATTTGAAAAGCAGGGGCTCTTGAAGAAAGCTTAGGGGAAACTCCTGCTCAAGGAAATTAAATCAACTGTCTGTTAATCATACCATGTGCCAACCCCCAGACCACTCTCCCAATCGAGGGACCGTTAGATGTCCCTTTCTGAGCCTTGGTTGCGATAAAGGGGGGGACGGACCCATAAGTAAAACTCATTTCCATGGGGCTGGCCAATAAGTGCTTCACAGTAGCTTGCATGCCAGGAAACATTGCATGTGATGCAATGACAGAGTTTTTATTAAAGATAAATTGCATACCATAAAACCAAGAGCGGTTTCTGCAGCAGTGAAGTCTGAGGGCCAAACTGGTCAGCAACTTTCAGTCCCCTTGAGTCAAATTCTGCCCACTTGGAGCCCTCTTAGTTGTCAGCCTGGGGAGGCAAAAGAGGTGTGGTGCCATCTGTGGCAAGAGGCTTAGCTGGTTGGCAGTCGGGTGGTGGGATCAGAGGCTGGGAATGACCCCGGTGTTGTTTCATTGGTAGCCTGTGGCAGAAAGGTAAAATGCTGCAACAGAATTTGAACCATCACAGCCATCTCTAGTGGCCCTGCGGGAAAATGAGTGGCTGATTGGTCTACTCTGTCTTCCAATAAACTGAGCCTTGAGGCGCCATTTTGTTTCCCTGTCCTTAATGTTTGTTTTCTATGCTGAGTGACCTTGCATTTATTGCCTGTGTCTTATCAGTCTTAGGGCTTGTAGATTTGCAGCTTAATGTTGCAGATAAGGTAGTCCTGTAGCCCTTGCAACCCAGGACGAGGAAGAAAGGGCAGCTTCTTTTTGCGGGACTCTTCCTCTCCTACCAGGTGCAGCTTTCTGCATAGAAAAGTGAGTTGGGTTTTCTTTCCCTGAAATCTGATTGCAGGCACCTTTCTCTCATGCAATCACTAACGTATTTTGGCCTCATCTGATTCATCAAATGGTTAACCTCCAAGGTTTCTTAGCCATAAATCCCACCTGCAGCTTACCTGTCCTGTGCCTCTCAAGAACATCAGCACTAGGTCTGCAACTTCTTAATTGACTAAATCATTTTTAAAAATACAGTGGTGCCTCAGGGTACAGATGCTTCAGGTTACAGACTCCGCTAACCCAGAAATAGTACCTCAGGTTAAGAACTTTGCTTCAGGATGAGAACAAAAATCGTGTGGGGGCTGCGCGAGGCCCCATTAGCTAAAGTGGTACCTCAGACTAAGAACAGTTTCAGGTTAAGAACGGAGCTTCAGAACGCATTCAGTTCTTAACCCGAGGTACCACTGTACTCTGCTAAAAGGTGTCTCAGTTTAGTGATGAACTGAAGACTATAGTTTCTTGAATTTCCCCTCCCCCCTCCCTCAAAAAATAGGCCTCCATCTTCCTCTCTTCTAATTTCAGTAGGTGTGGGGTTTCCTTATGAGGTGGCCAGGGGCGATGTGTTTGCGTGTTTTTCTTTGCTTCACCTACCTCTCCAGTATTTTGTGTCTTCCTTAGCTGCCCGCATTTGCTGGTTTGAAAAAAAAGCCTCATGGGAGGAGCTACTTTATGGAAATCGTCTGCTGGACTTTAAATCAAAGTCCTACAACAAATGAAACTGATCTGTATAAAACATCACTTGAAAAAAAGAGACAATGCATGCATTTTTGTAAACGACAAAATCTTTAATAAAAATATTTTTTCAAAAAAATAAAGTTTGGGAAGCTAGGCAGGCTGGATACTGAGTGAGATCGCTGTACCTGCTGGTGGTGGTTATTTTTTTAAAAAAATGTAAACCAATATCTTGAAAAGTAAAAAGTAGGAAAATGTAGTGATTTGCACAGTAGACTGTGCCCCTTGCTTCCCTGGAGATCCCAGCTAAGGGTGATGTGGGGTTTTTAGGAAGCGTCTGTGGAAACTGGCAGTAGTACATTGTCTATTAACAAAGTGCTGTGTTTTGCTTGTTGTTTTGCTTCAGAACTTACTTGGTTCCTTTTTACTCATATGCAAATGTAATGCATTAATTGATTGGCTAATTGACCAAAGGGATGCGGGTGGTCTAAACCACAGAGCCTAGGGCTTGCCGATCAGAAGGTCGGTGGTTTGAATCCTCGCGACTGGGTGAGCTCCCGTTGCTCGGTCCCAGCTCCTGCCTACCTAGCAGTTTGAAAGCACATCAAGTGCAAGTACCGGCGGGAAGGTAAACGGTGTTTCCGTGCGCTGATCTGGTTCACCAGAAGCGGCTTAGTCATGCTGGCCACATGACCCCGGAAGCTGTCTGCGGACAAACGCTGGCTCCCTTGGCCTATAGAATGAGATGAACATGCAACCCCAGAGTCGTCCGTGACTGGACCTAACAGGGGTACCTTTACCTAATTGACCAAAACCCATATGACTGATTGGCTGTAACCCACCCATTGTAGCAAGATGTCATTGCAGTAGCTCTTGTTTGCCTGAAGCAACCTCCTTAGAGCAGCCTGGCTGGGGTTGATGGGCTTTGTAGTCCAAAACAGCTGGAGGGCACCAGGTTGGAGAAGGCTACTCTAGAGCAGTGTTCCCCAACCTTGGGCCTCCAGCTGTTTTTGGACTACAACTCCCATCATCCCTTGCTAGCAAGACCAGTGGTCAAGGATGATGGGAATTGTAGTCCAAAAACAGCTGGAGGCCCAAGGTTGGGGAACACTGCTCTAGAGCATAGTGCATTTGGGCAGCATCAAATGAAATGGATGCTTAATGGAATTTCAGTTTAGTTGCAAGGATATATCCTTGTGAGACTGGTTCATTCATCTTGTTGTTTAAATTGATCTCTCTTTAGAGGCTGTTTTTCAAAGAAGAAAAGAATGTGCTCTTCTTAATAGGATAATGTATTCATTTTGCTTTTTGCTTGTTTTCTGTCTTAATTCTCAAGCTTTCATTTTTCTCCCCCTCTTTTAGCTATGTCTGCATTTGAAATTCAGCCACTTCCAGTGGAGGCGCATGAAGGGAGTGTGGCTCGCTTTGCATGCAAAATCTCTGCCAACCCTCCTGCCATCATCACCTGGGAGGTGAATCGGACAACCTTGCCAATAGCCATGGACAGGTATGGATACTTGGTTCTCTTCCACTAAACCTATTTATTACACCTGCATCTTACCATTCTTGCAAGAAGTTCAGGGCAGCAGTGTGTGTTGGGGTTGTCCCATTTTATTAGGGGACCGAGATTAGGCTAAGAGAACATACTGTCACCCAGTGAGCTTAAGGGCTGAGCAGGGATCCAAACTCTGGTCTCCCTGGGGCCAAGTTCAGCATCATCATACTGGTTCTCTGATTCATTCTGAAACTCTTCTCCCCTCCCTTTCCACAATCCTTTCAGAATAACTGCATTGCCGACGGGAGTGCTGCAGATCTATGGCGTCCAACAGAAGGATGCTGGGAATTATCGCTGTGTCGCCACAACAGTTGCCAACCGGCGCAAAAGTGTCGAGGCGATGCTCACGGTTGTCCCAGGTATCCTGATAATATCTTGCTGACTCTAGCATTGCTCCATTTCATCACCTGCAGGCACTGACTTCCCTCATGGGACAACTGCCCAGATTTTCACTGCGGGTCTATTCCTTCATAATTTGGGGCCTGATCCTAAGACTTGCTGTGCCACATTCATGTTTGGTGGGTCTCTGCGTGTATGTCAGCTGTGCATTTCCATTTAACTCTCTGCTTGCTTGTGCTTCTTATTTTTTTAAGCCTCCAACATTAAGCTTTTCCACAAGCCATCCATCATAGCTGGTCCTCAGAACATCACAACTTCCCTCCACCAAACTGTCATCTTTGAATGCATTGCCACAGGGAATCCAAAGCCCATTGTTTCCTGGAGCCGTTTAGGTGAGTCCTGAAACCGATCTTTGGCTCTTCACTTTGGGCAAATTGAAGATGGTCTCCTCTTTCATTTCCACCATCATTGTGCCAGATGAGGAAAAGGAGGAGAGAAAGAGATGGTCCAGGGCTTCCTCTTGTTTCCAGTTTGTGTTTTCACACTGTTGCTGTAGAACCAGGTTGGGGGCTGGGAGCGCAGTGATCAAATGAATGTTGAGATCAGTGCTGGGGGAGAATCCTCCAGGACTTCCCTAGTAGGAGGCAAGAGTTTTTCCACAGACTAGTCAATGTGGAAGGAGGGTAGGAAACTTGACAGGCACTTTCCATCCTCTAAAGCAATGGGGAGAGGGAGCTGCATTCCTCCGGGGGTCATGCATGAGGAAGGGCTTAAGCTCAGCAGCAGAGCATCTGCTTTGCATGCAGAAGGCTCCAATGTGGCATATCCTGAAATCCTGAAGAGGCACCACTAGGTCTGTGGTTGAGAATCCTGGGCTAGATGGATCCAGTGATCTACCTTGGTAAAAGGCAGCTTCCTATGTTGAGGGTTACATGCCAGTGGTGTAGGGGTGCCAGAACCCCCTCCCTCCCTACACCCCTTCTCTGTCTCACACACAACATGCCCCATTCATATTTTTTCTCGCACACACCACATGGCCCATCCCCATTCACATGCTTACAAGCACATGCTCCATTCATTCACAATCTCTCTTATGTGCACACAACCACCCATTTACATACAGAAACATGCACCTCCTTCATCCATTCATTCTCTTACACCCACAATCTGTTTCCAACCCCTTCTTCTTCCCCTGTGGTTCTGGCCCAGATTGGGAGGCCCATGCCTGCGCTTTGCATCAGGAAAAACCTCCCACTCACTCCAGTGAGATATAAAATTCACCCCATACAAACTGCAGGTGTGTATTGGGGGGAGAGGCTATTGTGGATCTTAGGATGGTGGATAGGATTCCTTTGCTCCTTGCTCATCCAGATGGGCCCCCTGTGTCTTCTGTTCGAATTGGGGAAAGAAGCTTCCATTAATTTCAGGTGGAATGTCTTTTCCTCTGCAGTTGCAGGCCAAATATCATCCAGACTAAGACTCTGACATAGGGATTAATTCTTTTGCCACTGCTGTGACGCCAGTGCGGTTCTGGCCTCTGCGCCTGCTGTCCTCATAGAAGAAAAGCTCCCTTTGGAGCATATGGGAGCTTTTTCCCAAACTGCAGCTGTGGCCATGCTCTTAAAGCTTCCCAGGCCCCACAGAGTCAGCTGTGCCAGTGCAAAGCTTGCATGCTGTAAAAGAAGCAGGGTTGCAGCTGATGAGCAACAGCACTGCAGGCAAGACTTGTCTTGTGTAGAAGGATCCGGTGGCCATTGCCGCTTCACAAATGGGATGTCTGGAATTGGATGTTGTCTGTTGGGGTCAGCTTCACAACAGTGGTTGGAAAGTGTTTAAGAAGCAGGAAGTATGGGAATGCCGAGGGTAACGTCAGCACTGTTCCAGGACTGAAGAGGTTATGCCTATGCAAGCGTTGGGGATCAGGTCAGAATGCTTTCACCCAATTCTTACTAGCTGGATGTCCATCAAACAAATTCTAGAATGAATTAGACTGGAGGTGGCTCACCTGTGGTCCTCTCAGATGTTGTGGGACTGCAGGTTCCATCACTCCTAACCACTGGCCATGTGGGCAGATGGAAAGTCTACAGGTTAGCCACCCCTGGATTGGATTCTTCGCTGAAGTGTAGACTGGTGTTGAGCCATCACAAAGAGAACCTGGGCAGTGAAGGGGGACTTCAGAAGGTGGAATTGGTTTATCCACCACCAAAGAACATCTTCATTGCTGGCTTGTTTCCCCCAAACAGACCATAAATCCATTGACGTTTTCAACACTCGTGTGCTTGGGAATGGGAATCTCATGATCTCGGATGTGAAAGTACAGCACTCTGGCGTTTACATCTGCCGCGCTACAATTCCTGGCACGCGCAACTTCACCACTGCGATGGCAACACTTGTTGTGCTAGGTGAGCTGACTTTGAAAGCCTCTCAGGGTTGGGTGTCAAGCAGATTTAGCCACTGAAGAAATGGCGTTGCTCATGCAACATCAGGCTTTGAGAACCTGGTGTACTCTGGTATTTTTAACTACAATTCCCATCAGACCCAGGCAGCACAAGCACACTGTGTTACTCTGGAACAAAGCCTTCCTGTTGAGTGAAGGGTCTTGTTGCTTGGGCTGGTGAGGCTGAACTGTGAAAATAAACCAGATGAGGAGACTCTGTAGAAATGCTCTACAGGAGGCACAGAAGCAGAGATCCGCTAAATAATAATAATAATAATAATAATAATAATAATAATAATAATAATTTATACCCTGCCCATCTGGCTGAGTTTCCCCAGCCACTCATGTGTAACTTGATCTTAAATTTCATGCCTGTCCTAACCCAGAGGCTTGAAGTGATGAGTGATGAAGCAGGGTATGGAACATCTGTAAAATAGCCAAATACGGTAAAGGTAAAGGGACCCCTGACCATTAGGTCCAGTTGCGACCGACTCTGAGGTTGCGGCGCTCATCTCGCTTTATTGGCCGAGGGAGCGGGTGTACAGCTTCCGGGTCATGTGGCCAGCATGACTAAGCTGCTTCTGGTGAACCAGAGCAGCGCATGGAAACGCAGTATACCTTCCCGCTGGAGTGGTACCTATTTATCTACTTGCACTTTGATGTGCTTTTGAACTGCTAGGTTGGCAGGAGCAGGGACCAAGCAACGGGAGCACACCCCGTCGTGGGGATTCGCAATAGCCAAATAGCATCTCATTAAAAATGGCTCAGACTTTGCAACTCTAGAGCAGACTCTAGAGCAGACTCTAGAGCAGGCGTGGCCAAACTTGGCCCTCCAGATGTTTTGGGACTGCAACTCCCATAATCCCTAGGATGGGAATTGTAATCCCAAAACATCTGGAGGGCCACGTTTGGCCATGCCTGCTCTAGAGGAAAAGGGGAGGTTTAACATATTCTGGGATCTTGCCTGAGAAAGATTTTGGTTTCAACTTTTGTTTCATAATCCCTCAGCTCCCCCTTCATTTGTGGAGTGGCCGGAAAGCTTGACGAGGCCTCGAGCTGGCACTGCTCGTTTTGCCTGCCAGGCAGAAGGCATCCCAGCACCCAAGATGTCCTGGCTGAAGAACGGGAGGAAGATCCATTCCAACGGCAGAATCAAAATGTACAACAGGTGAGAACGGCCAGCTGCCCAATGACTCTGGAGCTATTGAGGACGTGTGGGGAGAGGTGCTCCTGCCAAGGTAGGGAGGTGGATTTGGGGGTGTCACAGTGAAGAATTGGCAGGTCTGACCCATGGATGGCGTGGCAGTGTATTCATTCCAGTGTGGCATGTGGATTGGAACATCTTTGCAGTTGGTTGTTTTTTTAATTTTGAATAATTCCAATCATGTTCTTTCCATTATTTATGTGCCTTTTTAATAGCAGAATAAATACCTAGCAATGGTACTAAATAACAAACTTATGTCTGTCTTGCCCTTGTCACCATGAGAAGTGTCCAACCACTGGTTTTAATGTTTGTTTGTTTTGTACATGGTACATCCAATCACTTTTAAAAATAAATAAAAATAAATCTGTACATGTAAAACCAATGGTGCAAATATAGGAAGCTGAGTAGGTGGACAGTCTGCTCTTGCTGCTTTTTGATTTTTCCCTGGGCTCTTGTTGTCTGTCTGTCTGTCTAGCAAACTGGTGATCAACCAGATCATCCCTGAAGATGATGCCATCTACCAGTGCATGGCCGAGAACAGCCAGGGCTCCATCCTGTCCAGGGCACGATTGACGGTAGTTCTGTCCGAAGACCGGCCCAGTGCCCCTTGCAATGTCCATGCAGAAACTATGTCAAGTTCAGCCATCCTTCTGGCCTGGGAGAGGCCGCTATACAATTCAGACAAAGTCATCGCTTACTCAGTGCACTACATGAAGGCAGAAGGTAAGTATGGTATCTGTCTGATGAGCACCCTGAGCTGCTGCTTGGCTCTTCCATATTTCGGGCACAAGAGGCTTCCCTATAGAATGGATGATTCTGGGCCTTTTTGAGGGCAAGGGCATATAAATCTGCTGCAGTCTTGAGGACCAGCATCCTCCCTCCTTCTCCTCTGGCTCATGCAAGTTCCTCCATAGACTTCTGCAGCATTTCCTTTTATTTACCTTTTGCTCTCTGGGATAAATCATATGAAGAATTGTAATGTGCTGCCTAATCGGTGGGGTTTTAGGTACTGTAATACAATATCTGGCTTGTGGTTCCCTTGAAATGAATGTATGGGGAAGTCGCTGGGCCTGTTTTAAGGAGATCAAATAGCATGTGGCATTTATACTTCCAGTATCTTTTGAAAGCCAACTTTAACTGGTGTGTCATTACTCTTCCACTGATGAATCAAGTTTATATTCTGTGTGGGTTGTTGGGCCCCAGACTGTGTTTGGATGCATGTATGTCTATAATGGCACTTCAATATCTTCCCCAGACTCAGTTGCTTGCATTCAGATTGACCAATGGAGGAAGGATATGGTAGTTGTCACCCTTCTATACCCTCCAAGCTAGATTACTTCAACGTGCTGTATGTGGGGCTGCCATTTAAGAATATTTAGAGGCTTCTGCTATGGAGGCAGAATTCCCCTTTTTAGCAGGGAATAGATGGCCATGACTGTTGAAGAACTCCAATCTTAGGAGATCTGGAGTGGCATCTGTTGGCTTCCAGACATGGTTTACGTGCCAGTTTCAACCTTTTAAATCACCTGGGGTCACTTGAGGAGGCCCATCTCCCCATAGGAGCCTGGTCTTGTAGGTGGAAGTGTAAAGGATCCTACTTCTACCCCTGAATCTCTCATGGCTCCCTGTTGTGTAGCAGTTACCTTGAGCCATGGGTCTGGCATAGTGATCACTCAGAAGGACCTGCTGCTCTCTCTCAACCTCTCTGACCTTTTTAACTATTCAACATACCCAATATTTCCACACCTCGTTATGGAGGGTCGTTGAGGTATGCAAAAGAATGACCACCAGGTTGGTTTGTGTAAGAAATGAATTTACCTTCTTACATTTACAAAACGCATTTTATAGACCAGCTTCTGCCTCGCCAGAATAAATACTGAAGGTTTCTGGAAATTATATGGGTACAATACGTTAACTGTTTGATAACCGATGGACTGGATAAAAGCAAGACTTGGCTGTTGATTCCCCCTGGTAGCAGCAGCATCCTTAGCCTGTCCTGAAGCACTCTGGGAACTTTGTGGGAACTCTTGAATTGCTGGAGGTGTATCTGGTCTCACAGCCTTTTCCACTGAAAAAAACTCCACAGCTCACAGTGGTTAACACAAAGACAAAATTCAAGCAATAAAATGCAGCATGCAAAAATGTAAGACAGCCAACTCCTGCCATCTTAAAACAACAGCCACCTAAAAGCCAAACACAACTATCACCCTCCCTAAAGACAGGCCAGTCCCACCCCACTCCCCACCCCCCAAAATAAATCAGTGAGCAGGAGCAAGGGGAAATTCTCAGGCAACAACTCCTCCTTATAAAGGTACTGGGCAAGGGAGTGGCTGAAAAAATATGTACCTTGATGCTTCTGCACAATGTTCCCCCATGCAAAAAATGAGGTGGGTAGGTCTACATGCCACCTGCGGGATCAGATCCAACATGCCTCTGAGTCCCACTTGCTGGAGCCTGATGCAAGATCAGCTTAGCTCTTCTGACGTCCTTGTTTGTAGCTGCACTGTCCATGGAGGGAAAGCCGAGAAGTTTCTTCCACTTCCTGTTGACAAAGCGCTGCACTTTTCACACAATCCCGATATTGCTCCATTCGCTGTAAAGAAATGCAACATTTCTAAAATATGCTCCAAAAATCTGGTCATATTTTCCTCCACCTGCCTCACAGGCCAAATAATAAAAGTTAGCATTGAATACAAATTGGGCTAGGGGCAGAGGTAGCAGAGAGAGAAAACAAACAGGTGTCTGCTGAGAGCTACTTAAAGAAAAGAAAAAGGTATTTCAAACTGGGGCAGGGGAGATGTTTGTGGTTCTAGGGAGAATGGGGACTTGATGAGGGAGCGTGTTAATTCCTTGTTAGCGATTAAGAAAAGGAACAAAGGAAGGGCTGATTGGGTGGGAGGGAGGGGGAGTCTGCCTTGTCTTCTCTGCTGCCTCTTCTAGGCGGGGGCCTCCGTTCCTCCCCATGGAGTCTTCCCAGCTATTCAAGACAAGAAGGAGCCCTTTCAGTTTGGGTTCAGGGATCCTGTGTAGCAGGTCAGAAATCGTGCCATGCAGTTCCTAATTAACCAGCCATTAATTAGGGTGTTGTGAGATGCTCATAATCTTGCCTAATTAAAATGCTATCAAGTTAACTCAAAACTGTGGGAAAACCGACTGGTGGAATTTTTGTTGTTCAGTTTGTAGAGAGGTTCTGTTCTTAGGAGGGGAGGCTTAAACTGCTTCAAGGAGCGAGGTTTGTGGGTTTTTGTTTTTTTCCACAAAGTTGACAAGCAATTTGGCATGAATTGTGCATTAAGGAAGGGCCTCTGGCTGCTGCCGCCACCAGCTGCTTTCTGCTTTAGAGCTTTGCTGTATAGGAATGAAGCAGGACAAAGCCCCCACCAAGCCTAGCATGCATTTATGGGGCACGTTTGGATGTAAATTGCTGCACTCATTAAGGAGGAAAAGCATGTTTTAAACTAATCCTTGTTGCTCTGTCCCTGAACTAAAACAGGTACACAGTCCTGTGTGCACCAAACAGAACAAATCTATTCACAGGATCATTTGAGTTAAAATGGGGAGCCAGGGGTCCAGAGCATCTTCGTTTTGATTTGGTTGGTGTTTTTAAGCAGCTACAGCAGAGCACTCACCACCCCCAGAGTCCAAAATGAGAGGGGCCATAAAGCAGGAGACCCAGAGGCTGTGATGGCTCCCCTCCTTCCTGCTTTCTCTTCACAGTTTGTTGTGGTTTAGTTTTCTGAATGGCGTTTTTGAGCTGAATCAGCACATCCACCGAGAGCCTTCTGTTCAGCACATCCCAAAGCCCCATGTTCTGTAGCAAGGCACAGTTTGGTAGCATGAAACTGCTTTCACTCAGACTACAAAAGAAACCCCATTCTGACCCAGTCCGAATATTTTTCTCAGAAATGCCCCATTTTTAGTGGTTGGACTTACTTCCAAGTAAGAATGCCACCTTGTGGTTCAATCCTAAACCTCATTACATACAAGGAAATCTCCCTGATTTATTCTTGCCTGGCTTAGGGCGATTTACCAGGTAAATGTTGATAAGATCGCAGCCTTAAACATATAATCCTGTAGAGAGGTTTCAGGTGCATTTGTTTCTGAAAATTCTTTCTGCATTCCAGGTTTAAATAATGAAGAATATCAAGTTGTTATTGGAAACGACACAACACATTATATTATTGACGACTTGGAGCCTGCCAGCAACTACACCTTCTACATAGTGGCCTACATGCCGATGGGAGCTAGCCAAATGTCTGACCATGTGACACAACACACCCTGGAAGACAGTAAGTTCTTTTCTTAAAAAAATACTTATATCATGCCTTTCCCCTGACAGGGACTCATGGTGCATTTTAAAGCTAAAATAGAAATAGCTAAAAGCTGAAAAAGCAACAATTAAAAAACAATTAAAGTTGTGTGTGTGAGACAGAACGAGAGACTTATCCCGTTACATCAGAGGGAAAGCTGTTCTTCTTTCTGCTTCTCCTCCTCTTAGTCCCTCTGAGGGCTCCTGAGATCAGCTTGACAAGCCAAAGCCCCACAGATATTCTCATCTCCTGGCTGCCGATTCCAGCCAAGTACCGGCGAGGCCAGGTCGTCTCCTTCCGCTTGTCATTTCGACTCAGCACCGAGAGCACCGTCCAGGTTCTGGAGCTCCCAGGCACGACCTACGAACACCTTTTAGGGGGCCTGAAGCCCGACAGCATCTATTTGGTTCGTATCTCTGCAGCAACTCGGATTGGCTGGGGAGAGGCCTCCCTGTGGACTTCTCATCACACGCCAAAAGCCACGAGTGTCAAAGGTGTGTCATCTTTTCAATTTAATATATGCCCAAATACAGTGGTGCCTCGCAAGACGAAAAGAATCCGTTCCGCGAGTCTTTTCGTCTTGCGGTTTTTTCGTCTTGCGAAGCAAGCCCATTAGCGGATTAGCGCTATTAGCGCTATTGGCAGTTTAAGGGCTATTAACGCCTATTAAAGGCTTAAGGGATTAGCGGATTAGCTGCTAAAAGGCTATTAGCAGCTTAGCGCTTCAGAAAAAGGGGTTGGGGAGCGGGGAAAAAACCTCAAAAATTTTCGTCATTTTCGTCTTGCGAAGCAAGCCCATAGGGAAATTCGTCTTGCAAAGCGCCTCTGCAGACGGAAAACCCTTTCGTCTTGCGGGTTTTCTGTCTTGCGAGGCATTCGTCTTGCGGGGCACCACTGTAATGGACCTTTCAACTGCAAGTCACTGCAGAACATCTCTAGCAAGCTAACCTGAATTGCCCCCTGGTGTCCTTTCCTTTGAAGTGTTGTCCTTGCAGCCCTGTGGCTCAACTGAAGTTTATATTTGCTGCTTCATGAACTCATTTCACCTGCATTTTATGATATGGGGCATTAGTTTTGCACAGACTTTGCACCGGCTCTGTAGGCTGTGTAGCAGTGGGTGTGATGCACTGGACCTCCCAGGGGTTTTACAGGAAGGGAAGAGCCATGGCTCAGTGATGGTGTGTGGGAGAAACTCCCTGGCATTTCCTGGAAGAGACATTTCCAGGCTGAGCCAGGTGGGTTAATGGTCTGACTCAAGATAAGGCAGCTTCCTTGTTTTCTGCTTGTTCCTCCAATGTAAAAAACAACTCCCTTTCTTTTCCTAGCACCAAAATCTCCTGAGCTGCGTCTGGAACCCCTGAACTGCACAACGATCATGGTGAGCTGGCAAAAAGATTTGGAAGACACAGCAGCCATCCAGGGCTACAAATTGTACTACAAGGAGGAAGGCCAGCAAGAAAATGGACCGATCCTGCTAGAGGCCAGTGACTTGACACACACCATCAGTGGCCTGGGTGAGTTTGCACACAGCTTCTGCCTTCTGTATTTCTGAAGGAGAAGCCACACTCATTTCACAGTAGAAGTGAGGGGCAAAGCTTTTTGTTAGAGCCACTGCTGTGATGATGGGGAGATTCCCCTTTAAATGCATGTGGAGTCACTTGCCGCCCCTCAGAAGGAATGACTGGATTGAATTGCTTAAATATAGGGCAGCTCAGAGGATATCTAAAAGCTGGTTTTCTTCTTGCATGTTGTTGTTTAGTCATTTAGTCGTGTCCGACTCTTCGTGACCCCATGGACCAGAGCACGCCAGAACACTGTCCAACCATCTCATCCTCTGTCGTCCCCTTCCCCTTGTGCCCTCCATCTTTCCCAACATCAGGGTCTTTTCCAGGGAGTCTTCTCTTCTCATGAGATGGCCATGGAGTCTCAGCTTCACAATCTGTCCTTCCAGTGAGCACTCAGGGCTGATTTCCTTCAGAATGGATAGGTTTGATCTTCTTGCATACAGAGGGACAATTAAGAGTCGCCTGTACTGGAAGGCCTTTGATCTGTGAGGGTTGCTATGCTCTATTCCTTAAAAATTCCCTATCCTGAGGTTGATTCAGCTAAATACCTCCGCTGTGATGGGTAGTATTTGTGGCTTTTCTCCTGCAACTGGTTATTATAATGGTTTTATTAGCCACTTTGAATATAGTTTATGCATAAAAATGATATAAATAAATATGTTCCTGAACGTTGACATTTACCTAGGATTGTAGGAGACCCACAGAGAAATGCTGGAAATATTTTTACCCTGATTTTTTGAATTTATTACTTGATTTATATATCCTCCCTTATTATGCAGTTATTCCATCAAGACAATATTCAAAATTTAATAAGTGGTGGTGATGATGAAGGCATGATCTGGTAGACACTGTATACTTGGAGTTCCCAAAAACTCTTGACAAAGTACCACACCAAGGATTCCTGAGTCCTCTTGTGGATCAGGAATTGGCTAAGAAACAGGAAGCAGACAGAAGGAACAAATGGACAGTTCTCCTGATTAAGGGATATAGAATGTGGGGTCCTCCAAAGATTGGTATTGGGACGGGCGCTTTTTATCTTATGTATTAATGGTTTAGCAATATTTTGGCCAAGGATGCTGATGATGCCAACTTGTTTAGGGTAATAAAAATGAAAGGGAATTGCTAGGCGTTCCAAAAGGATCTTTCTGAATTGGGCGGGTGACTCTGTTACTCATTAAGATAGCAAATGTGATCCAGTGCAAGCAATTGTGAATTGATACATGTTGGAGGTAAAACTTCACATACATGTTCATGGGGTCTGAACTGGCAGTGACTGAGCAGCAAAGAGGTCTTGGGGTCACAGTGTATAGCTCAATGAAAATGTTGACCCATTTTGCAGCAGCTGTGAAAAGGGCAAATTCCATATTTGGGGTCATTGTGGCTTATCACTAAGCACATAAATTTATCCCCTACCTAGGTTGATTAGGAAAGGAATCTAAATAAAAGTTTTTCTCTATCTTTCAACATTCTCGAACCTGGAGCCATCCAATAAAGAAGAGTGGTTGGAAGTTCTGGACAGTCAAAAGGAAATCTTCTGTCTTGATGTTATGTCTTCTATGTTCCACACTAGCTGGGTCTAGTGTGATAACTTGGAGTAGAAAGGAGAAAAAGAGCACTAAGGAACTCCCTGTTTTTAAGGTGCCAGAATGGGATTTCCTCCCCACCTTGGGGCTGGGATGAGACTAGATGATTGACTCAATTGTCAGAATTAAATCATCACCGCAGCCAGGTCAACTGGCTTCTTTATGACACTTAGATCCCCCCTTCCTCCAGAAGCAAGAGAGATTTTTAGACCGACTGCCAAGTCTTCTCAGTGGGTCAGGGTCCATATGTGGTCCTTTCAAGATGATGGGACTCATTGAGCGCAGACCAGAACACAAAAGGATCAGCAGTGGCTCAGTCAAAGAAGGGATGCCTCTTCTTTTAAGATGTCGTTGATCTGTCTTTGGACGGTGTATCCTGCTGAAAGCATGCGGATACAGACTGGCACACCTGGCTCTCCTTATTGCAGAGCATTTCAGAGCCTGGCTGATTTGGCTCAGGTGTTGCACAGAAGGCTGCAAAATAAACCGGGTTTTTTAGAATCAATGGTCAATGAAATGGCACAGGTGAAGCGTCATAGTAAAACAGGCTGGGATAATCATTTAAGGATAAATGTTGTCACTGCAGTTGTGGCTGCTTAGCAAATGCCCTCTAATGCAAAATGCAACATGAGCCGGTGTAGTTGTGTTGTCACATTGGCTATGAAGTGCCTGCTCCAATACCATGAAGTCTCTCCCGACATGCATGTGTGCTGGTCACCTAGCAAGGTTTCCGAAATGGTGTCACTGCTGGAAAACTTTGTCCACCAGTGGTGCTCTAGCTCAGCTTCCCAAAGAGCCTGACTGTACTTGTTAAAAAATACAACCGTATATCACTAGTTCCTAGATCCATTTTTGTTTTGATGGCAACCTGTGAAAGGAAGAATTCATATTAGGGGTTACACTTCATGCTGTCATGTAGCTGCACCTTGGAATCCAGATGATGTCACAACAGAACCAGTGATGTCATTTTCAGATTGCACTTCCCAACTTGCAGAGGGCCAGCCATGTTGGTCTGTAGCAGCAAGCACCAGAAAGGAACATAAAGGCCTAGCAGGATTTATTAGGACAGGAACCTTTGTGGACAGTCATCAGGCTCATGAAGCAATGTTCTCAAGTGGCAGGCAGGTATACTCAAGTATACCCGCAAGGTGAAGGTGACCCGGAAACTACAACTAATCCAGAATGCAGCAGCTAGACTGGTGACTGGGGGCGGCCGCCGAGACCACACAACACCAGTCTTGAAAGACCTACATTGGCTTCCAGTACGTTTCTGAGCACAATTCAAAGTATTGGTGTTGACCTTTAAAGCCCTAAACGGCCTCGGCCCAGTATGCCTGAAGGAGCGTCTCCACTCCCATCGTTCTCCCCTGACACTGAGGTCCAGCGCCGAGGGCCTTCTGGCGGTTCCCCCATTGCGAGAAGCAAAGCTACAGGGAACCAGGCAGAGGGCCTTCTTGGTAGTGGCGCCCGCCCTGTGGAACGCCCTCCCATCAGATGTCAAAGAGATAAACAACTACCTGACATTCAGAAGACATCTGAAGGCAGCCCTGTTCAGGGAAGTTTTTAATGTGTGACATTTTAGTGTATTTTTGGTCTTTGTTGGAAGCTGCCAAGAGTGGCTGGGGAAACCCAGCCAGATGGGCAGGGTACAAATAAATTATTATTATTATTATTATTATTATTATTATTATTATTATTATTATTATTTATTATCTGCCTGCATGCATGTGGAGCAACTTCAGCAAAATTACTGGTGCCTTTGATCTGGATTAACTGGTGCAAGGATTGCAATTATGATGCTGCTGTCAGACTGTCTGCTCTCGCAGCCTTCCCAGTTATTCGTGTGGCAGAATTAGGAATCTCTGGGTTCTTTGTTGCTGCCCTCTGTGACATTTTCTCCCCCTCACCTCCACCACATGCTGTCAGACCAGATCTTGTCTCTGGGTGTTTGAGTCTCTCCTTTGTGCCCACTGTTTATTTTTTAACAGAATTTTTCGGCATGCTTTCTCTTTTGCACCCCACCCCCTGTGTCAGTGGGACTAATAAACACAGCAGCCGTGTTCTGGGCTGCTCTTCTCCAAATAAATATATTGGCACACTTAGTGACATTTATGTCACAACTTTCCCTTTCCCCACACACATTTATTTTTTTGCAGGATATGCACACACATATCCACCCCTGCTTCCTGCTCCAGTGTAAAATTCCGTCCCTGTTGCCACTTGGCTTTCCTGCAGGAGCTGACTCTGTGGAGCATGCCTTGCATTTTTGCCCCTAATTTTAATCCTTCTCGCTCCACGCTTTGCAGAGAAACTCCCCTGTTGTGGCCCTTGGCACATGTCTTCCTCCAGCTTTTGTTTCTGTAATATTCTCCAGACATTTCTTGGCTTCCTGTGGGTGCTTGTTTGTTTGTTTGTTGGGAAGGATCTCTGGTGTGCAGCAAAGTGTGGAAGCCAAACCAAACAAGAAAGGACACACAGCGCCCATTTTCACAAGTTCTTAATACATCTTCAAGCAACCTTCCTGGGCTAGTCTGCAGTTTGGAGGAAGAAGGTTGTGGATGCTTTGGAGGTAGAGGACTTAGCAGGCAGCAGGGGAACTGTTTGCCTCGCGTTCTCAGGGACAGAGTTGGGGGAATGCTGGACATTCGAGGTTGGAGGTTATTTGAGGGTGAGATAGGAGAGAATTGGAGCTTCAAGAGGGGGCGAATGGAGGTAGAGTTTGAGAGTGGCAAAACCTGTACTACCTGTGGATTATGCTTTGAAATGGCTCTGAAGGTTTCTTGAGTACCTTCTGGAGATCTTTAGGATGGTTTCTGACTCTTCTCCCTGCCCTCTAAAAGAACTGTGCTGCCTTTAAGATAATATCCTAGCAAATGCCACTGTGCTCACACAAGGCGATGAAGGGAGGGGAAGCTGGGGCTCTCTTATCACCTTACTCAAAAGAAGCAGCCTGGGCAGTGCAGAGGTCAACCACCTCTGCCTTCCTCTGACCCTTTTGACTGTTTTCCTGGAGAACTCCAGGAATTCACTCTCTGGGTACTCGGGACAGGATAGGCTCTGTGTCTTGTGCTTTAACCTAATGGTGGCTGCTTCCTTTGTGCTGCAAGAATTATGCCAGTTGGCTTGAGTAAAGCTTCTAGTGGTGACCCTGGGCTCATGCTGGATATTCTAGTCCCACAGATGCCTCAGTTTAAGTTTCCTTAAGGCACATCCTGAAGAAGGCTTTGCAGAGGGGGAAATGCAGTGGGGTATGCTTGGCTGGCACACTTGCTATCTATTGTGAAAAGTAGCCCTGATAGCCAGAACAACAACAATAACAATAATAATATATAATACAATACAATATAATATTATTTATAACCCCTCCCATCTGGCTGGGTTCCCCCATATCTAAAAACATAATAAAAACATCAAGTGTTAAAAACCTCCCAATACAGGGCTGTCTTCAGATGTCTTCCAAAAGTTGTGTAATTCTTTATCTCCTTGACATCTGAAGGGAGGGCGCCACTACTGAGAAGACCCTCTGCCTGGTTCCCTGTAACTTTGCTTCTCGCAGTGAGGGAATCAGCAGTAGACCCTTGGAGGAGGACCTCAGTGTCCGGGCTGAGTGATGGGGGTGAAGACGCTCCTTCAGGTATACTGAAGGTATACATCACATGGTGTGTGATGGCTTGAGGTTCAGGTTTGAATGAAGGAAATCCGGGTTCAAACCTCTTTTCAGCCCTGCAGCTATCTGGGTGGCCTCGGGCCAAATGTGCTTCTCTGTTTAACCTGAGCTGTGAGTTAAGCTGTGACTCTGTGTTCTGGGGGAAGAAGGGCAGCCGCCCTCAACTTTTTGCCATTTGTACCATCCCGTCTGAAGTGATAGAGCAGCCTCCAGGGGAGTCTAGCTGCAAAATGTCTTGGGGAACCCGATGAATCAGCAGCTGGGGACCAACAGCCGTACCAGGGCAGTGTGACGGAGTGAGAGCAGCTTCACTCTTCCTTTGGGAAGCAACCACACAACCCTATAACAGCACTGAGAAATGGAAAGGCCCAGCAAAACAACACCCTCACATGGAAAAGTTGTTGTGAACACTGCATTCATGGCTTTCAATGGAAAGGGTCCTCTTTCTTCTCTCCCCCCAATCCCACCAGTACAGTGGCCTATATTTTCTGTTGGTAAGAATCTGTTTGTAAGAATCCCAGCTTGAATTAATCTCAGTGCCCCCAAGTTGTGAAAAACTGAACATGATGAATTCCCACTGTAGGGAATTTGTAGGATACGGAAGAGGTAAGGTGATATCTGTGGGACTCCCCATTTGATAGAACCCGCCCCAGTTTCTGTTGACCTCCACATTCTCTGCCCCAGGCTGGCCTGAGGTTGGGCTTTTGCAGCTAAAGTAAACGTAGACATAGCCAAACGTCTGTCTTGCTTTTAAAGAAACACCACAGGAAATCTTTGCACTAGAGGCAGCTAATAGTTTGTGTTGCCAAAGAAGAGAAGGACATCTTGCTGCTCTTGGGAGGAAGTTCATCATGTGTTAGTGGAGAGTTTGACTGACCAGAACAATAAATATTGTGATCCTCTGGTTTCTGCTTGCACTTGGGCAGGTATTTACTTTCTCTGATTCCATCCTTATATTAAACTTCTTCTGTGGGAAGAGGGTTTTTTCTGTCCCAGGAAAACTAGTGGAAAGTATTGTTAAAGATAAAATGACCTAGCATATAGAAGAATAAGCCTTACTGAAGCAGAGTTAGCATGGCTTCTCCAAGGGCAAATCCTGTTTCAATAGTTCCTTGAGAATGTCAGCAAGTATATCAATAGAGGTGATCCAGTTAACATAGTGTAGTACAGCTTTCAAAAAGCTTCCAACAAGCTTTCTCACCAAAGACTCTTTAGTAAACTTAGCAGTCATAAAGGTAAAGGTAAAGGGACCCCTGACCATTAGGTCCAGTCGTGACCGACTCTGGGGTTGCGGCGCTCATCTTGCTTTATTGGCCGAGGGAGCCAGCGTACATCTTCCGGGTTATGTGGCCAGCATGACTAAGCCGCTTCTGGCGAACCAGAGCAGCGCACGCAACTGGTTAAATAAAAAGAAGCAGAGTAGGAGTAAATATACTCTGAATGGAGAGATGTAGACACTATATGCAGGATAATTCTGTCAGTTGCTACTAGCCATGATGGCTGTGTTCTGTTTGCACTGCTGGAGGCAGCATGACATACCCCTGAATACGAGTTGTTGGGACTTGCAAGTGGGGTGAGTTCAGATCCTGCTTCCAGGCTTCCCATAATGGACATTTGGTAGGAGTCTGAGAACAGGATCTTGGACTATATGGATCCCTTTTGTTCTGATCCTGCTGCTGCAGGACTTCTCTTAGGTTCTCATGAGATCAACTGGCTCAAGGTTCTGGCACACAAGCCAGGCCAAGCATTGAATAAGGACCAAGGTGCTAGTTCAGGACTTGCATTTTCTGCCTCAGCTGCAGGACTGCTTAAAGAAAGTTGTCTCAAGCAGTGTGTTTGCTTTGTTACATCACATGCAACTTATCCTGGGGCACAAGCTACTGGGATGCACCCACAGGCCAGCTCCATCCAAATGACTTCTCCTTATGCATTCCTCCCCCTTCATTGCAACAAGGCTCAGAAAGGGGAGTGTCCTAGAAGATCTCCAAATAGCTATGGTGCTTGCACAGATGCCCTACTCAGCATTTGAGCAGCTAAGTTGATTACCAGCTGAACCAGTAAATCACAGAGAGCCTTGGTGGTGTTTTTCAGAAGCTGGCAGGTGCCCCAAACTTTAATTAAAGCCTTGCATAAAATTTGAAGGCCAATAGAGTTAAAACAAAGAATTATTAAGAGTAGAATATTGCAGTGCATCCAGCAAGAAAACAGCCTTTCCTCACACTCTGGTGATCATAGACAAAACTGGCTTTTCCCAGAATGCATGAAAGTGAAAAAAAACTCACCAAAACCCTGGGAAGATGAAGATTCCCAACCATAGAAGCTCCATTCCTTCTGCCTTTCCAGGTCTGCTCACATCTTCATGGAATGGGGTGCAAACACTCTAGTAATAGGGCGATAGGGAGGTAGAGATGTGAGATTGGTGATTATGGGTCTGCTCCTCAGTTGACAGGCAAAGAGGCAGCAGCTTGACTTGGCAGCCGCCCTTTTGAACTAGCAAAGCAAGGACTCATCCACACATGCTTGTTTAATCCTTGAGGATTGGCATGTGTGAGTGAGCCCCCTTTGCAGATAAAGATCTACACGTGGGCAAATGAAAAGAGCTGTCTGGGTGAAATAGTTCGGACCCTGTTGATACGGTGCCCCCTGTAGCTGTGCCAAATAATTGAGATTTTGTGCAAGGCATTTTTGCATTTGAGTACATGTTTCGGTTGTCTTAAAAACAAAATGGAACAACCAAGTGTGACTGTGGTTTTTCTTTCTTTCTTTTGCTTGGGATATGTGGCCAAACTGTTGGGGTTGACTAGGATCTTTGGTTGTGTGGCGGCAAGCAAAACTAAGAATCACTTCAGGGTCTGTTCCATGCAGGAATTTGCATATGTTTAATTCCATCTGCAATTGATGCAATCATGGGGCAGGCTGAAATGTTAAGCCCATGCTAGGGAGTAGCTTTATTTTTTATTTAATTTATGTTAAAATATTGTGTACCACTTTTCATTTAAAAAGCTCAAAGCAGTCTACAATATACATTGCCTCCCCAATTAATAGCAATAAATAAGAACAATTGAAACATCCAGTTAACACCTATTTTCAGCAATTACAGCAGCCCAGACACAAAAAGAACTCAGTATCAACAGTCAGGAGGCAGCCTAGTAAAGAGAAAAGATATTTAAATGTCTGTAACCCAACTACATCTTTGCCAGTCCCATTGAATTCAGCAGACCTTGCTTCTGAGTGTGTAGGTTAGCATTGCAAATGTGTTTGTTACAAGTGCATCTGTGATGCTGAAAACCCGTCCACCAAGCTTTCCAAATGTCCCTGTAATGAAAATGACACACTTCTAGGCTATTACTGAATTAAGTAGGAAACAATATATTGCCCCTCAGTACTTTGGAATTATTTGCAGCTCTTTGCAAGGAGGAAAAGAAAAGTTGTTTTCTGTTCTCCTTGAAAAGACTTATTTGCATTTGTAGTTGTAGATATGAAGGGCCTTATTCCTGGGTGTTTTTGCTTGTGAAGCCCAATAAACAGAGAATTAAACTATGTTGCCCAGAGATAAGTCCCATCCTTTTCAGTCCTGATTTGAAAAGCAGCGGCTTTTGAAGAAGGCTTAGAGGGAACTCGGGTCCTGTTCAAGGAAATTAAATCAACATTGTCTATTAATCATACCGTGTGTCAACCCCCACCCCCTCCCCGTGAATGTGAGGGACCATTAGATGTGTGAGGTCTCTAAAGATCTGACCAAGTCAAATGGGAAGAAGGTTTCAAGAAAAGGGAAAAAAGAGGCCGCCATTAGCACATGAAAGAGAGTTTGGAGTGAAAAGAACAAGAGAGAGAGAGAGAGAGAGAGAGAGAGAGAGAGAGAGAGAGAGCTCTACCTGGGTGTGGGTGTCTGTTTTTAACTTTGTTTAGTTAACAGAAATCACAATACTCAAAAAGTCCAATGATAGTTTTCAATCAAATGTTGCTGCTCTCCAGGAACTGATGCATAATCTCATGAAGAGTAAACATTCCGCACTTGGGAGGCTGAGGCTAAGAAGCCGGATTTTTGGGTGCAAACCTTTTAGTCCCCACAACCCAACACATGCCTCCTCTCTGAGTACAGTGGTACCCCTGGTTACGCACTTAATTCGTTCTGGAGGTCCGTTCTTAACCTGAAACTGTTCTTAACCTGATGCACCACTTTAGCTAAAGGGGCCTCCCGCTGCTGCTGCCGCACCACCGGAGCACAATTTCTGTTCTCATCCTGAAGCAAAGTTCTTAACCCGAGGTACTATTTCTGGGTTAGCGGAGTCTGTAACCTGAAGCGCATGTAACCCAAGGTACCACTGTATGTGTGTGTGCATGGCCAGAAATGTATATTCTTCCCCTGTTTACCCCCTTCTCCTATTCCTAACTCCCTCACCCCTAAAGTCTCCATCCCCCGGGGAGGCGGGTAGCCTGTTGAGACCCACAGTGGAGCCAAGCCAAGAGTAGGTCGAGCCAGAGTCACCTTCCCCGCTGTCTTGCCCACACCCACATGCTCCTTGCAAGCCATGCATGCCTTTGATTTGATGCTCTTGCAATGCGCACATTTCAGCCAGCCATTTTCTCTCTCATACACATACACCCCCCCACATACACAGTATTTTGCACCATCCATTCACCACAGAAGTGCCTTCTCACACACATACCCCCCTCTCTCAACCACCCACCCACCCCTCTTCCCTCCTCAGCTGCATCGCATTTAAAGGCGCCTCCCGCCGTCCTCTTGTCCACTAGGCACTTGGGGGATATAGGCCGTGTGTATGAGCCTTCCGTAGTCTCAACATGGGCCACCTTTTTGGTCAGTCTGCTTCTCAGGGTGTCCAGTCTAACCAAGATTTCCCTTTGGGCTGACGTCTGTAGTGACCAGAACCGATTTATTAGGGCATGTTCTTCTATGGAGAAAGAGTCCTCTCTGTCGTTCGAATGAAGTTGAGTCTCAATAGGAGCTTTGTTTTTCTGCTGATGCACTAGGCTCTGGTTTTGTTGGTTTTGTTGCATGTGCACTCTATCGTTTTGTTCCTCTGTTCCTGGTCTCCCTTTCCCCTTGGCCGCCAATAGGGAGGTTGGCGGGGCCAAAGCTGGATCCATCAAAGCTCTACCCCTTAAGGCAGTCCCTTCTTGCCGGTGGGATGGTCGTCTAGTAGATCGTGGGGAGGGGTTCATAGGGAGGGACCGTTGCTGCGAATTCCGGGCGTGATCCTCAATCCTCCTTGTAGGTCGGCTAACCAAATTTGCTGAGTTTGGGATTTTCCCAATAATGCCCCTACAGTTGTTAAAGAAGCATCTTTGTGGGAAGATTCCATACCAGTTGAGGCGATTTTGAAGTTTGCTCAAAAGTGTAGGAAGCCTGGGAGAATCGAACTTGAGCACCAAGCGCTTAAATTTTGGAGTCTCTGGCAGCCATTCTAATGATAGGAGATCGCCCTGGGCCAAGTAGGACCTGGTCAACATTCGCAGTGAGATCACAGCAGCTTTACAATTTCTCCAGGCATGGTAGGGGAAGCGGGAGTGAACGATGTTCAAGCATATATTGTTAGGGGTGAGTTGGAGGTTTACTAGCTGCTGCCCCCTACTTGGGCTCTGTGCCTGATGATTATCAGGTCCCTGGTGATTTGATGGCGGAATCAAAATCGGGGTAGGGGTTTTGGTGAGAGCATTTAGTTTTCCCTCTAACATATTGACGGAGGCTGATAGCACCTTTATTTCGTCAGCCAAGTGCAGGCAATATTTCTGCAAAGTCCTCAGCTCCACTGAGTGTACTATATCGCATAAAGATTTACAGTGAGAGTCGGAGTGAGGAGAGAGGCCGACTGGGCTGGAGGTTATATCCAACAGCGGTTTGTCTCCTGGCAAGGGAGTATTTGCAGTCGTTGCGAGGTCATACGGACAGTCTGCCTGCTTGGAAGTGTTTAAAAGGTTGTTTGAAGTCATTGCAGGATCATGTAGGCAATCTAACTGCTTAATGGTAACAGGCGAAGGGGGCACGAGATTGCAGAAAAACTCTTCTAACGATGAAATAGAAGGCTCTAAAGTCTTAGGTGGTAAATCCAGCCCAGTAGGTTTCGAGATCTTAGACATAGGTTCTGAGGCATTAAAGGAAAGGTCTTCCACAGAAGAGGTACGGCCACGTTTTAGGTTCGTCATGCTGGGCCCCTAGAGCGGCTCGGTTATCTAGGAGTCCTTCAAAGGCCAAGCAAAAGCTGGTGGAAGGCCAGGGAAGCGCGGCCGGTGGCTCATTAAAGGCTCATTAAAGAGATTTATAGCGCTGAGATTGCAAGCTTCCACAGGGTGAGTTCCTGGCGTTAACATCAAACCATTATCGTGCCAACTTCTCGAGAAAGATAGGAGCAAAGTAACTTACAGCATGAACTGAAATGCGTAGATTCGGAAGACCAATCGCAGCCTCCGCTGGTGTATGGTAAGGCAAAACTAAAACAGACTGTCACATCTCCGAGTACCTGGTTCAACTATCTTAAACTCTCCCCAAATGAAATAGCTACTCCCCCAAGCCCAAACCACCCCCCTAAGTCCCCGGGAGCTATGGATAATCACTCCCCTATGCAGCAGATGCCTATTGACAAACTTAATGGGAGTGTTTTTTTAGATGTAAAGGGGTCACTGGACTCTGTGGACCCAACAAATCTACACCATGGAGGGACAGAGAATTAAAGCTGCTGTCCTGGAACATTGCAGGATGGCGCGCTAAGAAAAACAATCAACAATTTGTGATGTTTCTTAAGCGATTTGATATCATCCTCCTGCAGGAGACCTGGTACAGCGACCCCATTTTGTTCAATGGGTATTCTTGCCACTCCCTACTTGCTACTCCATCTGTGAGGGGAGGTAGGCCTAGTGGAGGTCTAGCTAGTCTCATCTCCACAGAGCTTGAACATTCCTTAAAAGCCCTCCCAAACTGCAATTCACTAGCCACGGCAGTCCTACTCAAAATCAAGAGAGATGCACTGGTAGTGGTCAATGTCTACCTGCCCCCCTGCCAAAAAAAATCCATAGTGAAAGCTAACTGGGCAGAGTTAGAGGCATTCTTAGAGTCCATAGAATCTTCCTACCCTTCTACACCGATCATAATCGGGGGGGATTTCAACGCCCGTATGGGAACTGATGATGACAACCTTTACAGCCAATATAATCAGATTCAGGACCCTGAAAGCCCAACCGAAGAATGCGTCTCACGACTTTCTAAAGATAATAAATGTAATTTCTCGGGGCTATGCCTAGCCCAGGTCGCAAAAAGAAGGGAGCTGATGATATTAAACGGTAGTAGGGAAGAGGACCACCCAGGGGAGTATACCCATCTTTCAAAGATGGGAGGAAGTGTGATAGACTATATTCTGATATCAAGATTCGCCTATAATTCTGTATCGAAGTTTCAAGTGGGACATAACACCGAAAGCGACCACCTCCCACTAACTTTAGCGCTCAATGGCCCATCGTTTAACAAACCCACGGCTAACCTTTACTACACCCCCATCGTTAACCTGGGATCATTGGCCCCCAGAAGCATTAAATGGTCCCCCATGCTTAATACAGAGTTAACTCACCTCCTCCATTCGGAAGACGTGAAGACCATCTACTCAGCCATTGTATTAGCCAATACCGGGGCAAAGGCCATGGACTCGTTCAACGAGTTATTAGCAAGACTAAAGACCTTCCTAACAACTGAGATACTTAACTCTGCTACAAAGCGGGCAAAGGATCAAGAGAGTTGGTTTGATTCGGAGTGTAGACAAGCAAGGAAACGTCTGAGATCAACCTATCGGAATTACAGAAACACCGGAGCACCTTCGCTATTTATGGCCTACATCTATTTAAGACGAAATTACAAACAGCTATTAAAGGTAAAAAAACAAAAAGCCGAGAGAATGGCCTGGTGTAGACTAGTGAAGGCCTCGAATGACAAAGACTCAACCTCCTTCTGGCGTACCATTAGGGGGATCCTGGGCCAAGAGCAGATTGGTCCCACATGCACTGTAGAACCCCAGGAGTGGATGAAATATTTCCAAACCCTCTTCTATGATGACAAAGTTCAGCACAACGATCCAAGTGCCTACTCTGAGAACTTACCATATTGGCCTCCTGTCTCCATAGAGGAGGTGGGGAAACTAATTGCCCAACTGAAAAACAACAAAGCCCCGGGCATAGACTACATTCCAGCAGAGCTCCTGAAGAACAATACCAGTTGGTGGGCTCCTATAATGGCGTCAATATTTACATACATCGATTCAACAGGCATAATCCCTGGTTGCTGGACAGAGGCAGTAATCATCCCAATCTATAAAAAGGGTCTCATGGCAGATCCAGCGAGCTACAGACCCATCAGCCTCCTCCCCATTCCCAGCAAATTGTACGCCAAACACCTCCACATTAAACTAATCGACTGGATGGAAACTGAGGCAGTTCTGGCAGAGGAGCAAGCCGGCTTCAGACAGGGCAGAACAACAATAGACCATTGCTTCGTATTAGCACATCTCATTGACAAATATGTCAACAAAACACGTGGGATTCTATACGCAGCATTTATTGACCTAAAGGCGGCCTTTGACTCGATTTCACGAATCAAACTCTGGGCGAAACTCAATGCTACCAACATTGACAAAAGATTACTATTCTTGATAAAAAGCCTATATAAAGACTCCAAGTTATATGTAAGAGCCTCAGTAAATGGGCAACTAATTGGCCCTGTACCAGCCACCAAAGGAGTCAAGCAGGGTTGCATTCTAGCCCCAGCCTTATTTAACTTATATATCAATGACATGGTCAAACACCTAACATCCCCAGAGTTCCATGCCCCCAAACTGGCCGAAAAATCAATTTCATTGCTCCTCTATGCGGACGACGCGGTTCTCTTATCACGAACTAAAGTAGGCCTCAAAAGGCTACTAAGAGAATTCTCAGCTTACTGCAGGAGAGATCAATTGGTGGTCAATCACCAAAAAACTAAAGTCATGGTCTTCGCTAGGAGACACAGACATCACAGATGGGAGATGGACAATCAGCCAATAGAACAGGTCAAAATTTTCAAATACCTCGGAGTAGTTTTCCAGTCAACAGGGGCCTGGGAGGCCCACCATAAATATGCTAGGGAAAAAGCATCTCAAAGCGTTAAAATACTGTCTCGCTTTTACTTTACGAAGGGGGGCAGACATATCCCAGCAGCTTTGGAGGTCTTTCAAGCAAAACCCTTGGCACAACTACTCTACGGGGCCCAAATCTGGACGGGAAATCATTGCCGCACACTCGAAACGGTCCAGTCTAAATTCCTAAGACAGATTCTAGCCGTTCCATCATGCGTACCAAATGCGGCCCTACGGCTGGAGACCGGCCTCCTCTCCGTCGAGACCCGGACCTGGATAAGAACATTCAACTATTGGCTTCGTTTAAATTTAAACCCATCCGGACTATTACCTCTAGTAGCACGAGACGCTCATAGAAGTCGGTGGTCCAAAGTAGTGCATCAAAAACTACTTACTTGTGGCCTACAAGCACAGCATCTCCTGAAAGTGGGTCTCCCCAAGGCAAAAACCATTATCGATCAGCGCTTGAAGGATATTGAGCAGCAGAATAATCTGGCCTATATTAAGAAATTTAGTGCTTGGTACGCTTATCTGCCCCCCTCCCATTTTGATTTTCGGGCACCTTATTTGTCTACCTTAACCATTCCAAAACTTAGGCGGGCCTTTACACTGGCCAGACTAAATATGTTACCGTCAGCTGTTCTTGAAGGTAGATATCAAAAAATTCCATTTGAGAACCGGCTCTGCCCCTGTGGAGCTGGCTATGTAGAGACGGCGTCACACGTTCTCTTGTCTTGCTCCCTATATAAAGATCTCAGGGACGAGACCATCACGCCGCTCCTATCTGCCATCCCCGGCCGCTCTTGCGAAGCCAAATTGTGCTCACTTCTAGCCGACCAGAACAGCTCGACAACAGAGAAGGTTGCCAAATTTATCGAGAGAGCAATGAGACTGAGAGCTGGTATCTGAATGATATCAGTGTGGTCACCCGGATTCCTCGTCTGGGTTTTTATGATTATTATCATTATGTTTTATGATTATTATTTTATCACTTCTGCCAAGTTTTAAGTACTGAGATTATTAATTTACCTTGGGTTTTAATAGGTCACAAGATTTTAACTATATTTGTAATGTACTTCTGTTGGTGTTTGTCTTTCGATGCTATGGCCTGTTGGCTATGCAAATAAAGTTTTATTCTGATTCTGCATCCCTTTCTTGCCCCACCCATGAGGAAATCAGCCTTAGCACACTAGTGCCAATAGAAACTTTTTTCTAAACCTCTCTGCGATGGAGGGGTGAAGTGGGGCACTGTGGCTTAAACCACTGAGCCTTTTGGGGTTGCCGATCAGCGGTTTGAATCCATACAATGGTGGTGAGCTCCTGTTTCTTTGTCCCAGTTTCTGCCAACCTAGCAGTTCAAGAGCACACCAGTGCAAATAGATAAATAGGTAAATGGCGTTCCCGTGCACTCTGGTTTCCGTCACGGTGTTCTGTTGCACCAGAAGCAGTTTAGTCATGCTGGTCACATGACCCGGAGAGCCGTCTGTGGACGAACGTCAGCTCCCTCGGCCTAAAAGCGGAGATGAGTGCCACACCCCACTGTCGAATTTGACTGGACTTAACCATCCAGGGGTCTTTTACCTTTATTTACCTTTTACCCAATGGATTGTAGCACTCAGGGCGTGAATGGCCAAATTGAGGGAGGAGAGGTCCTTTGGTGCCATGGGTGCATCCAGCCCACCAGCTTGGAGATTCCTTAGAGTGTAAGCCCCTCTGGGCAGAGACCTGCTCCTCTTGCAGTGTGTAAAGGACTTAGCCCTATTATAGGAACAAATAATTGCTTGGGGCAGCAAACGTGCCCCCGAGGCACAATCCTTAGAAATTATCCTGCACAACCTTCTTTGCAATGAACACGAGTGTGCAAAAGCTCTCTCCTTCAGGCTTTTACAATACTGTACTTGTGCAAGAGAACAGTGCTGGGTTAGGCTGCTTTGAGGGCTTTGCATGACCAAAGCAATGCCCTTTCCAACTCCCTATAATGCCTGAGCCACCAGAACCCTTGTCTTTTCGTGGGAGCTCTGTGCAAAAGATGCAGCATTGCATCCTCTTAGGAGAGTATGTGTGAGGGGCTCAGTTTCTTTGAAACACTCTGAAGTTTGGTGCATGTTGCCTCTTTGCTTTCCAGTCCTTGGCAGGGGATTGGGCAGGCAAACATGGGCATAGCCAAGATTTATATTGGAGGGGCAGGTATTTTTGGGGGGGTCAGAACCAAGTTATCTGTGATGCAGTTGGTCAGTTCAGTATTTTTATTTATTTACTTGATTTGAGGGAGGCAGCTTTGACATGCAGGCAAAGCAGCCCCTGTACCATATTGTGTGAACGATGGAGACTCTTTAAGAGTACAGTGGTGCCTTGTGTTACGGATGGGATCCATACTGGAGGCCCGTCTGGAACATGAAATGCCCACAACTCGAAGCGCTGTGCAGTGGCGTAGCGTGGGTTGTCAGCACCCGGGGCAAGGCAAGTAATTTGCGCCCCCTAACCCGTGGATTTGCGCCCCCTAACCCTAACCCCCAGATGTTGCGCCCGGTGCGGCTGGCCCCCCCTGCACCCCCCACGCTACGCCACTGGCGCTGTGTCTGCACAGGCACGCAGCGTGATTTGTCACTTCTGCACATACGCAAGCGGTGAAACCCGGAAGTAACCCATTCCAGTACTTCCGGGTTGCTGCGGGACATAATGCGAAAGGACACAACATGAAGCGGACGCAACACGAGGTCTGACTGTAATAAAACGCTGCTGTGGCCTGGAACTAGGTGTGTGCAGTGCAGCTGAAAGGGACTAAGACTGTGGGTTGCATGAGGACGTTCCATCCACCTTGGCAACTGCCCATAAAAACTAGGCCAGAGTAAGACTAGGATGATGTCAGAAGACTCCAGGGGTCCTATTTGTTGACAGATTTTGAGGGTGAGCTGTGAGATTATTTGGGCTCTGGGTGTGAAAGCCAGCATGGCCAATGGCCAGGGGTGTTTGGAATTGTTACATGTCAAGGGCCACAGGTGCCCCACCCCTGAATATTGAGCCAGGTGGGCCAATTGGTCTGACACCGTTTGCAACTTGTGTTTCTGTTCCGCTGGGTTTTCTTGGTGGAAAACCAGCTGTGCATTGTCCCAAGGGGAATTCTAGGGTTACAATCCTGTGGTGTCAGGAAGAGTGTCTTCCTTCTCTTGTCTGTGTGTTCAAAATGGACTAATGGCATCTGGGGCACTGAAGCATCCGGACGGGCTGGCTTGTACAAATCCACATGCCACATCCATTTGCCCATCCATCCTCTTTATCCTCCTAATGCAGCAAATTGCTTTATAGGTAATAGGTGAAGCATGTCGTCCCCCCAGAGCAGCACTGAAACAGCAAGTGCCTTTGTAAGCTGTCTGCCTGATCTGCAGCCCAGAACGGCTAGAAGGGCCGGGCTTTTTGGCAAGTCTTCAGCCTGCAGATGGCTTTGCAATGAAAGCTTGCTCCTTGCTGCAGTGCAAGGAATGATAGATGGTGTTTTCATTTTGCTGCTCCAAGGGGTCAAAGTGCCATCAAGGGCTCATGACAGCCCAACAGAGAAATGTTAGTTCTGAAAGGAAATTTATTTCATAGCTCTAGGGGAAGTTTTGGGGGCCCTGAATGGATTCTCTCAGTCAGTGTGTAAAAATGTATTATTGTTCATAAGATAACGCTGTGTGCCCTGTGCTTGGCGGTAGCTGTTGCTGTGTGACATCCACTAAAACAGATGCTAAAACAAACTTTGTAGCATCTTCTCATGGTTGCTGTTGAGAAGCTTTTTAGAGGGATTATCTCAGTCAGAGGATGAATGAAGAGCCCATGAATTATTTCTGCTCTTTCTTTATCTGTGGAGTCCTGGAAAGCTGGTCTCCTGTTCTCTGGAATTCACTTAGAATCATAGAATTCTAGAGTTGGAAGGGACCCTGAGGGTCATCTAGTCCAACCCCTGCAATGCAGGAATCTCAGCTAAAGCATCCATGAGAGGTGGCCACCCAACCTCTGCTTAAAAACCTCCCAACAAAGAAAAGTCCACTACCTTCTGAGGGAGACCGTTCCACTGCCAAACAGCTTTTACTGTCTGAAAGTTCTTCCTGTTGTTTACTGAGAATCTCCTGTCTTGTAATTTGAACCCTTCAGGTCCTACCTTCTGGAGCAAGCGGAAAACAAGCTTGCTCCATCTCCTATGTAACCACTGTTCAGATGGCTATCATATCACCTCTCAGTCTTTTCTCCAGGCTAAACATACCCAACTCCTTCAACCATTCCTCATCAGGCTTGGTTTCCAGACACTTTATCATCCTGGTCACCTTGACATTTGCCTGGCTAATCTGGGGGAAGAAGCTGCTTTGTCCCCACTTTTCAGGCAAGGCCACCGTGGGGTTCCAATGCACCAACACATTTGCTGAGGTCTTTCTGTGAACAAAGAGCTGTGCTCTGGGCATAGCAAACTCATATGGTGCAGGTGTGCTTTGGGTGGCAAGAACATGATGCTTTCCTGAGCCCTAACAGGGGTCAGCAAACTTTTTCAGCAGGGGGCTGGTCTACTGTCCCTCAGACCTTGTGGGGGGCCGGACTTTATTTTTTGGGGGGAAATGAACGAATTCCTATGCCCCACAAATAACCCAGAGATGCATTTTAAATAAAGGGACAGATTCTACTCATTTAAAACATGCTGATTCCTGGACCGTCTGCAGGCTGGATTTAGAAGGCGATTGGGCCGGATCTGGCCCCTGGGCCTTAGTTTGCCTACCCATGGCTTAAGTGAGCCAGTGTGCTCCTTTCAGGTGGGTAGTTTGATTATCATGTGCAGTCGGGTTCTGCAGATAATTTCCTTTATAGTCATACCTCGGGTTGAAGTAGCTTCGGGTTGAGTGTTTTCGGGTTGCGCTCCGTGGCGACCTGGAAGTAACGAAACGTGTTACTTCCTGGTTTCGCTGCTTGCGCATGCGCAGGCGCTCAAAATGACATCACACGCATGCGCTGAAGCGGCGAATTGCGACCCTCGCACTCGCAGACGCGGGTTGCGTTCGCTTCAGGATGCGAATGGGGCTCCGGAATGGATCCCGTTCGCATCCAGAGGTACCACTGTACCAGCTTCCTGATGGAAGTGTCCTGCTGCATGATATTGCTATAGACGCACACCTCCAGACATTTATTTATTTCATTTTTTGCAAAAGGTGGGTGGGTGAAACAAGACTCGATGTCTTGCCCGCCCCCCTGCCGCAAGGCAGCTTCTTCAGCTATTACATTCTGATGAGGTTTTGTCACGGAAAAGTTACTCGCAGGACTAAAATGTGTTTTCCCTTGATTGTGGAGACTGGCCAGGAGTCCAGGGGCTCCTCCCCTCCCCCCTCCATCCCGAGGTGGCCTCCTTTTCTCTGTAATTCCATTTAAATGATTGTTGTCTACGAGATGAGTTTTAGGGGCCATCGTCTCATCTTACAAAGCAGAGCCAGTGAACTGTGCTCAATCCTTTGGGCAGCAACAAAAGGGAGGAAGGGCTCCTGGCAGCGAGAGCGAGTGCAAGGGGTCCAGATTAGAGGGTGGCAATAAGAAGATGCCAGAAGCCTGCTGCAAAGTCAGATTTTTAAAGGCAAACCCAAATTGCCTTTTGTCAGGCAAACCATCATTTAGATTTGGACTCAGAACCATGGCAGGAGCTTCCAGATGCCCAGGCAAAGCTTGTCTGCCTGTCTCTGCTTGTCATTAGCTCAGCAGCACTCATGTTCCTTTGGTGCAAGGGCCCCTGGAGGTGGAGAAATGGCTATAAATTATTATTATTAATAATAATAGTAATAAGATTTACTCACCCATCAATTGATGGTCCCAGGACAGGTCACATTAAAATACAAAATCAAAAATAGTTTATTAAAACACAATCACAAAATAATAATAATAATAATAATAATAATAATAATAATAATAATAATAATAATAATAATTTATTTGTACCCCGCCCACTCTGGGCGGCTTTAGGTGGGTCCTAAAAATATACACCTCAAGTGTCAAAAGCCAGGGTAAAGAGGTGTGTCTTCAGAATTCTCCAGAAGCTGTACAATGAAGGCTCCAGGTGCACCTCTGTGGTGGGAGGGAGTTCCACAGCTTAGGGGCCACCACCGAGAAGGCCCTTTCCTAGGCTACCACACACACACAGACACACCTATGCCTACACCTACACCTCTGAGGGTGGAAGAACTAAGAAGAGAGCACGCTTTGCCAATCTCTGCACCCAAGAGGGTCTGTAGGGAAGGAGGCGTTCTTTCAGATATTTCTGATCTGTCAATTCAGACCTTACGTGAGCCAGTTAGCGCACACACGGCTGGCAAAGCTGCTTCAGACCATGACTTCTGATTCTGCTCGGCTGGCTGGCTGCAAACCATTGTTAACCAATTCAGACACCAACCAAACCATAGTTACGTTACCACTAGTGGTGGTTTGACATAATGTTTGGACAAAGCCAATATTCCTGGGGCTCTACCCCACTCCTCACCCCCAATGCATGCCTTTATATATTTTAGCCCAGAACTGGGACAGTTTCAGAGGCTTTTGAGCTGTGTTGCTGATCCCTAACTTCCCATCCCTGATCCAACCACCACACCTGTTTAAAGAAAGTTGCTTGCAACTTCAGAAGCACAGCTAAAATTAATATAAAATAAAATAAACTTCTACCTCAAGTGGAATTGCCATGCAGGGTCTTCATTCATCTGTTTTCATCTCTCTACACACACACCCACACACCCACACCCACCCACCCACACGATTTGCGGTGCTTCACTTGGAAATCAGGCCTTGCTGCCCCAGGGAGGCCCCTCTTCTCCCTCTCCCCCCCCCTCTCCTTTTTCCAGGGATGTGGACAGTAAGAGCAGTGATGTTTTTACTGCCAGCCCACTGGGGTGGGGGGCAGTGAGGTGATGTTTGTCCGGAGGCCCCTTCAAGGGAGCAGAGGCAAGTCACCAGAGAATTGGCGTCTTTAGATTTTGACAGATAAGCAGGAAAAGGCAGCAGCCAACATGGACTCTTCCATCTGGTTTCTAGCAACCTGGGGTTTTATGCAGTTACTTAGTTTGTGGAAGAGATAGCAGAGATTGGAGCCCCCCCCCCCTCCCCAGCAGTCACCTTTCAGCTGGAGTGTAAACCACTGTGGTTGCCTGAAGGGCATGCCTCTCTCTGTATATTTTTATTTAACAGACCTCTCATAACATTAGTTAGGTGTGACCTAGCGGTTAGAGTGGACTATAGCTTGGGAGACCAGGATTTGAATCCACACTGAGCCAGTTGACACTCTCTCAGCCCAGTGCCTCTCAAACTAGGGTCCCCAACTGCTGTTGGACTACAACTCCCATCATCCATGACCGCTGGTCCTGCTAGCTAGCTAAGGATGATGGGAGCTGTAGTCCCAACAGCAGCTGGGGACCCAGGTTTGAGAAACACTTTCTTAGCCCCACAGGGTTGTTGTGAGGATGAAATAGGGAGGGGGAGAACTTTGGAAAAGGGTGGTATATAAATGGAAATAAATAAATGAAATAAATGAACCAACACTGAAACTCTGCATCAGTTACAATATTTACAAGCACGTATTTGACTTAACTAGCCAGTCTTCTTTGATCCTTCACAGAAGTGATGCATTGATGAGCTTCTCCCCCCTCCCATCAGTGATGAGAGGAAGTAATTTTGGAGAGGGCCCCTCTCCCCCCTCCCTGCCTCCCCCTCCTCTTGCTCTGAACAGCCTCCTCAGCCCTTGCAGCAAACCTGGCTGCCTCCTCCTTTATTTATGCCTTGAACTCACAACGCCTTTGCTTATTCTCGTAATCGGTTTCTGGTGTATTTACATTTCTGTGCTTCAGACGTGCATTTCTAAGGATCGGGTTTCTCTCTCTCTGGGCCGGCTGTTCCCACCCTTCCCCCCTTCCCCAATTCCCCCGGACCTCTGTTGCTTGGAGCAGACTCTGGCGAGTCCCAGATCCCATGTCAAAGGCCACGACCCAGATGTCAGAGCAGCCCTTTCTGCTGGCCTCCTCTTGAATGATTATCTGGAGTTTATTGTGTTGGAGGGGATGGGATTGGGGGCAGCCCAGTCACCCCAGCAAGGCTCTGCAGCCGGACTGCAGCTCAACAATGGAACGGGGAGTTTCACAGAAGCACAAAAGATTAAATTAAAGTTGGACATTTGGCCAGAGAGGTGTGTGCCTTAGAACGCCCCCTGGGCAACCCATAATTCTTCCTGTTTCTTGTTAAGGAGCATTTTTCAAAAACCACAGCAAGCTAACCTGAAAAATTTCCTGGGCGAAACTTTCATCAAGTCAGTTTGGCTGAGATTTAAGAGTAAATTGCTGACTTGAAGTCCCTGCTGCAACAAGGCCTCCCAACAGATTTTCTGTTGGATCTCATATTTTCAGGTCAGAAACAATATAATGTCCAGTGGCACAGCTTAATATGTGATCACATTTTTTTTTTTAAAAAAAGAAAGACTGTTTCCCCTCCCAAGGCTTTAACAATAACAACATCAACATCAACACACATATCCAATTTATTATGAAATGTTATCTTTGTCTTCTTGCTCACCCCCACATCCCCTTTGCTTTCTCAAACCTTCATCTGTAATGAATGAGAGGCTTCAGGGTGGGGAGAGGGGTGGATTCTCTGCTCTGAAAGAAGAGAAAAGCCACTCATGCTCCTGACCTCGGATTCCTTCTTAATTTTATCTAGCCCTGACCTGTTGGCTCAGTTCTGCCGTCTTTGGAGACTCACAAACATGTAGCAGCTGAAAGAAACAATGGCAGGGTTTTTTTGGGATTGCAGCATTGCACTTCTGTGACCTCCGTGTAAACAGATGCTTTTCTGCAAAACTTTTGCCAGGACACCCCCCCCCCAAAAAAAAACTTCACAAAACTTGCTGTGACCATCCACAACAGGACCCTCTCTCCAGCCTCTGATTCAGGACCAGCAAGAGATAATGGATCTCCCTTGTGTTTCCAATTCTGTCTCTGTCTGTCTGTCTCTCTTTGTTTGTTTGTTTGTCTTTTGCTTCATGTATAATTGTGGGAAATGAATTCTGCCCTCTTTTTGTACTTGCTGGCAACTAGGTAACCTTCTGTGAAACGTGGTTTTAAAGGCATGGGGGTGATTCCTCTGTGCAAAAGATTGGCAAGGATTTGAACACTTTCATCCAGAAATTCTCCAATAGTTGCACAGAGATTTAAAACCAATTCTTTGGGAGGGCAAGAAACTTTGTCAGGAGGAGAGCCAGTTAGTTAGGAAAGAGGCCATACCCTTTTTTAAAAAATGAAAAGGAGCACATGGTCTCCCCCTTCTGTCAGCTATATGGCACTGGGCATATTTAGGGCAGCCATCTCATTTTGTTGACGTAGACTTTAATATAGATGTGGAGAACATCAGGCCTACAGGCCAACCTAGCAGTTCAAAAGCACGTCAAAGTGCAAGTGGATAAATAGGTACCACTCCGGCGGGAAGGTAAATGGCGTTTCCGTGCGCTGCTCTGGTTCACCAGAAGCAGCTTAGTCCTGCTGGCCACATGACCCGGAAGCTGTACGCTGGCTCCCTCAGCCGGTAAAGCGAGATGAGCGCCGCAACCCCAGAGTCGTCTGCGACTGGACCTAATGGTCAGGGGTCCCTTTACCTTACCATCTACTTTAATAGTGGCAAACAGAAGTCCAACCAGTGCAGCTGCTCCTGCTTTTACATGCAGAGGTCATAGAAAGCCACATCTCTTGCATAGCCTGGCACACACCTCTTCAGGGTTCTGCTGGGAAAGCATGGAGGCAGCTCTGTGCTGACTGATGTAGCAGCAGCAAACTGAAGCGGTACCTCATAGCATCATGCCCATCTTCCTCTGAAAGGCCAGGGGGCTGTGGCGGTGGGAGAGTCTGTCTCATTGCATTTTATTTTGGGGAGGCTGAAACCTTCAGAACAGCTGGACTTAACACCAGGGCTGGATTAGAGATCCAGTGCCAAGTCTGGACAGACTCGCTTGCCCTTTCTGTTTCACTTAATCCCTTCTGTTCCAGTGGTTAGGTGGGTCCCCTGTAAGTGGAGACAGGCTTGCCTTGATTTTGTTGAACCCATGAATTTGGGGAGCTTGAATTGCTTCTGCCACCGTCATACAAGACGTTTGTGCTCATCAGTCAGAAGTGTGGCTGGAGACACGATGTTAACCTCCAATTCACATCCCTTCCCCTTGCTGATTATTTGGGATTGTTCTGTGGTATCAAAATCTCTTCAGGAAAGGCTTTTCCATTTTGTGCCTTTCACTGCATCTTTGAGGATTAGCGAAGGAAGGAAGGAGCTGGTGCTGGATTTCATTAGAATAGATCTTTTTGACATTTGCCTCTTGCCATTTCCCCCCAGCTCTTTCCATGGGGGTTGGGGGTGCAGCCTGCAGTTTTGCCTAAACTGAGGATGGGAAGCCCAAAGAGTGTCTTCCTCCTTCAGGGGAAGTGCGGGAGCCCCCTCTGGTGTTTTGCTGCAGAACGACATCGCCTCCAGATGCTTGCAGATCAAAGGACCCTTTTGGAGGAGGGAAGCAGACAAAGGGGGGCGAAGTATAAAAGAACAGGAGGCGCACACTGCTGAAAGGGGGCGGGGAGTTCTTTGTCATATCCTCCTCCAAAAACACAACTTAGATATCGGCACACTGTCTTGCCTGTTGAAGACCTTCAACTGCAGATATGTTCCGCTAAAAGTTTTGTTAAAGCTGAAATCACTGCAAGCACCAGAACATCTTATTTATTTATTTATTGTATTTTAATCCCACCCTTCCTCCAAGGCACTCAGAACCCCATCCCATAGTTACCCTCCCCTGCAAGGTAGGTCAGGCTAGGAGTTGGTGACTGCCCTGAAGTCCCATAGAGAGCTTCATGGCAGAGCAGGAATTTGAACCCGCATCTCCCCAGGGCTTAGGCTGATGACCCAACACGAGGATGGAGAGACAGTGGCAACCCAGCCAGGTGGACAGGGAATAATAATAATAATAATAATAATACATTGTCACATTGTTCTGGCTGGGGATGAAGGGAGTTGGAGTTCCCCACTGCTCCTCTAGCTACTCCACCAAGCTGTCCTTCACCTGATGGGTCACACCTGCTCATCCATAAGCTGCCAAGGGCCACAGCTCAGTGGCAGAACAGCTGTCTCACATGGAAAAGGTCCCACCATCAGAGGCAGTGGGCTAGCTGCCTGTAGGGGCGGGGCAAACATCCCAGGGGGCGGGACAGTGATGTCATCATCCCCAGGGATGATACCCGGGATGGGCTGCACCTACCGCACCCCCATTCCTCCTCCACCAGTGCCCACCACCTGTCTCCTGCTGGCCTAGGTAGGGCTAGGAAAGGCTTTCTTCCAGAAGCCCCAGAGAACTGTCGCTGCCAGTAGGTGGGTGTAGACAACTCTGATTTGGGGGACCAAAGGATGGATACTGCGTAAGACAGCCTTCTATGCAACTCCTAGGGTGATCGTGAGGCCTCTCTTCCTCTTTCTGCTGGTAGCACTTGTAACAATGGGTACACAAACTTGCTGTCATTTGTTACTCACATAGCACCTGTAAGTGTATAGGGCACTTCATATGCAGACCTCTTCCTATGCCACTGAGCCTGCCCTTAAATACAAAAGGGCAAGGAAGGAGTTGGGGCAGCCATGTTGCTGCAGCTACAACAAAGGCAGCATTTTTTCATCTCTGCCAAGCTAAACAGTTGGCTCCTTGCCTCTCTCGCCCTGACCTCGCCACTGTGATCCACACGATGGTCACCTCCAGACCATCATGGTGTCAGCATGCAGGGGAGCTTCTTTGGCCATAGATGTGCCCCTCCCAATATGTCATCATGGAAGAGATTAAATGAAGGGCATCTTTTAGTGAGGCACCTGCGCCCTGTTGAGTTCAGTGTCTTGAGCTGTCTGAGTCCAGTGAGGAAGAATCTGAGTGGGTCTTCCTGGGTCTCAGTTGATTAATGAAATATTCTTATTTCTGCAGATCCCAGAAGGAAGTACCATGTCAGACTCCTGGCCTACAACAGTGTGGAAGAAGGCTACCAGGCAGATCAGACGGTCAGCACTCCTGGATGTGTCTGTAAGTGTTGAATTATTTTATGGAAATCACCAGCTGTGGTTCTCTTTTATGGATATAGTGATTGCTGTTCGTTTTCTGCAATCCCTCTAACTGCTTTTGGTATTAGGTCGATATTGTGAAGTCTAGGCCTATGGGGAAAGGGCTTTTAAAAAATATGTCGAGTCCATGGTATATGTTCCAATGGACTGAGAGCTTGTTGCCATAAGTTTTGGAGTGATCATAGACTTGTTTGATTTATTAAGGCTCTTTTAGTGGCTGGAGGTCTTAAGCCCTCACACTGACTGCTATGAGTCCTTGCACAAGATGGGATATTAGTCTAGTTTTCAAACTCTCCCTATCATTCCTAGCCGCTTGCGACTCACGTTCCTTGTTGCCTCTTCTGTTTTCCACAGCTGTCCGTGACCGAATGGTCCTGCCTCCAGCACCACCTCACCACCTTTATGCCAAAGCAAACACCTCTTCTTCCATCTACCTGCACTGGGGACGACCTGCATTCACCTCTGCACAAATCATTAACTACACTCTCCGCTGCAACCCTGTAGGGCTACAGAATGCCTCTCTGGTCCTCTACCTCCAGACGTGCGTATCATCCGTTCTGATAATTATACTTGCCCTCATTCCCTTCAGATAGTTCATGGTTCTTTTAATTGGCATTTTTATGGAGCATCTAGGATTGCAAAGCCAGAGTCGAGCCCCCAGATCTGCTCCAGGGCAAGTTCATTTTGGGGCCTGTTTGTATTCAGTGCATCTCAACTTGGTTAAATTGAGCTGCTCTTCCTCCTCTTCATCAGCCACAATCCTTGGGTGATACCATAACATATAAATTCTGGGATTTGCTACCGTAAGATAGCTTTAAAGGGGGTTTAGACAAATTCATGCATAAGACGACCAGCGATAGTGCCTGTGCTCTCTCCATTTGTCAAAAGCAGTAAGTACATCTGAATGCCAGATGCTGGGACTCACAAGTGGGGATTGTGCTGTTGCTCCAGCTCTCAAGGTTCTGCTTTCAGGCTTCCTCCCTGGTTGGCCGCTATGGGAACAGGATATTGGACTAGATAGGCTTTGGGCCTGATCCATCAACCAGGATCTCTTTAGTCAATGTGTGATTTGGAAAGTGGCCTCTTTCGCTGTAAAAGCTTCAAGCTCAGGAAAATATAACCTGGAGTTAGTTTCAGTTAACGGTTATGGAGACCCCAATCGTTAAGGGTATAAGCTTATTCTGACATGAATTTCTCCTTTTCAAAAAGGTTTTGAAAACAACACAATATAAAATTTTGTCTTACTTATTCTGTGTATGGGTGGAGGTTTAATATGTATTTTTGGGGGGGTAGTGGTCTTGATACAACAGGTTGTGGAATGTATCAATAAATTAAATTACAGTATATTTAATCAAAGCATTCCCCCCCACAAGGGAACGCTAAAAAACTTTGAAAAAATAATTATTTAGTAATGCCCTTATTCAGATATTAGGCTTTTAAAGGGCAATATGTTTTCTAGACTATTTTCAGTTCAATTTCCAAAGTCTTCCTGCCTCTGACTCCCATTGTATACAAACACCACATATGAGGTCACAGCGATGAGGCCATGATCTACCCACTTGGCAATGCCTAGTGAACTTAGAGACCTGCCTGTTACGTTTTTTATCAATTAGAGAATGCCAGCCTCTTCAAGGCCATGTGATATATGGCCAGTCATGGGACATTTCCTGGAGAGGCCACGTAGGCCAGACATGTCATTGTTCATGTTAGGGCAGTAATGAGAGTGAACTGGAAATGCAGATCCTGATTCTAACTGTTCAGGTTCTGCAATCCAGGGCAGGTGTTGCTTTCTTGATGGGCCAGAAGATGGAGTCCTCCTTCTCAAGTGTTATATTTCAGCCATCCTGTAGAAACAATAGAATACCTCTTTAAGTTTCACATTTTCTGTCAGAGTAATATAGCATAATTAAGGAATGTTGGGAAATGGTGGAATGAAATTATATGACTTTAGTAGATATATGATAAGGATTTAAGTACAGATAAATTTTAAGATTTTGATGGTAAGATAAGGTTAAAATAAATTAAGACAACTAAATGATAGAAAGCAGTGGAAGATGGAAAGGATTTGCTGATTTAATTATTAACTGGAATACAAAAATGGGAGGTGGGAGGAGGTCGAGGAAATAAGTCATTGAAAGATAAAGATATGGAAAAGGGGTGTGTTTTTAAATGTTTTTGCTTTTTCTTGTTGTGTTGATGTATTGTTTTTTTTTCTTTTATTTTTGATGTATTGTCTCTTAATTTTCTTTTTTATTGTCTTTTTCTCCCCCCCCCCCCCCCTGTAACTATAAAACCTTTAATAAATATTATTTCCAAAAAAAAAAGTTTCACATTTTCTGGGTTTTGCAGAAGGGAGCAGGGTCAGGTCACTTTGGTGGAAAACGGATCAGCCACTCCTGGTATTAAATTTTGCTTTCTCGTGTTTCTATGTTTACAGCTCAGAAACTCATATGATGGTTCAGGGACTGGAGCCGAGTACTAAGTATGAGTTTGCAGTTCGGCTACATGTGGATCAGCTCTCAAGCCCTTGGAGTCCTGTGGTCTACCACACAACACTTCCAGAAGGTGAGGGTGACATTGTAAAGAAATGCTCATGTCATCATGCACTGGGTTACTACCCAGCAGCTCCCTTTGACCAGCTGGGCAGTGGGCAAGATCCCCATGCAAAGGATGTCTTTGTGTACATTTTGCCAGTGTTGATCACCTGCCATGGCATGTTTGGATGTGCGTGGATGCCAGGTGTTACAAACCCTTTGGCAATGAATTTCAGGGTGGTGGCTCTGGACATCAAAGGGGGAAACAAAAATGACAATTTAAGCTGAGGGCACATTTGTGTCCATGGGAGAGGATTCTTCAGTTGGCATCTAGAAGTTTAGTTACATTGCAAGCAATTTTGGGGACCTTCCAGTGTGTTTGGACAGGGGGGTTTCAAGGCAAGGGCTTGCTGATTTGTTTGCCTCCCAGTAATTCTGCGTGGCTTTCCCCTCAGCACCAGCTGGTCCTCCGCTGGGAGTGAAGGCGACTCTGATAGAGGAAGACACAGCCTTGGTTTCCTGGAAGCCTCCTGGTGGGCTTGGCACTGTCATTTCACGTTACACAATCCTCTATGCGTCAAGGAAAGCTTGGATCGCTGGCGAGTGGCAAGTCCTGCACCGGGAAGGTGAGTGAGTGACTGTGGCAAAGTGGCTGTGGAGAGCTTGTTCCCAGCTTTATCCGGGTAAATCTAAACTTGCTGTTTCTGCTAAATGCTGCCAGCCCTATTAAGCAGGGCTCGCCTCCTGGGTGATAGACTGTCTGATTGAATCCAGAGTTTCACCTTGAACTTTGTTGCAAAAGTTGCTTCCTCCACTCAGATATCCGAAGGGAGAGAGAAAAGGGAGCAAGCCAGCCTCCCTTGTGTGCTTCAGCTCGGCAGCAGTATTTAAACCTAGCACCCACAACTCTGCTGGAAACACAGAGGATGCTCCTGGAACAAGGGCTGGTTGCTCAGCTAGATTTTTCTTCTGTCTGCCTGGTTTGCGGTAGAGGAGAAGAAGGGAGGTGGAGCTGAGAAGGTTCTTCTTCTTGAAGAAGAACTATTAAGAGACTTTTGGACTATTAATTGTTTTAGAAATGCTTTTAAATAAAGAGATTAAACATTTATGAGATTAAACATTTAGAGGACCACAGGTTGACCATCCTTTTTCTAGATTCAGATTATAAAAGACTTGATCCAACTCAACAGCATGTTCATGTAGAAAGCGGGGAATTCTTATACTGATAAGCAGGCCTTCATCTCTATTCTGGTCTACCCCACTGCTTAGCTTTTCTGGATCAGCTCTCCAGCTGATGTTGGACTCAAAACTCCCACTGGTCCCAGCCAGGGTTCCTGGGGACATACTCCATCAACAGCAGCTGGAGGGCACCAGGGTCCAGATAAAGTTAGATGGGCCTGTCTGGCTCTCAGGGAACCTGATATGGTCAGCCATATCCCAATTCAATCTTCCTGCCTTGTTTTGTCTCCCTCCCCCATAGGAACTATAACAATGGCTTTGCTGGAGAACCTGATGGCAGGAAACATCTACCTCATTAAAATAGCTGCATCCAATGAAGTGGGGGAAGGCCCTTTCTCCAACGTGGTGGAACTTGCTGTCTTACCAAAGGAAGCATCGGAATCAAACCAAAGACCCAAACGCTTGGATTCGGCAGATGCTGACACAGGTGAGTGCAAAGAATTTGTGGCAATCACCTAGTCAGGTCTTAGAACACCAGGTCTTTAAGTGATTATGATTCACATTTACCGTCTCTTCACACATTCTTTACTATTGTTGTTGCTGTTACAATACATTTTTAAGATCACATTCTGTCACGAAGTTTTCTCAGAATGGTTTACAGTAGCTCTCCGCCCCCACCTGCACATGTGATTTATTTATTTATTTTACTTATACGTGATTCTTCTGCATGATCTGAAACAGGCTGCCTGTTTCAAGAGTCACTATAATGTTACACTGGGGGTGGGAGGGAAATGTGTGTAGATTGTTATGTGTTAAAACTGCCTCATATTGTGAATCTACAGTTGAGTGGCAAAAAAGGACAGACACACAGTCTTCCCACCCTCTCCTCCACACACCTCAAATACTTTCCTAAGTAAAATCACACTTGAAGGGAGCCTTAGCTGGAAAGAGCAGCTATGAAGCTACCTTAAATCAAGGCTTCTGCAAATGTCAAACCTGCAGGGACAAAGAGTAGCTCCTGGGGAATTCCCCCACCCCACTGACTTCAGTAAGAAATCCTTGGAGACCCACAGTTTGCACAATCAAACATGGCACCTTGGAGGCACCTAGTTCCTCTGTTTGTTTGTGGCTCTCAGAGTGACTGAAAAAAATCTGTGTTAAAACACTCCCTGCAGTCGGGCTTACAGTCTAAAATGCCATTTTAAAAAATTCATTTGTTTATTATTTGATTTATGCCCCCAGTTTACCATAAGAGTAAAACATATGATATATAAAAGCTAAAACACAGATTAAAACATCAGAAGAGTATTGCATGATGACACACAAGGAAAAAGGTAGGGATGTGGGTTGCTCCTGTAGCTGTTTGTAAAGTGACACTTATTAGAAGGCAGTTGAGAGCAGTAATTTCTCAGTGATGGCTGTGGGGAGTGTGTATGCCTTTCTCAAGGTCAGTGAGGGGAGGAGCCCATGGAGGGTTCCAAGGGCCAGATAGAGAGTGCTGCATGTGGCCCCTGGGTCTTATCTTGCCTGGGAACCGGGTACTTGTTCTTTGGGCACCTTTGTATGGAAAGCAGCGATCAGGAGCCTGGCCCAGTTAGTTTCCTCAGGATTCCCCGATGTCCGTAGCCGATGTTTTCAATTGCAAGGGGTGCCCAGAAATTGTGCTGCAAAAGGGGCACGCAAATGATAGACCTGGGTGTTGCTTTCTTCCTTGCAGCTAATTCCGGCTATTACCAGCTGGACCAGAAGTCGATGACAGGCATCATTGCAGGTGTCTGCATTGCCCTGACGTGCATCTTGATCTGCATCCTCATCTTGATCTATCGCAGCAAAGCCAGGTAGGCTTGGAGGGGGCAGTTAGGTGCTCCTAAAGTGGTACCATTGAAGCACCCACATAAGTGAGGGTCCGGTGAGGTTGGGGGGACCTTGGACGCTTCTTACTTGTAGCATTTCAGTATTGTGACAGCAGTGGGCTCCCAGGCTCAGGCCTTGAGTGGAATCTGTGGAAGTCTGAAGCTCATGACCTTTGAGACAGCACAATTGCTTGCATGCTGTGGACATGCGAGCTCTTCTGCTTAGAGAAGCTTACCTGAGATGTGTCTGGATTTGCAGTACAAAAGTGTTTTGCTTACATACCCCAGGTCTTAAAACTCCTGGGATCTGGAGCCAGAATATACACAAGAGTCAAGTATGGCAGCTTTGGGCAGGCTGGCCCATTTCAGGCTGTGGTTGGGGATGGGAGTGAGGATCACCTGTTCAAATGCTTAAAAACAAATACTGTAGTTTAGGGTGGAAGAAGGCAAGGGTAGACCCTTGTAGGGAGTGTTGTGGTTTTGTTTTGTTTTGTATTTCCTGGGGAGCTTTGTAAATATTGAAGCACATGAACACACCCAGACACCTGCAATCTAAAGTCCAGTGCCAGATTTATGGTTCCATTCATAAATCACTGCAGTTGGTTGCTTTTAACAGGGCTGGGAAATCTTTGGCTCTGCAGATGTTATTGGCCTCCGACTCCCATCATCCAGCAACATCTGGAGGGCCAAAGAATCCTCTCTCCTGATCTAACAGGATGTAGGAACGCAAGATCGAAAGGAATTTGCCTCAGCCTAGCCTGCTTGTCTTAAGTCTCACTTTCCTTCCTGCTCCACATTGAACAGGAAAACGTCCGCCCCCAAAAGCATCCATCAAGCGCCCCACCAGCACTCTCACAGCAGCATCTCTTCCATGGGTGCCAATGAGGTGGGCAAGAGCATCGAAGATCTTGCTGAGAATGAGGAATCTCTACAGCCCATGATGGCGGGAAGCAGCTTCCTGGATGCCAAGGTACAACGGCCTGTCTTCACTGCTGCCTTCACTTTCTTCGCTTTTGTTTGTTTATTCAGAAAACTTCCACGCACAGCCCAGCCTGCCAAGGGATTTGCATCGCACAGGACAGCTTACAATAATTAGAAGCAAAACAGTCTCATAAAAGGAATGAAGCAGCACAAAAATGGAAACAGGCTTGATGGATAAAAGCATTTTAAAAATGAGGGTCACATGAAAATAGTCTGCCCAGGGAGACCAGTGCTGTCTGGATAAGGAAAGTTAAATAGTCACCAAAAAATTATTATTTATTGAAGTTTTATAGCACCCTTCATCCAAAGAGCACAGGGAAGTTTACAACATAAAAATACAAAATGAGAACACAAAAAAACCAATAACGCCCCTCCCACAAACACATTTAAAAGCCATAGATCTTAAGTGGGGGAGGACAAATTGCTCTCAAGAAGTAAGGCATTCCAAAGGTCCATATGGAGCCTCTATGGAGCCTCGCTCCTCATCCCAACTAATTGTGTCTCAGTCACAGAGATACAGAAAAGACTCTCTTTGGGTGTGGTCAGGCTGATATAGGAGGATAGGAGCCCTCAGTTACCCTAGAGCAGGGGTCAGCAAACTTTTTCAGCAGGGGCCAGTCCACTGTCCCTTAGACCTTGTGGGGGGCCAGACTATATTTTTTGGGGGGGGAATGAACGAATTCCTATGCCCCACAAATAACCCAGAGATGCGTTTTAAATAAAAGCACACATTCTACTCATGTAAAAACACACTGATTCCTGGACCGTCCACAGGCTGAATTGAGAAGGCGATTGGGCCGGATCTGGCCCCCAGGCCTTAGTTTGCCTACCCATGCCCTAGAGCCAAGCTTTTTAGGGCTTCAAAGATAAGCTGGCACACCCAACTTAGATGCATTTAAGATAGTGTTTCTCAAATTTGGGTCCCCAGCTATTGTTGGACTGCAACTCCCATCATCCCTAGCTAGCAGGACCAATGATCATGCCATGGAGTGGGAGAAGTGTTTGCGGGATTCTCCCACCCCTCAGGTGTCAAAGTGACTTGTCCGGCCTTTGCTGCTATGCACTATTGGTAGGGATGCCATTTGCAGGCAGCAAAGAGTCTTGCGCCAGACCTCCAAGTTCAGGGCACTTCAGCATATCCAATGAAAAAGAGAAACAGAGCTGTGTGTCACCGGCTTTTTGCTGTTAGCAGATGCCTAAGGCACTGGACAGAAGCCCCCCCCCCCTTTCAAAAAATGATCCCTAAGAAAGGACAGGGACACCAGAAACCAGGGCCTCCCAAGCCCATCCTGTCAAGGGATCCAGAAACATACCAGAGTCAATGGTATGGAAACTACAGAAAAGCTCGTTCTCTTCAGCTCCCAGGGTAAAGATTTCCCCAAAGCAACCCAAGTCCCCAAAACCAGGCCTGAAGCCACATGGAAATGTGTCTAGGGGAGGGGTTCCCATGCGCCACCAGTGGTTTGGAGCTTCATTTGGGTGATCTGTGGCACGTCCACATTAAATGTGGTGATTTTATTTGTATTTTTGTTGCCGCTTTTATTTCTTATATTGTATTACAATTTGAATTTTATGGAACTGAAATTGTAATACAAGAAAATACAATATAAGAAATAAAAAAGCAATAAAGTCACTATTAAAAACCACTTAGTCCAGCACATTGCAACTTCTACAACAGGCAGAAAAATCATTGGGTGGTCCGCAAAGACCATCCATAATTTTCAAGTGGTCTGTGAGGGAAAACGTTCATGCGCCACTGGTCTAGGATAATCCATGTTACATTTTGTAGAAAGCCTATCATGCTTGAACCCGCCAAGAGCATTTGATACTAGACAGAGATGGTGCTGGTGTTTTTCTAGGGCTCCCCATCTGTAACGTTCTCCAGCTTATTCAGAAGGTGATTTCTTCCAGTGGCTGTCAGAAGACTTCTGCTCTTCCTTCTCCAGTGGCTCTTGGGGAACAGCAGCAGCATGTCAAGGCTACCTTCAAGAGCACAGAGCTCACTGTTTCTGCTTCCAATCTGCATCCACCTCATTAAAATAGCCTCTTTCCTTAGAAACATGTGGTCTAAAATTACAGCCCCACAAAAGTTGCCCTTCTCACAACTTTTGACTCTGCTGTAGTCTAAATGTCCTCTCAATGGAAATCAAGCAGACTTTTGTGGGTGTTTGGGGGGGAAGGGGTTGAATGCAAGAATTCGCAAGGTTTCAAACACAGGCCTATGCATGTTTACTCAGGAGTAAGTCCCACTGTGTTCAGTTTGGCTTACACCTAGGTAAGTGTGCATAGTATTGCAATCTAAGCCAATCTGCTTCCAAGAGAGAGCAGAAATTGCTGGAGTTAATATTTTTTGTAAAGCTTTAGAGTTGAGTTGTGAGGACCTTGTTTTAATTTCAGCCAAATCCTTTTCCCATTGAGTAACGTAAGGTTTCCTTCCCTATCTCTTAGGGTGGTACCAATCTAATTATAAACAGCTATGGGCCAATTGCAAAGAAGAGTTCCAGGAAATGGCTCTTCTTTCAAGACTCTAAGAGAGGGAAGTCAGAAGAGGTAAGAGAATGACTGAGTGTATTCTGCCTCCTGGCCTCTTCAGGCCTGAGAGTGGCTCTGAATTTCTGCCTTGATATCTTGCGTTGGGGCATTTTGCGAAGTGAACTAATCACAAGGGCAATCCTCAAATCTCATATAGCACAAGAGCTTCTCTTTCCTTTGGCTGGAGACAGGGTTGGCTCAAGATAATTTGCTGCTTGAAGCAAAGCGCCTCATGGCAGCTCTCCCCATCCTGTGTGCCAAATCAGACTTGATTGACAGTTGGATCTTAGCTCAACACGGCATACTGTATTTGCACCACACCCGGGGAGGCTGTGTGGCACATGGGGCTGTATTTTCCCACACCTTGCAGCCAATCCCCATTCTCCAGCATCTGCCACCTGAGGTTAAGACCTCATGGTAGGACCAGCCCTAGTCAGAGAAGAAGTTGCTCCTTGCAATTTATTTCAGTCTCCAGCTTGCCCTACTATGAGGTAGTGAAGCAGGAAGGCATTTACAACTGTCTTCAAAAGATAGGCATGGTTTGGGAGAGAAATGGCCTCGTGAGCCAGTTTGGACCCCCAGAAGGCCAAAATTGGCTATGTGTTTCCTACTCCGGATCTCAGTGTTCACTTTTTGCCAGCAAAGCTTTTGGGTGTTGCCTGTATTCTATTTTGGTCTATTCTGCCTTAGAAGCACCTTTATTTTTGTGTAATGCTTTTCCTCCCTGTGTTTTTTCCAGACCCAGAGATGTTTCACAAAAGCAGTGTGTTTGTATCAGTCAGGCACTGCCGTCCTCATTGGCAAAGATGCCTCCCCAGAGCAAAAGCTGAACTACCAGGCTGCGTACAGCATCGTTGCTGACACAGAGCATTCAGCAAACAGTGAAGAAAGCCACGAAACCGGTGATTCTGGAAGGTTCTCTCATGAGTCCAACGAAGAACTTCACCTCTCTGCGGGCATCAGTGCTACTCCAGTGACCCTCGATTCCTTTGCAGGCAGTGCGCCCGTGTGTCCGCTCCCGAGTGCCTCTGAAGAGCCTCCCGACCAAAGTCCGCCGCCACTTCTCCAGCTGCCGCCTGCAGGACAAAACTGAGCCTGCCACCAGAGCGGCGTGTCTGTGTCTGTGTCTGTATGTCTTTGTGTGTCTGTTCAAAGGACAATGAACAAAGAGCCAAAGCTTTAAGTGGGAACCCTGAGTGGCCAACAGGCGATCCCGCAATTCTGTCGACCATTTTTGTTTTTTTAAGAAATGTGTTAAAACTCACGCTTTTTGAATGTTCAGTGCTCAACAATGTGAAAGGAAAGTACGGATTTCTGAGTAGAGCAAAGAAGAGAAGTTTTTATATATCTATATATCTATATATCTATCACTGGAGCAAAGGTGATCCCTTTGCTTGAATATCTACCTCAGTTTGCCGGGTGGCATTACCTCATGTTTTTTTGTGTTGAGAGTTGGTCTCGGCTACATAACTGACGATAACTTCCTAGTAGTCCCATGTATTTTCCCTCCATTTTATGTGTAGGGTGTGAATGTGTGTGTGTGATCCAAAGGAGTTGTGTTGGCAGGTGAGCAGGGATGTTCAGCTGAAGCTCTGGCTTTGAGGAAAAGGCGGGGGGGAAGCCTCTCCATGGGGCAGGGGCAGAGGACCAGGGCCAGACTGGAATCTGGAAGGAGGGACTCTGACTGCAACCTTTTCTGCCAAACCCCCTAGAAGGTTGCCTAGCGAGGGAGCCCAGGCTCTTATGACTGCTTCACAAGAGGCCAGGGCCTGTTGAGTTGTTTTGCCTTCAGGGCTGCAGCCCTGGGAGGGGGCCAGTAAAAGCCAGCCCCTGAGCTCCCAAATACTGAACCCCTTTTCCTTTTGAGACTTGAGGGTCACATCTCCCTCCTCCTTCCCCCAACCTGCCTCAGACAGTGCCTTCTTCTTCTTCTGATCACATCAGCCGAGCATTTTTTGGTCAGGATATGCTGTGGTGCATCGCTCGGGCCCAGCCGTTACTCCCTATTCCTTGACTTGCGCCCATCAGGCAGGTAATGCTAAAAAGGGAGTGTCTCCTCATGCTTCAGAGCAATGGTGCCTTTCACTATATAGATATCTTATGAAATCACTGTTTTGCCTTATGCCTTTTTTAGTATTCATGAAGTTGCTTCAGAGAACAGAAAGATGCCTTAAATGTGCTCTGCAGGTTGTGGGGTGCAAAGGGTCTCAAGTGCTCAGAAACTCTTCCCATAGGTCTGTTTCTGGCCAGTCCTGAGCTCCCCAACCCTGCTCAGGGCTCCTTGCTTCAGATTCAGATGCTATGATTCCTGCATTGCAGGGTTTGGGCCACATCCCTTCCAACTCTACAATTCTATGATTCTATGAAAAGCGCTAGGTCCTTCCACAGGCCAGCTTGAGCTCTGCCGAGGCCTTTCTTAGAACAAAGGAGCCAGAGACTGAGCTGAACAGCTTCTCAGAAGAGGGAGGCATCTGTTTCTGCCACCTCATACCCACACAACTCCTGTTTTATACTACCTCCTCTTAAAGTTATTCTAGTATTATTGTTTTCCTGTACTCAGGGCGCAGTTTGTTACTTTTTAAGCTGTCTTGCAGCAATGTGAGGCAAACTGACAGGGTATTGTGTATTATTTTGTTTTTAAGTTTGGGAGAGAATGCGAGAGAGTGAATGAGAAAGCAAGTGAGCGAGAGAGAGAGAGGGCTATATTCACCAAAGTTGGGAGCCAGTCAATAGAGATCTCCCCCTCCTCTCCCCCAATCAGAATTCATTTCTTTTCCCAAAGAACGCAATACTGGCAATTAACTTCCCAGGGCAACCCCTGGTTCTGTTGCGGACAGCAAAAAAATGTCCACTTGTGCCATATTAAGATGGGAGCCAGTATGCAGGTATGTTTGGGGAAGAGGAGGGGGAACTAACAAATCTCTCCCCACCTACCCTTTTTCATTTTTCTTTGGTGAATTGGCCTCTGTAGATCTTTAGAATGCAGGTGTGTGTTTGCTAGCGCTGTACCAGACAAGACCTGTTCACCTTTCACAATTTTCTTGACGCAAAGGCTTTAAAGATGATAATAATCTTGTACCAAAGAATTTTCTGTAGAAAAGAGAAGAAAGCTGCATATTTTCCAAAAAAAATAATGGTAATTGAGCTAGTTGAAACTATAGGTTTGCATACATTTTATTACCTAAGTAGTTACTAACCAAAAGGAGGAGAGAACCTCTATGGCCTCTATGGACTGTAGGAGTTTATGGTCCAAATTAGTTCTACAATGTTAACTATCTTTATTGTTACAAAAGACAGCCTTTAAAGAAAATTGAAATAAGACCTTTTTCAGCATATAAAATCTCCAAAGACTTCCAAGTGTAATTTTGTTTTCCTTTTCTTCAGCAACTAAGCTCTTTTAACAGTCCAGTATTAGATACATTATAATATTTTTAAATGTGTTTTTTATATATATATTTACTTGCTGAAGAAAAAGAAACTTGTCTCACCAAAGATTTTATTTTTGGTCTCATTGGACAAAGCTGTGTCGGGCACAGTGGAGAATGCGCTGCTTGAAGCCAGGAGACAAAAGATGGCACAGTTCATGCCGTGAAACTCCTGGCATCCTTGGCGAGCCTCTTAGCAATGGCTGATATGCCAAGGTAACCATTTTCTTCTCCCAAAGACTTGTTTGCTGTGAAGTACTGACACTTTTTGACCCCTTCCTGATGCTGTTGGGTGATGCCAATAGATCCCCCTCCTCAGCAGTTTCATGCCAAAGACCCATCAAGCTCCACGGCTGCTCTGGGAATAATCAAGAGGAGCAGGTGCGGCTGTGGGAACCGTAGTAGATGGTGGCTGCCATTGTTGGGCCCTTAGGCTGGAAGATGCTTCGCGATCTCTCTTGCCCTGAGCATTTTAGACTGGGATAAGGTTGCGATAGCTTTCAAGTTACACGGGACTCTGTGAGGCTCACGAAGAGCTCTGTGAAAATTAAAAGTCTGCCTGCATTTGTGTGGGCAAATCTTGGCTCATCTGAGTAAAGATACTACTTTTACCTCACACGTGTCTTCTACTGGAATTCTTGTCAGTCAGACAGCGGGTTAATTGCCTCAGTTTCCAAAGATATCCAGTTAACTAAAGAGAGTGGCTTTATCCACAAGGTGATCTGCCAGTAAAGAAATAGCTTTTATTCAAGTACTACTTAGCAGCAAATGAAGAAAAAAACCAAAGATATTTAAGGTTACCTCAGTATAGAGGCATGATGTGTTAGGTAGGTCTCTTTGCCTTTTTTTTTTTTTTTTTGAGTTAGCATTATATTATAATGTGTCCCTCCAGCCTGCATCCAGAGAGGCGCTTAGCACTTGCTTTGCCTTGGAATCACCATATGGCAAAACCAAGGATAATTCTAGACCCTTCTTTACCCCAGGGTGTGATGGCTGTGGGAGCAGCTTCCGCTGCTGAGTCCTAGAAGGGGTTGTAAGCCAGCCAACTTTCAAGAATGACTCTTTCTTGGGGCTCTCCTTTATCCGAGAAGTTATCTTTTCTAGAATGTGAATTTCCTTGGCCTTTAAAAATGTCCAAAGGATAGCTGAGTAAAACTGTCATTTCCTTTACCTCTGAAGACCCAACAAGGAACCTTTTTTGATTCCAGTGGGATCTGAATTGGGTGGAAATGATGCTATCTGGAAAGTGCATGTTCTGGAGTAGTCCCATTGGTTTCAATGCTAAGACACTGAAAGAGTGGCCCCAGGCGGCATAAGCGGTGTGCTGAGCCATGGGTGCTTGTCCCCAATGGCAGCCTCATGACCATGTGGCAATAATGCTGATGCCATGATGCCCAGGGAGCAGGCTTTGCGCTTGTTATTCTTACCTCTGGTATTTGTGAGCAAAATGTGCAGGCAGAATTTTATCTAGTTTGGTGATGACTGTCCACAGACCCCAAGTTCTGGAGGTGGGAAGACTCTCTCCCTTGTGTAGTGGCCAATTTTTCCAAATATGTATTAGAGGATGAGCATAGGTCCAGATTATATATTTTCAGTGTCATGTCAACCCAAAAGCCAGGGCTGGCGTAAGGAGCGTGTGTATGTGTGCAATCTTTAGGGAAGCTTTAAGGAAGCTGGTGTGATTTGAAAAGCCTGCCTGGCTCATGTCTGGGAAGCTGATCTCTCTTGAGTCTCAAGTGCTGTACTGTGAGAATCCGCCACTAGGCCAAGTGCAAGAATTTTCTAAAGGCACATCTACCCAACCTCTGCACTGGCACTATTTCTGGTAAAGTTAGAAAATTTAAAGCATTTCCCTGTGATAGCTTTACAAATTTGTTCCTTTTAGTTATTCTACCACTTAAGATTAAATAACAGCTGCTGGTTATGAATAGGCCTTTGCTCTGTGTACACAGTCCCTTTGACAAGCTGTGGCCGAACCAGGAAGCCTTTGATTGACCTTTAGTTTATCTTTTTTTCTGAACCAGGAAACTATGGTTTACCAGCTTTGGAATCAACTAGGATGTTAACACAGCTTCAAACCATGGTTCAGCATCCTGTCTTATTCCAAAGCTGATAACCATAGTTTCCCAGTTTGGATAAAACAGGAAACAGTGGTTAATTGAAGACTTCCAAGTTTGCTAGCTAGGAGCAAAGGAGCTGCATTCATGGGCAAACATTCATAGCTTTTTAAGCCAAGATATGGCAAAGCAGACGCAGCCACACTCCCACTATAAAACATCTTGCTCAAACCAGATCCACAAATTTGAATCTGATCTGAACATGATTTGGACCCAGTAGGAATTTGTTGTTTTTCCTTCTGTCTTTTGTGCACATACACACCCCTTAAACCCACCTTGTGCTTTTGGTAAATGGCTTGTTCATGAAACCTAGGCTTTTGAAAAACAAAAATATTTTTTGTTTCTGTTGTATTTTTAAATATGTGAATGAACTGCAAGTGCGGGAGTCCAGCTATATTTCTTTTGCGAAGGGTGTTCTGGCTCCCGGCGCTCCTTCTGCTGTTTCTGGTAAGGGCAGCAACAGCTGACTGGCAAATGGAGGACAAAGCTGAATTATATTAATTTTATATTTGACTCAGGGGATCAGCTCTGTGAATTCCATTGCATGAGGGCAGCTGGTGTTTGCCTTGATAATGAATGTACCTTTTTCAATGTATTTTTTAATGTTTTGTTTAATAATGTGGATTTTTTTAAACGAAATTCTTTTTTTAAAAATAGCATTATAGTGAATGTTAAACCTTGGTGTGTTTCTCCTCTTCCCCACCCCTCAGGCTTGTTCTTATACTAGCACAAATGTCATGCCAAAAATGAGTAGAAATTTAAATGCCAAAATGTTTATAAAACTGCTGTCTAATACTGATGGATTGCACAGTTTAAATAAAAGTTTCCTTTAGTAAAAGTTTTCCTTTTTTCTTTCAAGGAGTAATTGTCCTTGCGGTTTCTTCGATGGGTCAATACTTTGGGGAGGGGGCTTTGCATGGAGCAAGTGAGGGAGGAAGCTGAAATAAGGACCATTCTTGGGTAGACAAAATAGTCTCTCAGCAGTGTTTCCCCATACCATCATAAGAATCCATACAAGGAGGAACTCCACTTTCACATGGTTATGCCCCTTCTTGGCTTTCTCAACAAAGGCCCTTTGAGTATTTTGCACAATTTGGTATGAACGGAGTATTTTTATTTACCAGAAGTTTAGACCATTTTTATAAGCCAATGGTATTTAGACTTTAAAAATATTTATTATGCACTCTTGCAATGAAGCCTCACCCTAGCCAGCACCTCAACCTTCATCTTGAGACACTTCCTGTTTGGGTTTTTTCCCATCACAAATTTGTGCATAGACACACACACACACACCCTTGCTGCCCAGCTACATTATAAGGTCCCTCAAAGGCTGTCCCCTCCCACTCGCTGCTCACCTTTTCAACAGCCCACTGCACACCTTTTTTAGAAGGGGGGTCCTAATTGCCCACTTTGATGACTCACTTTATTTCTCCTACTTTTGCTTGCATCCCAACCTTTCCTAAGTGGGTGCTCTCACATTTCTCTCTCTGTTCTTCCTGGTCCCAAAAGTGTCTCCTTCAGTTTGCACTTGGAACACCAAGGCAAACTTAGCGTATTTCTTTAATGGCTAATTCTGGCATTATATTTCTAGCAGCTTATCTCTAGAAAAAACATCTCAAAATGAAGCATTCAGTACTCTTTCCAACACCCACACACTATGTGGTGTGTCGCCACACTAAGACAGAAATGGGAAAAACACAGCACTGCACCAAATCTTGCCAGAACTACATATGTGCTAATGCATCTCTGAACATCCCAACACATGCCTGTCTGCATTCTACCACTAGAACTACAGTGGTACCTTGGTTCTCAAACTTAAGCCGTTCCAGAAGTCCATTCCAAAACCAAAGCGTTCCAAAACCAAGGCGCACTTTCCCATAGAAAGTAATGCAAAACGGATTAATCCATTCCAGACTTCTAAAAACAACTCCTAAAACAGCAATTTAACATGAATTTCACTATCTAGCGAGACAACTGCCAGTTGTCATTGCAAAGCCACAACTCCCCCAACTTCTTCACAAATAGTACAGAAGCAGCAGCTGGTGAGGAAGAGGGTTATATAAAGCATCTCTGCAGGTTCTTGGTGATGAACTTGCGTAACGCAGCCCATTCAGGTTCCGCCAAAGGTAGATACAGACTTCTTGAATTTGAGACCCAGGAACCAGATTGATAGGACAGTCGTAGGGCCAATGAGGTTGCAAGAGGTCTGCTTCTGTTTTACTGAACACATCAGCATACTTGGCTGGCAGGTCGGCAAGCCCATCCTTTTCCGTTCCCACTGCCAGGATTGCTGGTGCCAAACAGACATGGCCCACGCAGCCCGGGACACCAAAGCTGATTGTCCTCTGGGACCAACTGATCATGGGCCTCCAACCACTCCAGGCCCAACACAATGGGGAAATGGAGTGCAGAAGCCAAATAGGACTCTGCCTCCTCACTATGAGTCCCCGCTTGCAACTGCAGCTTGTCTGCTGCCCAGGTCACCGGTCCCAGGGCCAAAAGCTGGGCAGGGAACAAACTCCCTCTTTGATGGGCATGTGGCTACCATATTGTGATGGCCTGGGAATCTGATTCAGAGGCTGAACCGGAGGAATCCAGCCTGCACAGGAGTCCCCGCCTCCAGGGCCGGCTGAACTGGGGCAGGGCCTTGATTCTGAAGAGCCTGCACCTGTGCCGGATCCTCAGGAGCAGGCACCAGGTGAATCCACTCTGGCTCCGGAGGTGGTTGAGGACACAGTGCCTACAGGTGCGCCTCTCCCAGCCCTGTCAGGGGAAGGTGAGTCTCCCCCTGGGTCCAGTAACCCTCCAGCCTCTCCTGAGCTGCAGAGGCTCAGGGCAGAGAGGCGGAGGGAACTGGTTTCTCCCAGGAGGAGTGCTCACCTTAAGGCCAGGAGAGGCGGGTCTCCTGGGGGCCGGGGCCGCCCCTGGCCTCAGAGAAGATAAAGGCCAGTCAGCCCGGTCCCAGGTTGTGGGAGCAATGTCGTTGAAGAGCTGTTTCGGCCAGCACCCAGTCCTGTTCCTCCAGAGTTCCTCTCCTTGCCCGGCTGCTCGCTTTGGACCCCGCTTCGCCCATGGAGGACTGTCTGCCGACCCTCAACTCATGTCCTGGACCTCGCCCCACGGTAACCTCCCCCCGGGACCAACACACATATGTCCCCAGCCTCCAGTAGAGACACAGTCCTTCTCTGCGTCTCCTTTCATTCTCAGCCGGTGTCAGATGAGGGTGATTTCCCCCTATTTGCAGTGGCTTCTCAGCAGGAGGCAATTTCAGAGCGCGTTGGGGCACAGAACCCCCTGGAGAAGGTGCCACCAGATGGGTCCTGCCCCGGGCTTTGCACTGTTGTAGGCGTCCATCAATCCTGAGGCACAGGTGAATCAGGTTTTGCAGGTCCGCCGTGCACTCTGAGTGGGCTAGTTCGTTTAGAACCGGGTCTGAAAGCCCTTCTTGAAACTGATCCACTAGAGCTGCCTGATTCCAGGCCAATTCCTGTGCCAGCAGCTGAAATTCACTTGGGGTGGGACCCGATTGCTTTTTTATATACACGTATGTATGTATTTCAACTACTGTTGGCATGTACAGATGCCCTTCTCTATGCCATAGACCCAGATGAAGCTCTGGAACAGGTGGGATCCCATGTCAGCTTGCAGAAGTCACACCCCTGAATGGGTGGGCATAAGATTTGGGGTGGCCCAAAGCATATTTTGTGGTGGCAGTTCCTCCTTTTGTACGGTTTGTGTACAATACTGTAATGTCATCACACATTTACGAGTGTCTCACAAGCATGGCCAATTTGAATGAAGGAAATTCTCACTGAACTCAGAGAGTTGAATCCTGGGATCATAGAGATCTATTCAGTCTGGATCAACTACTGAATCTCCAGTCTGCCCAAGCGCGTCTACTTTACACTTGTCTCCCTGCGCTGCTAAAGTGACAATTAATTATAGAACACGCCCAAATCTTATTTTGGTGTTCAGGGACATAAAACCTTTGTAGTTCAGGGAGATATGCACGTTCCTTTTTTAACAAAGTGTTTCCAACTTCTTGGAACTAGCAAGTGACTTGAGCAGCATTCTCGGGAGGGACAGAGGAAGCGGGCGCCCCCCACGGAGCTCAGGCTCTCCTGGAAGACAAGGGCGGGCAGCAGCTTGGCAGGATTTGAGGCTGGGGCCGGTGGTCGCACACCTCGGCCCTTCGGACACGTTTCCACCGGTGCCAAGTCCTCGGGCCGACCCCTCCGTTCCTCCTCTGGCGATTCCCGCCGAGCGCCAGAGGCCGAGCCCCTGCCCCGAGGAGCTTGCAAGAAGCCGCTGCTCGAATCCCCGGGCGGGGAAACCCGCCTCCTCCAGAACCGAAGGAGCAGCAGCAGCGGGCGGCGTGCACACGCCTCTGGGCGACACGTGGAGTCCCGGGATGGGCCGGTAGCGCCGCGGCCGCCTCTGCCTCCTTCCTGCGGAGGGCGTCGCGGCGGCCCCTCCGGGCCCAGCCAGGCCGCGGGCGGAGCTGCCCGGCGAGCTCCCTCCCTTCTCCCCCGCCGGGGGTCTCCACGCAAGGGCGGCGGCTGCTGCGGCTCCCGCTCCCCGCTGCCGCCCCACGCCGGGCCCTCTCGCCGCCGCCGCCGCCTCCGCTCCTGCTGCTGCTGCCTGGCGGGGCCTGGAGCGATGCTTCGCCGGTGATGTCCGCGGAACACGAGAAGGACCCCGCCGCGGCGCTCAAGAGGCCCCGAGGTGGGAAGGAGCGGCCGCGCCAGGCCCCGGCCCGGAGGTGGCGGCGGCGGCGCCCTCGCCTCGCCTGGCTGCCGCCGGGAGAGCGTGACGGCCTCTCTTCCCTCCGGCCGGGCCGGGCCAGGGAAGCCTCCCGGTCCCTTGGCGAGCCCCTCTCCGGCCGCCTCCTGGCTCTCGAGCCCCCGAAGAGGCGCCTCGGCCCCGCCGTGGCTTCTGCGGGAGGAGGGGGGCTCTCGGAGGGGCTCCTGGGACGCCTCTGCAGGGCTGGTGCCTGGGCGGCAGGGGGAGGACAAAGCGGCGGGGGGGGGGGGCGGCGGGGCCCCGAGGTTGCTGGTTCGGGGTTGATTGTTTGCCGTGTGACTGAGAAAGGGCCCCGTCCTTCTTGGGAGGCGCACCCATTCAGACACTCGTAGGCCTCAAGGGTCATTGCCAGGGAAGGGAGAACACAGATCGGCACGCGGTCCGATTCCGACAACCGTCCAGCAAGCCCGGGAGCATTCCTGAGGCACCTGGAATGGAGAAGGGTCGGGAGCTGGGCACACAGGCAGCTGGGACTGGTGTGGTGTCTTTTTTGCAAAGCTTCGAACTACCTTGCTAAAGGCCAAACATCTTAAGGCTGCTACTATGCTGAATTTTTGGAATGAAAAGGGAATGACTTGTCTCAGTTGCATTCCAGTCTTGTTCCTCCTCCTTCTTTGCTGATCACTCATAGACGAGTAAGATTGTCTTCCATAAACACGGTTTTAACAATGAGTCCGTAAGTGACTGTGGAGGCCAATTCTGGACCCACACGTCCTTCCACAGTGGGGACACAGTGGTTTCCAGGCAGGAGTTGATCACGGTGTGGATTTGCCAATCTTAGCATGTTTCTCCCTTGCGTTCTGAGTTTGAGTGTCTTCAAAGTCCATGACACCTTTGGTAAAGGCTGTTCTCCAACTGGAGCGCTCCCAGTTTATACTACATTTTTTTAGATTTGCCTTGAGACAGTCTTTAAACCTCTTTTGTTTACCACCAGCATTACGCTTTCCATTTTTAAGTTCGGAATAGAGTAGTTTGCTTTGGAAGACAATAATCAGTGTAGGTCTTAAAGCTCCCTAATCACTAATTGTCATCACTAATTGAGATCACTAATTGTCATCACTTGCTGAAGCCTTCATTTAACCTGAGGCCACAGGATTCTCAGAGTACCAAAGAGAACAGTCATTTTTGGATGTTTCCTTCACCTTAGAGAGCTGTGTCTTAATTGCAAAGTTCCAAGTCTTGTCTGTTTCCAATTTCTCACTGTGCTACATATTCACATACAGTGGTACCTTGGTTTGCAACCGTTTTGGATTACAACCACGTCAAACCCTGAAGTGTGTGTCCGTTTTTTTGGATTACAACCCTTTTTTTTTTTTGAGGCCCCATTGGTGAAAGTGTGTCTTGGGTTACAACCTGTTTTGGTTTACAACCGGACCTCCGGAGTGGATTATGGTTGTAAACCAAGGTATCACTGTTTTTTGTACATCTTCCCAGTAGCTTAACCATATAATTCTGAAGGCATGTAGTTGGCTAGAATCTACCCAAAACAGAACACAGCACCCATATAAGTGAGAGAGAGGTATGTTTCAATCCATAGGAGAAGACACAGTTGATGCCCAGCTGTGAAATAAAAGACTGGTTACTAGTAACATATCTTAAGTTATGTGAAGTACTGTATCTTAGTCTGATTGCAGAAATTCTCTGTACGTACTGCCATTTTTCTGGACAGCAATGCTAAGTAAATGCATGTTACATAGACACATATTGAACAGCTCGACTTGCCTGCACAATCCATAATCTTGTCAAAAAGTTAACTACATAACAGTATAATCTTATAGGTGGTGACGGTGGATTGGATGGGTTAGGAGGCCCAGGTGTGCAGCTTGGCAGTCCAGATAAGAAAAAGCGCAAGTCGAATGTTCAGGTAAGCTGCCTTGTGCCTCTTCCCTTTGGCTGGAAAATCTAAACTCGCCTGACTCTTCCCCTGTGGGGGTTCCTATCTCTTTCCTTAAAAAAAAAAAATTAAATATAATTTTCATTTATATACATTACAAGAATAGTTCAGCAATAATTCTAACATTTCAAACCTTGACTTCCTTCCCCTCTATCTGTGTTTCCTTATATTTATTTTCACATTCTCTGCATACTCCTAATGATATTAACTTATTCTTTTAATCTGTTTTCATATATTTTTTTGAAACTGCAGGTTTTTACAATAATCCTGCCAATGTCTTAATCTGTTTACAGTTTATTTGTAAATATTCAACAAACCATTTCCATTCCTTTATAAAAAGTTTAGCATCTTGATATCTTATTCTTCCGATAAGCTTCACTATTTCTACATAGTCTATTAGTTTCAGTATCCATTCTTCTTTCATCGGGACATCTTCCCATTTTGAGGCAAATAACATTCTTGCAGCTGTAGTTGCATACATAAATAAATTTCTATACTGTGTAGATAGTTCTGATCCTATAAGAAGGATTCCCAAGAAAAAAGCTTTCCCAGTAAGCTTTAACCTTATTACAAGACCACCACATGTGAAAAAATGTACCTTCTTTCTCTTTACATTTCCATCACTTAATTCACTTTTGATTTATACATTTTTCCAAGTCAGCTAAGTGTTAAATACCGTCTATATAACATTTTCATATAATTTTCTCTTATACCATAGCATGCTGTAAATTTTATATCTGTATTCCACAGTTGTTCCCATGCTTCCATTTCTATGTTATGACCAATATCTATTGCCTAATGATCTAATGTATCATTATACATTTTAGACATCACTTTAACATTACAATCTAACAGATCTCTCTCTAGTTGTGATAATTGTATTTAACACCTAGTCAACTTGCAAAAATGTATTGGCTGCAAGGGACCAACTGGTGGTTTGAGGTGATGACCAATATGTGACCAGCCTTGTGTGTGAGTACTATGGTCCTCTTGACAGGGAGTTTGTGCAGGCAGCAGCTGCAGGAGTGGGCAGACTATGAAGAATGGAAAGACTAATGCTTTTGCAGTGGAGGACAGACACAGATGTTTCATTTCATGAGATGAGGGGATCCTCAGGTTTAGCCTTCTCTTCTGTTGGAATTCCAAGTAATCTTGATTTCTGATTTAACATTTCCAGGGGTCATCCTATCCTCCACCATCTGAATATGCGCCTCCACCAAATCCAAGCTCTGATCACCTTGTAGCTGTAAATCCGTTTGATGACAACTACAACAATCTTTCTTACAAGCCGGTGCCATTGGGGAACCCATATTTTGCCAATCCCAGCTACCCTGGCTTTGGAGGCTACAACACGTTCAGGATGCCACCGCAGATGCTTCCCAGGATGTCCTCACCATACGGTGCTACTTACCCACTTAGAAACCAGCCACACCCGTTTCCCCAGAACCCAGTGGGAATGGTCTACAACCGGCCTCAACCCATTAACTTTGGGCCACATGAAAATGTGTCTTTTGGAAACCAGCCATCCTATAACAGTAACATGAATCAGAATGTTGGCATGTCCGGCCAACACTTCAGGCCGAACCCTGGTGAGAATTTTGGTCACATTCCTTCACAGAACACGACACAGATGCCACCCCATGACATGCCGTTGCACTTTGGACCTGGTGGCAACCCCAATTTCAACAATTCCCAGATGGAGTCAAACCATTCTTTCTTTCCCTCGCCAAACAATTACAACCAGGCAAAGCCTTTGCAAAAGCAAGGTGCAAATAAGCACAACCACCCCCCGCCACAACATCATCTGCACGGCCCAGAGGACACTGCGAACTCAGGAAATACAGATATAAAGACTGTGAATCGAAATAACCCAGCAAACCAGGAGAGCATCCCTTCTAAAAATGTTGAAAATCTGAACAGCAATCATGCGAATGGGGCTCAGAACAAGCCCCGGCTCCCCAGCCGAGGTCCAGCTGAAGGAGGCAGCTCTGAGAAGGGCAGCAAAATGCCCCTGCACCCTGGTCAGCATGGTCACGCCGCCTCTGAGCCAGTCTATCCTTGTGGGATTTGTACCCACGAAGTGAACGATGACCAGGATGCCATCTTGTGTGAAGCTTCTTGTCAAAAATGGTTTCATCGAATCTGCACAGGCATGACGGAATCTGCGTACGGACTGCTCACTGCAGAAGCATCGGCAGTGTGGGGCTGTGACACCTGCATGGCGGACAAGGATGTTCAGCTGATGCGCACCAGAGAAACAGCTGGGCCACTAGTGTTGAATGCTGATGCGTGATGCCCATCCTGGTTCCTTCAGATACTCAACTGGCTGCCATTTGTACGGTGTTTCCTTTTTCAGTCATGGGTGGGCTTTCTTTTGCTTTCTTTTGAGCAATTGGTCTTCACTTTCTGCCCAAGTGCATTAAGATTTTACCAGGAGAACTTCTATCAAATGCTCAGCTGACGATTAAGTGCCAATATGGCTTTACTCACATGGACAGTTTGGGGGTATGTAAACATCCGCCTTTGTGGATCACTTTGCCCAGGGCTATTCCACTTGGCAGTGTTGGAGGAACCATATACTGATTTATCTTTTGAGTACATGGTAGTTAATTCTGTCCTCTGTTTGGGAGCCTTTCTTAAGTACTGAAGGTTGAGGGCATGACACAGGGAGAAGGATCAAGCAATATTTATTTTAAAATGATCACCAGGAATGTCAAACTATTTGTATAAGTAGCTGAAAGCCTCAAGTCATATTAACCTCCTTTTCACATTTTGATTTAGCTTGCTCTTTCAGAACATATTGGTGAGCTTTGAAGATAAGGAACAGGTCCATTTTTAGTGAATTCTGAAGACTTACTCAGTGGGCATCTCTTTAATGGTCTTTAGCAGCCTGTTTCCAAACACATTTACTCAGCAAGAACTCTTGTAGTTTTCATTGGCCAAGTGAGCATCAATAAGACTAAGTGCATAAAAGCTCAGCAGGCCTGAATGTTTTTCATCTTCCCTTTTTTCAAAAAGGGCCTTTCCAAGACCCATCATGTCCTCCGCAATGGCATTGCAAGACCATAAAGTGTGATGCTGCCATCCCACTGTTGGCTGTCTTGGAACTCCATTGTGGTGCTAGATTAGAGTTCTGGGCTCTTTAGACCTTTTTGTGTGATGAATGTAATCCAGATAAATTTGCTAGTATGGTAAATTGTTCAAGTCCCACTGTCTTCAGAGGGACTTGGCTTATTAAGCATGCTAACTTTTCTTTGGCTTGGGAATGTGCATTTGGTTCCACATGGACTTACTGTGGTGCCTGCTGTACAGAATTTACTGTTGCACGTAGGCAGCCTCTGTGTCTCCCTTTTTCCTGCCCTCAATCACAGCTAGCTTGCACATTTGGCTTTGTTTGTAACTCTTGCTTTGGTGTGTTTTTGTGTCCGCTCAGCTGCTCTTTGCAGTGCTTGCTTTCCCATACAGTTCAGGGTCTGCCCTGGGACCCTGGCTGCTCGCTCAGATGTCCACTGCCATCGCTTGCTCCTTCCTCCACTGCTTGCAGTTGAGCTTCTCAGCTCTGCTGCTGTTTTTGTTTTGCTTCTGGCTGTGTTCTTGAAAACTGCTTGTCTTTGGAGGGTATAATGTCTCCCTCCGGGGAAGGGAAGGTCACGCCCAGCATTTTCCTCCTCTACTCGCCCCAGTGTAACTGCCTTTGGGGATTTGATACAGCAGATCAGGTGCAGAGACCAGAGGGCAGGGCACAAACAATAGCCCGGGTTTCCCAACTCTTTAATATCTAAAGCCTGCCAGGAAAAGACCTTAGGTCAGTGTTTTTCTCCATTACAAAAAGTCTTTTTACACTTCCGTGGGAACCCCAAGCTCTTCCAGCACATTGCGGCTTCACTGATCTCCTCTAAAGTGAGGTTTACAGAGCACATGAATTTCTGAATATTGCTGGAGGAATGAGCAGCTGTTGCAGCTATGGATGGTTGGTGGAAATTCTACTGCGTTTTAGCCTCATTTTTTCTCATTAAAATAATAATAATAATAATAATAATAATAATAATAATAATAATAATAATATATTTGTACCCCACCCATCTGGCTGGGTTTCCCCAGCCATTCTGAGTGCCTCCCAACAGAATATTAAAAACATGATAAAAGATCAAACATTAAAAACTTCCCTAAACAAGGTTGCTTTCAGATGTCTTCTAAAAGTCAGGTAGTTGTTCTTCTCTTTGACATCTGGTGGGAGGGCGCTCCACAGGGCTGGTGCCACTACTGAGAAGGCCCTCCACCTGGTTCCCTGTAACTTGGCTTCTCGCAGTGAGGGAACCGCCAGAAGGCCCTCGGAGCTGGACCTCAGTGTCTGGGCTGAACGATGGGGGTGGAGACACTCCACACAGGCAGCCTGAGGGGCCCACAAAGGATATCTGCGGGCAGAACTGTACATGCTCTGTTGGCATGCCTTGTTTGAATTATAATTCCCCAAGGCCTTTGATGTTTGAATTAGATGAATTTAACTTTGTAGCCCATCTAGAGAAGAGTCAGTCCTCTGTGGGCTGTACCCAACCCACACCTCTCTGTTTAAACCAGGCATAGGCAAAATCGGCCCTCCAGATGTTTTGGGACAACAACTCCCATCATCACTGACCACTGGTCCTGTTAGCTAGGAATGATCTAGCCACTGTGATCCATGCAACGGTCACCTCCAGACTGGATTATTGTAACTCGCTCTATGTGGGGCTGCCCTTGAGACTGACCCAGAAACTCCAGCGGGTGCAGAATGCCGCAGCGAGACTCCTTATGGGGTCTTCGCTGCGAGATCACATTCATCCGGTACTATACCAGCTGCACTGGCTCCTGGTGGAGTACAGGATCAGGTGTAAGGTGCTGGTTTTAACCTTTAAAGCCCTATACGGCCTAGGACCCTCGTACGTTATGTTCTTGAAACAAAACCTTATGGTCTTGAAACAAAAACTTATGGTCTTGAAACAAAAACATCCTTATGGTCTTGAAACAAAAACATCTTGGAGGTCCCGGGCCACAGAGAGGTTAGGCTGGCCTCAACCAGAGCCAGGGCTTTTCGGCTGTGGCTCCGATCTGGTGGAACGCTCTGTCACAAGAGACTAGGGCCCTGTGGGACTTGACATCTTTCTGCAGGGCCTGCAAGACAGAGTTGTTCCACCAGGCCTTTGGCCAGGGCACAGCCTGACCCCCTCCTTTGGCAATCCTCACAGAACTCCAGCCCAATGGTTGCCATTAATCTGATTTGAATTGATTTTATAATGAAATGATTTTAGAATGTTGTATCATTTTACTGTTGTTAGCCGCTCTGAGCCCAGCTTCGGCTGGGGAGGGCGGGATATTATTATTATTATTATTATTATTAATAATAATAATAATTTATTATTATAGTCCCAAAACATCTGAAGGGCCGAGTTTGCCTACACTTAGTTTAACTGAAGCTTAAATCCAAGAACGGCTGCAGCAACCACAAAATTGACTGTGGAGTGGACAAATGCTGGCTCCCTCGGCCTGTAAAGTGAAATGAGCGCCACAACCCCAGATTTGTTCGCAACTGGACTTAACTGTCAGGGGTCCCTTTACCTTTACCTTTTAGTGTGCAGAAAATACTTCTAAGTTACAGTAAAATAAAAGCTGGTGGTCTTAACCAACATGGCTGAAAGCATGTGCATCTGGTCAGCTTGGAGGCATAATGGAAAGAGAGTGTCTCCTTACAGGCAAAAGGAAAGAAAAAGGATTGTCTCATTTGTTACAGAGTTCCCTCCCAGAGGAGGCAAAGGAAGTGACCACACACAAGAGGGTTCTCTTTAGAAAATTCAGGAATTCTCTGTGCTTGTCTAGCAAAACATCCATTTGTGATATTGGCTGTAAACCGCACAGCTTCCCTCCCTCTTCAGCCCTGGGTTCTTGAGATCATATAACCCACAGAAGGCAGTGTGTGCCTCAGTCTAGTCTCCTCTTTGTGACCTCATGAGGTCTTTCCCTGCTGGGGCAGAGATGCCTAGTGGGCTGTCATTAGCCTGGCCTGTTAATGAGATTTTGAAATAAGGAAAGGGAGTTTTATTCCAGAGCAAGCTGTGATATAAATGAGCTCTGTGAGAGCTTGTGGGAGTTTGAATGCAAACTCTGCACGCTCATTTGTAGGGATTCTGAATTATCCAACCCAATTCCTCTTCATGGACTCTCCACCAAAGAATGGTCTTCCCTTTCGTAAGGCAAAGTTGAGATGTCAGAGGGGCTTGCACTTTCTCTTGCGGCCATGCACCAGCACACCCCGGAGGGTTCCAACAAAATAGCAAAATAAGTGTAACCTACTACCATTGCTGCTGCTGCTGCATTCTCAAGAGCATTCTCTTGGTAATTGCCATAGAGGAGCACCTGGGCTCTCTTGCATGTCTCATCATTTTATTGTTTGTACTGCATAGACCCTTGGGAAGTTCCAGTTTGAGTGAAAGAGGTGCATTCTTGTGCATAATGCCCATGTGACTGTTTTGAGGAGGGCTGCTTTTCTCTTCTTTCTTTGGAATGTGCCCTGCCAGTTAGAAAAATGTGTAAAGAAAATTTGGGGCACTTGAGATACTTCTGCGTTTGAGGTGCTTGCAATAGCTGTGGTCTCAATGATGGCCTTTAACTCTAGAATCAGAGCAGGAGACCTCAAGGTTTAGCTGGGACCACAACTAGACTTGAATCTCCTTTGTCAACAATGTGCCTTATTCTGTGACCTCTGGGTTTGTTTCCCCATGATGAGTTGTGGTTCATTTTTTGACTCTTGGGTGAAAGTAGCCATGCCAGGAACAAGGAGTAGCCTGGTGGCTGGCCTTTGTGGACAACACATTTCTCTCAATGTGATGTCTTGCAGCCCTTCTAGAGCTGTTTCAAGGTGCTGTGCTCACACACCCAACATGAACTTTCTGTTGTATTCGGTGTTGTGGAATGAGAATGTAAAGAAACATATTTTGTGAGCCTTTCTCTTGAAAATGTTGTTTGTATTTGTGGCTTTTGCCCAGCATGCTTTTATCACCCCAAACCAAGAGTAAATCAGTGTCATCATAAAACTAGAGCCCTGGAGTGCCTCCATCGCTCTTTAGGCAGCTTTGCACATGTGTGCTAGACCGGGCAGCCTTGCCATAAGGTTATGAGGGTGCGCAACTCAGGCAGTGAACGTTATACACCAGTAGGGAACGTAAGCTGAGCCCTGCAAGCTGGGTCAGACCGAAGGAGGCCAATCCAGTCCAGCATCCTCTTCTTTCAATGGCCAACCAGGTGCCTCTTCTGGGAAAGCCGTGAGCAGGACCTGAGCACAACAAGATCATCACAACTTATTGGTCATCACAACCTTCTCCTAGAATAAAAGTTATAAATGTCCCAAATGTCAGCCACTGGTAATCTTATTCTCCTCCAGGAATTTGCCTTTTTAAAGCTGTCCAACATAGTGTCCATCACTACATCTTATGGCAGCAAATGCCACAATTAGATTTAGGTGCCGTCACCTCAGCAACATGTTTGTACAGTCAATTTTTAACTCAGGTGCAGTCAACAGCAGGAGGCTTCTAACAGGAAGTCTTAATACTTATTACCGTATTTTTCGCCCTATAGGACGCACCGTCCCATAAGGCGCACCTAGTTTTTTTGGGGGGAAATAAAGGAAAAAAATTATTTCCCCCCCAGGCGCGGGGTTGGGGAAGCCCGAGCTTCCCGCGACCCCAGCCCCCAAACAGGCAGCTCTCTGCAAGCCGTGGGAGCCCAGTGCTGGCTCCCGCTGCTAGCGGAGAGGTCCGCGAAGCCTGGACGCGCTGAGCTCAGCGCGCGCAGGCTTCCGCATGCAGGCACCTCTCCGCCAGCAGCGGGAGCGCTCCCGCTGCTAGCGGAGAGGTCCGCGAAGCCTGGACGCGCTGAGCTCAGCGCGCGCAGGCTTCCGCATGCAGGCACCTCTCCGCCAGCAGCGGGAGCGCTCCCGCTGCTAGCGGAGAGGTCCGCGAAGCCTGGACGCGCTGAGCTCAGCGCGCGCAGGCTTCCGCATGCAGGCACCTCTCCGCCAGCAGCGGGAGCGCTCCCGCTGCTAGCGGAGAGGTCCGCGAAGCCTGGACGCGCTGAGCTCAGCGCGCGCAGGCTTCAGCATGCAGGCACCTCTCCGCCAGCAGCGGGAGCGCTCCCGCTGCTAGCGGAGAGGTCCGCGAAGCCTGCATTCGCCCCATAGGACGCACCCAGATTTCCCCTTCATTTTTGGAGGGGTAATAGGTGGCAATCATTCTGCAGTATCAGGGGGAAAAACAGAGCATCTCATTTTATCTAGAAATCAGCAGAAATGCAGCTTAGCCAGAGAGGAGCACATATATAACATCTGCTCCAACATTTGGCTGCCATGGAATCCTGGAGACGTGGCTTCTTGTTTCTGTGTAAAAAAGCAAGTTGCTAGGCTTCGTGGTTCTGGAGAAAAGCAGCAACTGGCTATCTCTGCAAGGCAGACTTCCAATGTGCAAGGTGCAGTGGTACTTCAGTCGCAGTGGTACTTTGAGAAGCAACTGAATCATTCTTTGCCAGCATGTGTCAAACAATTTGGAATGATAGTACCGAACTGTTGCAAAAGACAAATCCAGGCCTAAACAGTGGGCTGGGTATGGAAATTAGTAAATATGTGAAGGCTTGTGCATCACAATTCATTCTAGGTACTGATTCTGAGGTTTACTTCATCTAGAATTTTGAGTAGAGGTTAGCACACTCTCCTATGTCTCTTCCTTCTCCCAATTCCTGTGTTTTAATTAGCCAAAGCTTTTAAAACCTCTCTGAAATCTCTGGCAAATGAGCAACTTGGCAACCCATAAGCTGATGGGGTCAGATTCCACTGGGGTAGAATTCCAGTGCTGCAGACTGTGGGTTCAGTTTAGTGTTGGATCTGTGCCTCTGCAGCCTCTCTTTTGAAATAAAGAAAAGCTGGTTGTATGCCAGCAGTGCCCTGGTGAGTTGGGCCCTTGAGGCATTGGAGGAACAGTTTACTGGTCAGCAAAATGGGGATAATAAGGTTTGAAGGTGCTTAAGTAGAAGAAGAAAAGGTTTGAAGGTGCTTAAGTAGAAGACAGATGAGAAGTGTCGTATCAGAAAGGTCCCTTCTGCGTAGGCCATCTGGTTCAGCTTTCTCCCACCAGCTTTGCCTTTGGAGGCTCAACCACAATGTGTTCACTTAGGCAGAAGACAGGTGCACTGCAGATATATTTTGTCAAAGCACATGAATGGAGCCAGAAGGAAAGAAACAGCCTCCAGGGTGCCATTGCAGGGAATGCAACCCTGGGTTGGACTCTGTGCTTCCAAAGCAAAGTCAGAAAAGATTATCCTGTATATCTGTTGCACATTTTATACTTAAATATCAGCTGTCCTAAAATTGGACTCCAACTCCCATAATCATGAGGCTGCTGAGGTGCCAATAACATCTGTAGTGCCATAGGCCAGCCGCCCCGGGTTATAAAGAGAGACCAATGGGTTCAAGAGCCAAGAAGCCCACCTCTTGTGGAGTGTTGATTTATCCTTAAGTTGCGTGCAAGTTGGTCACTTGAATACCACAGCAGCAAGCATCAAACACTGGCATCTGGTTGGCCACTGAGAACAAGATGCTGACCTAGGTGGGTCACCGGTTTGATCCAGCATCCCATTCTTCTTATGCTCTTAATTCCACAGTTCCATATTTCTTAGTGCTTTCTCTGACACACACATTTCCATAGCATCGCTTGACATATTTGCCTAGAGGGATTGCATAATGCAAAAGGAATATATAAGCTGGCTCACCTCTTCATCTCTTTTCTTCAAAGTGAAATAGATTAAGCTCTCTAAGTCTTCTGGAGATAGATTTCCTATCCCTGTGGTCATTTTGCTCTTTAGAATCATAGAATCATAGAGTTGGAAGGGACCATGAGGGTCATCTAGTCCAACCCCCTGCCATGCAGGAATCTTTCGCCCAACGTGGGGCTCAAATCCACACCCCAGAGATTATGAGTCTCATGCTTTACCGAGCTATCCTTCTTTGTACTACATTTACGTCAGTTGAAGAACCCTCTAAAGTATCTTTTAAAATATCTAATTTGACAACTATATCTTAAGATGGCAATGGATTCCAACTCTCCAGGTGCCAGCATTCCTGCCTCTCTCAGGCTGACTGTTTTGCAGGCATCTATGTAGACAACTCTCCCTCTTCTTGACTCCTATTCTCTGCCTGTGACTAGTGATAGCTTTGAGTGCTGTGGGTTAATCTGTCTTCCAAGTGCTAGGATTCCGTTGCCCAGATCCAGTAAGGTGTGGTTCACACAGAAACGGATTCTGCCTACTAATTGTTGTCACCACGTGGCCGAGAGTAGACACACCTAGCATCTGGCAGCTTGGGTTGCACAGGGAGGTCTGGCTCCAACCTAGCAGGCCCTCAACCATCACTGGATCTGCTTTCCTCCAAGGCCGAAATTTGTCCTAAGCACTCAGTCTCTCCCACAAGCTCTTAGGTTAGGGTGTATGAGACTGCATTTAGCAATGCAGCTAATTATCTTAAAGCCCCGCAATAAAATATTGTAATTACTTGTGGGATTATTTCTCACATTTTTCAATTATAAGGGGAAATAATTTCATAAATGTGTTTGGCTTGATATTTTTTATTTTTTTAAAAAAATAGTAGTCTTGAGCTTTGACAATTTCCCATGTCATTTCAATCTAATAGTAACACTACCACGTCATGTTTAAAATATATGTACCCCTCTCTTTATATATAAATAATAGCCTTGCTTGCTAGTAAAAGTACGTGTGACATTTTATACGTAGTTTGATCATGTGTTTTTTATGTTGTATGTGACTTAATGACAGTTTCATATTAAAACTAGTCTTTCCTTATGTACTGCTTACATATACCTGTTTTTGGGATATCAGTTCAGTACTTTTATACAATCTCAAATGTGTTCCACATTGGTGACATTTATTTTTGCAACAACTTTAAATGAAAACAAAATTAGAGCATGTCTGAAATAACACGTGCAGTAGAACTGTGGTGTGTGGCAAAGTTGATGTATGTAATTCAAATTGGAAACAAACGCCCAGACTTTGTCCATTATTATTCCTTTAGTTCAGCCTTCCCCAACAACGGGGACCCTGGAGATGTTTCTGGGCTCCAGTTCCCACCATCATCCCTCAAGCCTGGTCATGCCGGCTGATGTGAGTTGTAGTTCAGTTGAACGTCTGGAGGGTACCACGTTGGGGAAGGCTGCTTTAGTAAGAAATTTAATTACTATGTAATGCAAATGATTTCATATCATGGTGTGTGTTAAGCTACTCTATGACGTATAGGAACCATGTTTATGTCTCTGGATAGTTAGCTGGTCTTACATTACAAGCTGAGTTCTAGTAGATGATAGCAAGTGCATCAACCAGTGTAAATGCCTTAAGGCACACACAGAATTTGTGTCCGATCTAAATGGTTAAATGTTTCAATGTGCGATACCGAGAAATGGGTGCCCATTTGATTACATTACCAAAATGACAATCCTATGTTTGTTTTTTTCTTCAGGGTGTTCATCATAAAAAAAAAGAAAAATGTGAGGGTACCATATCAGAATTTTAATTCACTGCTGGAATTGTTAATATTTCAATTCACTTTTCACAAAGTTGAAGACGGACAGAATTAAGTGCTTGTAAAATGAATGTTAATAAAGTCTTGTCAAAGTAACAAAGGAGAATGGAAGGTGTTCTGTTTGTGCATGAAGCACTGCATCACATACTTGTATTAGGAAGTCATTGCATTACCCCCAGTAATGCCACCTTTTGTCACATCTTAATTGATCATTGTTGTGAATCTGAAGAATCAGGAAGAAAAGATTTTATCCTGTTTAATTCACAAACTGCTAGGTTTGATGTTTACCTGACTGCAGTGGGTGCATGCTGGAGTGGCAGCTGTATGAACTGGGCTTACCCTGTAGGCAGCAACATCTCTGCCAGAGTGCCTTGACCCATCTTCATTGCTAGCAACGGCTGCAATCCTGTGCGCATTAACCTGAATGAAAGCTCCATCATACATTGAGAGTTACTTCTGAGGAAGCCTTTAGGGTCCAGATCACAAGTTGAGTTGGCCTTGAGTTGGCTGTTACTGCTGGTCGATCAACACTGGGATTAAAATACAGAAATGCCTGTTGAGTCCAGCTGGATGTGGGAACTGCAGTCATCCTTGCCCTGGGCTGCTCTCTGTCTTAATAGAAGGCATGAGCTGCCATATAGCTAAAGTTCAATGGGCAACTTACAAGGGTTAAAAAGGCCTGCAGGTGGTCACCATGGCTGTGGATGTAGCATTCATTATCATTTTAAAAACATTTTTATTGAGATGAGGATTTACCCATATAAGGAAAAATAGCAATAGTGCAATAATGAAGCTAAAACAAATAACCAAATGAGCAGCTGCTGGATTATTGACAACAGGGCACAACATGGAATGATGATTAATGTCAATCAAGGGTAATACGTTAGTATTGTTCATTCATACATTTTGACTCATTCAGCTGGGGAAGTGTTTCCAAGTGTGGAGATGGCTTATTAGCAATAAAACATGCAGGAGCTTTGTCAGGGGCAACCCTGAAGGTTTCTGCAAAAACATTTTTAGCTACTTTAGTTCTGGGAGTTTTGTTTTTGTTTCTCTTCTACCTAAAGCATGGGAGGTAAACTCTTTAAATAAACTGCACAGCTGCTCCTCCTGGCTACAATCAACCTGTCCCAGGCATTCTTATTTATAGCAACCAATCTATTTCGGGAGTTACACTTCAGAGGTTGAAGCCACTGTGATTTAACTTTGCCTACAGTACTGCAAATGGCAGGTGTCTCCTGGTTGGAGTAGGGAGATATTTGATTTTCAGCAGTGCTGTGAGTTTTTGATCTCGCTGATAACAAGTCTGGGTGGAAAGGATTTTCTAACTGCCCAGCACTTGGAAAATGCTGCTCCTGTTCTGGCCTCTATTCCTGTATTTTCCCAGTTGAAATGTATGCAAATGATCAATACTCTGGCCTGTATTTATCATGACATTTCTCTGCTCCCCGCCAATCTATCTACTCTGATGATGCCTTTTCTCTGGGTGGGAGGGAAACGAAGGAAAAAGCAAACTATATTTGAACGTTTTCGCAGTTCGGCAAAATAAATAAATGCCTCCTTTTCAGGGGCTGCATATTGGCAGACTGGAGTTTTTGTAGGGAGCACCCAGGCGAATTTCGCTGTGCAATTTTGGGAGTGCAATTCCACGCAGCCCCGAACTCACTGGAGCAGCCCTGCGCGAGGCCACATGAGGTCTGCCCTGCTCCACAACCAACGGTGCGCCATTAAAAAAAAGCTTGCACCCAGTGGCTCTCCTGACCTCAACTGAGATCCACTTCGCCAGTGTGCAAGAGGTGGCTGAGAACAGGCAGCTATAGAAGCGCCAGGAGGGAAGGCAGCGCGCACGCGCGACCGCCCGCCCGCCATCCTCCGGCTCCGTTCGCCGGAAGTGCTTCAGAGCTTCCTGGAAACCGTTGCTTAGCAGCGGCGATGCCGCCGCGGACGGGGCCCTTAGCAACGGGAGCATGCCGGTGTGGGTGCGCGACTACAGCTGGGAGCAAACGGCCGAGGCCGTCTACCTGGTCGTCCCCTGGAGGGCCGCCCCGCTCCGCCGCGACGGCATTTTCTGCGCCGAGCGATACCTCAAGGTCTGTGGTAGCCCGGGGGGGGGGGGCAGGCAGGGCCTGGGAGTGGGGTGGCCCTCGTGCAGCTGGGGGCCGTTTGCCAGGAAAGGAAAAGAAACAGTTGTTGTAGTGACAGGGCAGGGGGCGCCACGAAGACCCTAGCGGATCGCTTGCAATGCAAGCCTGTATGTGTCTACTCAGAAGTAAATCCCAGCGAGGTTTGCCCTCATCAGGCCCACGTAGGTCTTGCAACCTTAAGCTAGTGTTGCAGCTCTTTAAGGTAGAATCATAGAACTGTGAAGTTGGAAGGGACCCTGAGGGTCATCTAGTCCAGCCCTCTGCAACACTGGAATTCTGATCGGATCTCCCCTTCTTGTTTAAGTGCTTTTCTTTAAAGGAGCCACAGAGGGATGCCTCAATCTGGACCGAAAGAGCAGCACTGGGGGTGGGGTGGGGGTGTTACTGGGTTGTTGTCTTTATTTTGATTGCATATATTGTGTTTTTTAGGTCGATCTTTTTTGTGAACCGCCTCTGAGACCTCCGGGTACAGGGCAGTATATAAATTCAATAAATAGTAATAACAATAACACAGGAGTATGCAGCTATCCCATATGGGGATCAAACCTGCAACCTTGGCGTTATCAGCACCACATTTTAACTAGGCTGACAAATGAGTTGGGGCCTAGCAGGTTCGGGGCATATATAACGTGTAAATGTTTTGGGATACATATTATTATTATTATTTATTTATTGCATTTATGGCATTTATATCCCACCTTTCCTCCAAGCAGCTAAAGGTGGTGTGAAGCTTTGACTTGTGCCCTCAGCGTGCTGCCCAAGTGTGTTTCTTAAATGCAAGCATATTCATGTTGATTTCTAAATGTTCTTCTTAGGTAAATTCTCCTCCGTTTCTATTTGAAGCCATTCTCTATGCTCCTATAGATGATGTCCGCAGTACTGCCAAAATCGAGAATGGCTCAGTTTTCTTCACCCTCTATAAAAAAGAAGCGGCCATGTGGGAATCCCTCATTATGGAAAATGGTGAGTTTTCCATTGGGTTGGTCTTAAACAAACCTTTGCTGACCTTCCTGCAGTATATTATTATATTATATTATATTATATTATATTATATTATATTATATTATATTATATTATATTATATATTTTCTTTGCCACATATATGCATCACCATACTTATTATATATTAGCACTCACAATTCCTAACATTTTATATCTGTTTTAACTAAAACTTAACAAGTGATGTGATGCCCAGATACAGCAATCAACCTGCTTTTTGTCTTACATACAATCATAACTTTTCATTTAGCAATAACCCTTATTTTTTACTATATTCAGTAAAGTTAATCCAGTTTGCCATAAAGTTATCTTGTCTTTGTTTCCTAATTTTAATAAAGTGTGTTAGTCTAGTGATTAGGGCAAACCCCTTTCCATGGGCGTAGCTAAGGGGGGCGGGGGGGGGGGCAGATGCCCCTCTCCCTAGATTCACAAATATTTTTGAAAAGCATTGAAAGTTGTTGTCTGATGTAGAGCTGTATATATCCTTTAGAACATCCACATTTCTTGCCAAGGCTTTACAGATTTGTGTAATAAAACTTAAAGGGGGAATGGGAAATTATTTTTCCTGTAAAGGTCGGGAAGTAGAAATGTAAACCACTATTATTAGCAGTATTCTTGTTATTATTATTTTTATGTGTGTAATGGCTGCTCGCTAAACACAATAAATTGAACTGAACTAAACTCAATTATCTGAGGTTCTCCCCCCCCCCCCAGCAGAAGCTTGTCCCCTGCAATGTCCTGTTTATAGGGTATTTTTACCCATGATTTCCTAAAAAAATCTCAACAACTTTGGCTGCACCTCCCCCCCCAAAAAAATCCTGGCTACACCCATGCCCCCTTCCTTTGTCAACTCATCTTTTTAACAAATGATGCAGTCAGCAGTCTCCACTTCCCCACATATTGATTGGACTCAAGGCAGCTTACAGATAAATACAAGAACTGTTAAAACATAGAAAAAATAATCATTTAAAAAAATTAAACATAGAGTTTTAGCTGCTCTTGCCATATAAGAAACACCGGTTCTAGTATACTTTCATATCACACAGTCCCTTTTACATGACTTTTTATTTTTATCCAATATTTCTTTGCCATATCACATTCCTGCCACATGTGGAACAAGTCACCCTTCTTTTAAAATATGTGGGCAGCATTGTGTTTTACCTTGCCACCCATGGTTTATGTGTGCTGCTGGTGGCAGAAACTAAACTAATCACATTGGTAAACTGCTCTGTGTAAACTGGTTATCTTCATAATTTGGCAGTGGATGAGAGGCCAAACAGTTTGATCCAAAAGCCAGAAGCAGCATTATAAAATTGGGAAGTAAGAGTGAGCTAAAATGTCAAGCTGCAGTGATAACCCCTCCAGCCAGTGCTGCAAAGGCAAAGAGGGGTGGGTAAGTAGTAATTAATTTGTCCACAGAAGGGTTTAGTCTGCAAGGAGTCCTTGGCTCCTCCCCATGGATTGCTTACTGCTTCAGGGGGCATGATCTTTAGGTCCTCTTCTTGCCACTACTGTCCAGGGAGAACAATTCAGTTCCCAACTCCTTGGCTGCAGCTTTGTCACTGGAAGTCTCTTTTCCCCTTCCTTCCTGCTGTTGGATGAGGGGATGGAAGGAGTTGCCCAATCAGCAGTGTTTGGCTTGCCTTACTGCCCCGAGAAGAACAGTGCCTGAATATCACTGCAGCTGACACAGTTTCAGAATCTCTCATTTCTCATACCTCAATTGTACTATCACACCTATTGGTCTTTTAATTGATATTGGAATGGTTCTCTTCAGGGGACAAGGGAGAAATGCAGAGAATCCGAGAGGATGCTGTGCGCAAAGCACAAGAAGACGCAAAAGCAGAAGCAGAAGCAAAAGCTGCTCAGAAACGAGAGCGCAGCAAGTTTGCTGTGGAGGCCACAATTAAGGTAAATCAGGTGCTGCCTGAGTCATCCTTACGAGCAGAAAACAGGATTGCAAATAATGGATAACCAATATTACACCTACTGACAATATTATAAAGGTAAAGGGACCCCTGACCATTAGGTCCAGTCATGGCCGACTCGGGTTGTGGCGCTCATCTTGCTTTATTGGCCGAGGGAGCCGGCGTACAGCTTCCGGGTCGTGTGGCCAGCATGACTAAGCCGCTTCTGGCAAACCAGAGCAGCGCACTGAAACGCCATTTACCTTCCCACCGGAGCGGTACCTATTTATCTGCTTGCACTTTGACGTGCTTTCGAACTGCTAGGTTGGCAGGAGCAGGGACTGATCAACGGGAGTTCACCCTGTTGCGGGGATTCGAACCGCGACCTTCTGATCAGCAAGTCCTAGGCTCTGTGGTTTAACCCACAGCGCCACCAGCGTCCCTTATTATATTATAATATTATACCTACTGGCAATATTATACCTACTGACAAATGTTTCTTCAGATGCTACAGTTTGCATTGCAGCCCTAAAGTTAACATGGGTGGAAGCTACATACATATTAAAAACACTGTGAAAATGCTTTCTTTAAAAATGTTTTGAAAAATGCATTGAATTTGGCATATCACATTCTTGCCATGTGTGGAACAAGTCACCCTTCTTTTTTATGTATATGGGCAGCAGTGTGTTTTACCTTTGCTGGGTATCCAGCAAAAGTAATGTGCTATATCCTCCACCCCCTCCTTCATAAGAGTTACTGTGTTGAATATAAGAGATAAGTCATGAATGACTTTGCACCTTAAAAGTAGTTGTAGTGCAGCGTTTGATGGTTCTGCAATTCAATCAGCTAGAAGATGCGGAAAGAGAAAGGATAGAAGAGCTGAAAGAAAAGGAGCGGAAAAAAGCCACTGAGGAGATTGAGAAATGGAAAGAGCAGAACGAGAAACAAAAGAAGATTCATTTTCGTCAGCCACATCAGGAACACAGAAAAACCCCAGAGCAAAGCAAGCAAGAGAATAAAAGGAAAGTGAAATCTTCAAGTAGAGGAACATCCAAGTCAGGTACATCTACAGGAGGTAAAATGTTCTTCCTGTGTTCAAAACATACTAAACATTTTAACCTTCCACTGCTTTTGGCTTGTGAAACCATTTCTAATCTGTCTTCACCCTAGTATCCGGGCTCAGCATTATTGCTCCATTTTTTATTTCAGCTGCTTTTATTCCTTGCTAAAGTATCAGCACAGTACTTTCCTCCTTTGTGGCATCTCCTGGTGGTCCTAGGACTTTCCAGTATTGACAGTACACAATAGGTTATCTGTAATTGGTTTTATATGTTCTCCATGATTATTTGTTGTTTATATTTTATATAAGCCCCAGTTGCCTTTTTGACTTTTTTTAAAAAAATGATTTAAATTATGACATAAATTATCTAAAGGTGTTCCCATCCTGAGAGTTAGCTTGCCTGTTAGTGTTTCCCCTGAGGTCTTTTTCTTCCTTCTCAGTGGCTTGCACCATCAGATGCACATGTGCTGGTGTGCTTCTTTGGGCCTTCAGGATCCCACCAGGCACTACCCCCAGGATATTGGATGCTCTAATCAAAGCAAATGCCAAATGTTTATCTCAGCAGTGGTGATACAAATAACGAGACATTTTACATGCAGCTTCAGCCCTGTTAGTTTTACCGTATTTTTTGCTCTATAAGACTCACTTTTTCCCTCCTAAAAAGTAAGGGGAAGCGTATGTGCGTCTTATGGAGCGAATGCAGGCTGCACAGCTATCGCTGAAGCCAGAACAGCAAGAGGGATCGCTGCTTTCGCTGCACAGCGATCCCTCTTGCTGTTCTAGCTTCTGAGATTCAGAATCTTTTTTGTCTTGTTTTCCTCCTCCAAAAACTAGGTGCGTCTTGTCGTCTGATGCGTCTTATAGAGCGAAAAATACGGTAAATAATCTGTACTTGTATCATCCTGCCAACGCCTGCCAAATAAAGGTTAGAAAGAGGAAACCTATTTAGATCTGTGCTCAAGACTCTTCTTTTCCCTCCCTGGTTGCTGTGAACTGATACATTGAAAAATTAATTCATTATGTATCATGATTATTGCAGATACAATTTCTGGAAATATGTTTTCAGAGAAGCTGAAGGAAGAATCTATCCCTGCTCCGCGATCTGCCAGTAGCATTGAAATAAAATTCACCCCTCGCGTCTTTCCTACAGCTCTCAGAGAATCCAGGATTCCAGAAGAGGAGGAGGTAGGGAGACCCAGCTGCTCTGCTGTGGCTTCAAGGCATGCTGAGGAGCTGCAGTTGTAGAGTGGGGCGTGGGGGTGGGCAGGCCTCTGGCATTATTTTAACCACTTTAGAAAAAAGAATCTGGATAGACAATCCCACACGTAGAAAGCGAAAAATAAAGGTACTTTGAAAAGATCATAAAGTGATGTGGCCTTTAAATGGAGGGAGAGGATTTGTCCTACTGATTGCTAATGATGTCATAGATACTGTCCAGTAGGGGTCAGTGACACTTCTTCAGTCATGTTCCTCACAGCAATTGAAATTGCAATGTTTGGGCTAGCTGCAGGCAGGAAAGCATGTTCTCCTGTCAGTGAAATGTTGGCAATGAAATAGCCCCACAACACACACGGCAAATTGAGGGAAGACTTCAGCCATTGAGAATTAACTGTGCACTTATGATGTTGTAAACTGACGGTTTGGAAAGGCCTGTATGCTATTAATTCAGAGGACAGTGGAAGCAGGCTGTAAACAAAGGGAAAGGAGAGTGTTTTTTTGTGTGGAATGTGGTTTTCTTTATGAATGTATGCATGTACTGCTATGACTTGTAAAAGTAAGCAGTGCCTGTCCACCAAAAGGGATTATGACAATGACCCTTACCACAAACTAGAGCAAAGGTAATGCACAAACACTGCAGAGAAACTGTACGCAATGCTTCTCTGGAGGTACTGATTTTCTATCACAAAAGACACAAGCAAACAAGCCTGAGTTAACTGAAAGTTATCAACAGCCATTGGCCATAATAACTCAGTGGAACTTTCCATGCGCAGAGGCACCCTTCCTCCATAAATTGGTTGCTGAAGGGGAAAGCAAATGACAAGGGAGAGGGTTGGTTCCAGGCCCTGCCTGTGGGCTCCCCAGAACTACTTGGTCTGCCACTGTGGGAAGAAGCAGGATGTTGAGCTAGGTGGACCCACCTTGACCTGATCAATTTGGGCTCTTCTGGCATTCTAAATCTGGAACCCTTTGGAAGTCAAATGCCAATACACTTGGTGTTCAGTATTGTTGCCATACACTGGCATATTCACTTGCATTTGCTAAATAGGGCAATTGAATATACTTGTACTGTTTTAGGCACAAAGCACTGCACATGTATTTTATTCACAGTGGCTATGTAAGCAAGCAGAGGCTCGCAGAATCATAAATTCAGACATTGCTGAGCTAGAAGATTTAAAAGAAGAGGAGAAGAATCCAGATTGGTTGAAAGACAAAGGAAAGTGCGTTGGATGTTGCTTCAAAGAATGTGTAAAATCACTTTTATCTCATATGTAATAATGGTTTGCTGTTTATGGGGGAAAGGGAATGAAGTAGCAACAAGTTGGATGGGCAGTGTATGTGTGTTTGTGGTTCAGTGCAGGCTTTTGCGATTCTTCCCAAGCTCTGCCAGAATGGCAACAATTATGAATCCCGGTGGGAGTCCTAGAAGTAAAATTTAGTTGGCTACAACCCTTAGTCCTTTTGGAAATGTAATAACTAGACTATTCTGTATACTCTTATCTTTTTAGTAAAATGTTTGCAACGGGAAATTATCTTGCTGCTGTCAATGCCTATAATTTGGCAATTCGTATCAGTAATAAGATTCCAACATTGTACTTGAATCGAGCTGCCTGCCACCTTAAGCTGAGAAATCTACACAAGGCGATTGAAGATTCCTCAAAGGTATTTGCTTTTATCAAAGCTTTCAGGTCTGTAGCAAAACTCTGTATCACATTCATTTGTCACCCTACTGCGACTATACAAGCCTTACAGTATCATGTGAAATACTGTTATTGTTTAACACCAAGTAATTATAATTTCATCAAATATCAACATTTCCCAAAATTGACACCTAACAAAATGAAATTCTGTAAAAATCTGTTGTGGCATCATCTAGGTTAGCTGGAACTTTATTAGAATTTGCTGTCTGCCATAGATTTTTGTTTGTTTGTTTCATGAGAATATTTGTAAGCTGACTTGAGAGCCTCTTGGGGCTATAAAGCAGGATATAAAATATATATAATAAAATTGGCTGATGCCACTGTGTTAGGATTACAAAACGGTTGGGTTCAAGGGCAAGTTCATGCTCCCCCTCCCCCCCTTCTTTGTGTGTGTCACTCGTAAGGGTGTATGTGCACTATGCAGCTGTCAACTGATAAGCCTGGTTTTGCTACTTTAAATAAGGGTCTGATACTGTCCTTGCCTGCAGCCTGTAGTAGTTTCCTTACCAGTCTACTTACTGCCCTCTTTTATTATTATAATCTGCTAATTGATATGCCTCTTAATGGCCACATGACTTCTAAGTGGTTTACAAAATATGAAAACTAATTGTGCAATGTTGTTAAAATGCAGTAAAATACACCATTATTAAAATACATATTAAAATAATCTCAGTAAAAATGTCAAAATATAAATGGCTGTAGCTCAGTAGTGGAGCATCTGCCTTGCATGCAAAACCAGCATGAGAACCATCGTGATGGGGTTAGAGTATTGGACCAGGGCGTGAATCCTCACTTGGCCATGACCCTTACTGGATGGCCTTGGACCAGTCACTGCCTCTCAGCCCAATCTACTTCACAGGGTTGTTGGGGGGGTTAAATGAGGAGGAGAACCATGTGAACTACCTTGAGTTCCTTGGAGGAAAAGGTGGCATATGAATGATGATGATGGTGGTGGTGAAGAAGAATAGGCCCCATGTTCAGTTCTTGGTGGCATCTGCAGGTAGGGCTGAGAGAGACTCCTGCCTGAAACTCTGAGAGCTCTGGAGAGCTGCTTCCGGTCAGTGTCAATACTGCTGAGCTAGATAGACCGATGGTCTGACTCAGTATAAAGCAGCTTCCTTTTCTATAGTGAAAATATACAGTAAAACAGTTGGGCAGTTAAAGCAAGAGAGCTGCGGTCTGTGCCCATTTGTGCACCAGGTAGCAATATGTTGTAGCTGCTGCCAGTGCCGGATTTACATAAAAGCTAAACAAGCTATAGCTTAGGGCCTCTAATTGTGATATTGATTAAAATAAAAATAAAAATACAGATACCCACTAAGACTTCAGACACCTCAGCCAAGGCTCAGATTGTTTTGTTTGTGCTCCAGGGTGGTCCAGCAGAGAGGTACTTGGCATGTTTGTGTCTCTGCAAATGAAGGCAAGGAACCTGATAGATTTGAAAACAAATGCTGGCAAATGCATGTGTGAGTCGTACACTGTCTTCAAGGGACAGCTAAGCTGACTTCCAAGCTTGTGTGTTTTATTTTTCAAGGCCCTGGAATTACTGACTCCTCCTGTTCCTGACAATGCTAATGCTAGAGTGAAAGCTCATGTGAGGCGTGGGGCAGCATTCTGTGGACTGGAATTGTATGCTGAAGGTAAAGGAAAGATACATGCTGAAGATAACATTCCTGCATTTGTTGGGATTTATTGTATGATATGAACAAGACTTTGTTAATCTGCACTTTTTATTTTGCTTGTTCATCCAGAAAGTTAAATCTTTTAAAATTTTAGTTTTGTTTTATTTATGGAGATGGGATGATGCAATACAAGGCATTTGCCCGACTCAAAATAGACCTAATGACATCAACGGACTTAATGAACTTCTGCCCATTGATTATTTCAGTAGGTCCACTTTGAATTATTTGCATCACCCACAGTCTGTTAACACACTGTTACCCGCAACCAATAGAAATAAAACCACAAAAGTGGTTTTTTCTACAAGTACTATTCCTGTTAGATGAAATATTTAAGTATATTGGATAGTGTGTTGCATTGGAACACTTTATTTTCTAAACTAGCTTTCTTTGCCCAATGTAAAAGTGAACAGAAAAGTCTTCTGTATCTTTCTTTCCTTTTCCAAGTAGTTTCTCTCTTTGTAAATATATTTGTTTGCTACCTTGTTTCCTTTAGCTTTACTGTTCATCTAATTTGGAGCTTGACAAAATGCTTCCTTACTTCAATCTGCTTTCATCATTTCTAGCACCTCTAGATTTCTCTAGTAAAATAATTGGTATGTTTTGCCTTTAGCTGTATTTTCCTTGTCCAGTACATTTCCCCAAAGAAAATTATGTAATACTTCTCCCTAAATTTCTGGGAATTGGAAGGTGAGCAGCCATTATGTCCCACTTCTCCCCTCCAATGTAGCACAAAGTAACTCAAAAGACAAGGCAGCAAAACACCCATTTCCCTGTTTGTTCACTCCATGCAGGTGCTTTTGAGAAAAAAGAAATGCACAGCTTCTCAGCCTGCTACACATAACCATAGTTTTATCAGTGACTCAGCACAGTCGTGTTCCTGTTGTCAATATCTAGAAATCTAACTTGCAGTTCTGCAAAGTACTGGTTTTTTATGGGTGGCTGCAGGGAGCCTTTGGGTTCCGAGTCAAACCTGAAGAGCAGGCATTGCTTGTATTCTGTTTTAGAGATTTCCTTGCCTGTAAATACCAATGTTTATTAAAGGAAAATCTGTCCGTCTGTTTCCCAGGTCTTGCTGGTATAAAGACTTTATGCTAAAGGAAGTGTAGAATAGCAACAATAAAGTAGGGTACTACCAATGGCCTCTAAAAATGTCCCGGCTAGGCCATGTTATAGGACTAAGAAGCACATTCTGTATTGGTCAGCAAGACAATCTAACTCCTAGCCAGGCAGCAGCAGGGTGTAACGAAGTGGTAGAGCCAGGGCTGCATCCCCATTGCTCACATTATCCAGAAAAGATGGTGGAGGGGGGTACAAATGGTAGAACCAGTGGATCTCAGGCCACCAACTTAGCCCTTTCCCATACCTCCATTTGGGGGCTTTGGGGATTCCACAGGCAGAAGAGGGGCTTTGGATTGCAGCCCAGAGCTATAATCCAGGGATGGGGAACTCCAGATGTTATTGGATTCCCAATTCTTAGTAGTCCCACTAGCGTGGCCAGTTGTCAAGGATAGTAGGCTGTCCAACAGCATCTGGAGGGCCATAGGTTCTTCACCCCCAGTGCAATCCTATACATACAGTACTTACCTGTGATTAAACCCCTTTGAAGACAGGACTAAAAGGGGTTTCTTGTGTGTGTGATTCTTGTGGCTGATTAGCTGATTTCCCTGGTCAAAGGTCAGAGGGGGCAGGGTTTCTGTTGAGGCAGGTGATTAGCTGTGGGAGGAGCTTATCAGTGTTTGCAGGGCAGCGGCGCGCGCCTATCAGCGCGCGCAGTTTGAACCATCTTTTAGATTTAGGGGAGCTAGTCTCAAGCCCAAAGACACATTCTCAAAATGGAGGGGGAGGGAACAGCTGCAGTCGCCTGCGGTTCCTGTGCAATGTTTGCCATCTTGCCAAAGGTTGCAGGCAGCTTTACGTGCAGCAATTGCATGTTGATTGCCCTCCTAAAAGACAAAGTCCAGCAACTGGAGGAACGTGTAGCTACGCTCCAAAGAATTAGAGAGCTGGAGCTCTTCTTGGAAGCAACAGAGCACACCGTCTCCACCAAGGAGGAGACAGGGGACTCCCCTGAGAAGGAGGCTAGTTCACCAACACAGGAGCCCGATATGTGGAGAAACGTGACTCAAAGAAGTAGGAGGCCCAGGGTTCGCTCTGATTGTCTAGAAATACACAATCGCTTTGAGGTCCTCTCCCCTAGCATGGAAGACGAAGAGCAGACTCCATTTGAGGATATGTCCCTCATTACAGTCGATCACGTATATGAAGATGAGCAGCAAAGTCAGTCCTCAGGGAATGTGCAGGCGACCTTGGAACGGACCGCTCACGGAAGAACCCTGACCAAACCTAAGAGAAGGCGTGTAGTGGTGATAGGGGATTCCCTACTGAGGGGAACAGAAGCAGTGATCTGTGGGCCTGACAAGATGTCTCGGGAAGTGTGCTGTCTCCCCGGGGCTAAGATCCAAGATGTAACTGAACGACTGCCAGGAATCATAAAACCCACTGACAAATACCCCTTCCTCTTGGTTCATGTGGGAACCAATGACACTGCAAGCAATAGCCTCCAGAAGATCAAAAGAGACTACGAGGCTCTGGGCAGGAAATTGAAGCAATTAAATGCACAAATCGTCATCTCATCTGTCCTCCCAGTTGAACAACGTGGCCCAGGGAGAGAGAGGAAAATAGTGGAAGTAAACAGCTGGCTTCGCAAATGGTGTAAACAGGAACGGTTTGGATTCTTAGATCACGGACTGCAGTTTCTTGAGGATGGACTTCTGGCAAGCGATGGGCTGCACCTCACAACGGTTGGGAGGAATGTTTTTGCCAAAAAACTAAGAAACCTCATCAGGAGGGCTTTAAACTGACTAATGTGGGGGAGGGAGACCGTGCTCCTGAAGGTAGGAGTCTATTAATTGATGAAGATGATCATCCAAATGCCATAGACCAAATGGAGCAAACAGCAAGCAGACCTAGTGGTGGGAGGAAAAAATCCTTAAATAAGAGACACGGGGGAATGACTAATGGACTTCAATGTCTGTACACTAATGCACAAAGCATGGGAAATAAACAAGATGAGCTTGAGCTCTTGGTACAGCAAACTAAATATGACATAATAGGCATCACTGAAACCTGGTGGGATAAGTCCCACGATTGGAATGTAAAAATGGAGGGATACAATCTATTTCAGAGAAACAGACCAGACAAGAAAGGAGGAGGAGTGGCGTTATATGTCAGGGATGTGTATACCTGTGAAGAGATCCAAGATTTAGAACCTCAAAGCCAAAGTGAGAGCATTTGGGTCAAAATTAAGGGAGAGAAGAATAATAGTGACCTCATTGTGGGAGTTTACTATAGATCCCCAAGCCAAACGGAGGACATAGATGATGCCTTCCTGGAACAGATGGCCAAGCATGCAAAAGGAAGGGAGATAGTAGTAATGGGGGACTTCAATTACCCAGATATTTGTTGGAGGTCAAACTCAGCCAAGAGCATAAGGTCAAACAGATTCCTCACTGGCCTTGCAGACAACTTCATTGTCCAGAAAGTGGGAGAAGCAACAAGAGGAACAGCCATTTTAGATCTGGTCCTAACCAATGTCGATGACCTGGTTAATGGGGTAGAAGTGGAAGGATCATTAGGCGCAAGTGATCATGCTCTTCTGAAGTTTACTATACAACGGAAAGGAGCAGCCAAGCATACTAGGACTCAATTTCTTGACTTTAAGAAAGCCGACTTCATAAAACTTAGGGAAGTGCTAGGTGAGATCCCATGGACAGTAATACTAAAAGGAAAGGGAGTTCATGATGGCTGGGAGTTTGTTAAGAGGGAGATAGTAAAAGCACAACTTCAGGCAATACCAATGAGACGGAAACATGGAAGGTGCCTAAAGAAGCCAGGGTGGCTATCTAAAGAACTTTTAACTGAGTTAAGATTAAAAAAGGATGTGTACAAAAAATGGAAAAGGGGGGAAACCACCAAAGAGGAATTCAAACAAATAGCCAGCACGTGTAGACACAAAGTCAGAAAAGCTAAAGCACAGAATGAACTCAGGCTTGCTAGAGAGGTTAAAAGCAACAAAAAAGGCTTCTATGGGTATGTTCGTAGCAAAAGGAAGAACAAAGAAACAGTGGGGTCACTCAGAGGAGAAGATGGTGAAATGCAAACAGGGGACACAGAAAGGGCTGAACTCCTCAATGCCTTCTTTGCCTCAGTCTTCTCCGATAAAGAAAACAATGCCCGACCTGAAGAATTTGGAGGAAATGATTCAGCAGAGGAAACACAGCCCAGAATAACTAAGGAGATAGTACAAGAATACTTGGCTAGTTTAGATGTATTCAAGTCTCCAGGGCCAGATGAACTGCATCCAAGAGTATTAAAAGAACTGGCAGATGTGATCTCAGAACCACTGGCAGTCATCTTTGAGAATTCCTGGAGAACAGGCGAAGTCCCGGCAGACTGGAGGAGGGCAAATGTTGTCCCTATTTTCAAAAAGGGGAAAAGAGAGGACCCAAATAATTACCGCCCAGTCAGTCTAACATCAATACCAGGGAAGATTCTGGAGCAGATCATTAAGCAAACAATCTGTGAGCACCTAGAAAGGAATGCTGTGATCACCAATAGTCAGCATGGATTTCTGAAAAATAAGTCATGTCAGACTAACCTGATCTCATTTTTTGACAGAATTACAAGCCTGGTAGATGAAGGGAACGCAGTGGATGTAGTCTACCTTGATTTCAGCAAGGCATTTGACAAGGTGCCCCATGATATTCTTGTAAAGAAGCTGGTAAAATGCGGTCTTGACTATGCTACCACTCAGTGGATTTGTAACTGGCTGACTGACCGGACCCAAAGGGTGCTCATCAATGGTTCCTCTTCATCCTGGAGAAGAGTGACTAGTGGGGTGCCACAGGGTTCTGTCTTGGGCCCGGTCTTATTCAACATCTTTATCAACGACTTGGATGATGGACTCAAGGGCATCCTGATCAAATTTGCAGATGACACCAAACTGGGAGGGGTGGCTAACACCCCAGAAGACAGGATCACACTTCAAAACGACCTTGACAGATTAGAGAACTGGGCCAAAACAAACAAGATGAATTTTAACAGGGAGAAATGTAAAGTATTGCACTTGGGCAAAAAAAATGAGAGGCACAAATACAAGATGGGTGACACCTGGCTTGAGAGCAGTACATGTGAAAAGAATCTAGGAGTCTTGGTTGACCACAAACTTAACATGAGCCAACAGTGTGACGCGGCAGCTAAAAAAGCCAATGCAATTCTGGGCTGCATCAATAGGAGTATAGCATCTAGATCAAGGGAAGTTATAGTGCCACTGTATTCTGCTCTGGTCAGACCTCACCTGGAGTACTGTGTCCAGTTCTGGGCACCACAGTTCAAGAAGGACACTGACAAACTAGAACGTGTACAGAGGAGGGCAACCAAAATGGTCAAAGGCCTGGAAACAATGCCTTATGAGGATCGGCTAAGGGAGCTGGGCATGTTTAGCCTGGAGAAGAGGAGGTTAAGGGGTGATATGATAGCCATGTTCAAATATATAAAAGGATGTCACATAGAGGAGGGAGAAAGGTTGTTTTCTGCTGCTCCAGAGAAGCGGACACGGAGCAATGGATACAAACTACAAGAAAGAAGATTCCACCTAAACATTAGGAAGAACTTCCTGACAGTAAGAGCTGTTCGACAGTGGAATTTGCTGCCAAGGAGTGTGGTGGAGTCTCCTTCTTTGGAGGTCTTTAAGCAGAGGCTTGACAACCATATGTCAGGAGTGCTCTGATGGTGTTTCCTGCTTGGCAGGGGGTTGGACTCGATGACCCTTGTGGTCTCTTCCAACTCTATGATTCTATGATTCTATGATTCTATGACTTACTTGTAAGTCAATATGCACAAAAGTAGATGCTTCTTCTAATTCTACTTTATAGTATGTTGCTGCCATTGTGTGATTAAAAAGCATACTAAATTAACCCTAGGTCTCCAAGATTATATTGCTGCTCTCAGGATTGAGCCCACAAACAAAAATGTAGAAGATGATGCTGAGAAGATTCGACGCATAATTCAAGGAAATGAATGATTCATGGAGGTGGAGAATGCAGATTTGGTGATCAGCTATCATGTCCATGCTAGTAATGTTGATACTTATCCTTGGAAGATATTTTGTTGGTGTATTAAATAAGTAGTTGGATATTCCTCTTCTTTAGCTCAAGTATAGTAGTTAACAACTATGGCGACATTTGAGGGCCTTTATAAGAATAAAATATAAAAATGCTTTCTTAAACTTAGAACACATATTTTCTTATCTTGCACAATAAACAAATAGAAAAGCCTAACTTTGCTTAAGTTTGGATTTGTTTTAAAACTTGGGAAAAATAACTTGTAGTGTTAGATCATATTGCATAATTTATGAAATATGATGTCACAATTCATAAGGTGATAGAATTAATAGCAACTAGTCTACATAGCTTTTCAATGATAAGAGGTACAGTCAAATACTCCCTTGAAGAAAACCTCACCAAAAATACATGCCACTTCTATTTATTTCTAAAAATCAAATTATAATGTGCAATATGTAAGATATACTGTAATCAAAGCCTATTTGTTCCTCTGTAAAAATCCATAACCAAACATTATTGAAAGGTTTAATCAGAAAACTGTAGGCTTATAAGAATGTTTCTGTTGTGTCAGTTCTCCAGGGGACTCCATGACCCTCCTTTTTTTTGGCTCTGTTTATTGCCATGCAAAAGATGGCTTAACTGAAGGCTTAAGAACATTTGTCAATTCAAAATGTACCTCAGTGATCCCTCTCTTAACATGAGAAGTGGTACTCCTTGAGCTACAATGTCCTGAAGCTTGTTATTTCTTGGATTTGTAGGGCTTGGTCCTCTTACAAACTACTAAAGTACTGCCTTTCTGGAATATTTGTATAACCATTTCCATAGTTATAGGGCTGGCAAAAAGGCGTACATGAAAAATGTTTCTGAATGTGGAAAAGTCCTCAATCCTACCGGAAAAACACCAAAAAGTTTTTTTGTTTTGTTAATCCCATGCAACATTTTGTCTCTAGTTCTAATTCCTGATATGAGGAAGAAAACTCATGTTGGTGAGAGGAGCACTTCTTGATGCCAGCAACCCTCTAGGGAGCCAGCACGGAAGCCTAGTTCTCACTCAGTTTAAAACAAAGTAGTGTCTGTGCAGCATCACCACAGACTGCAGTTGGGTGCTCTGAAAACTGAATGCTTCTTCATACTAAAGCCAGCATGGCAGTGTCCTGCATATTTAAAAAACAATCAGTTACATCAAAGTCTAGGATTAAACTTTCTCCCCAACATACATAAGAGAGAGGAGCATTAAATCATGCAAGTTTTCACCTGCATTCAGATATTAGTCTCTTACCTCAGTAAAAACTAGATCTTAGAATTCCATTTGATTATCTTCTGACTTTATTTGCTAGCATACTTAATAGGATGTTGAACCACGTATTTTTACTGGTAAGGCCTTATTGAAATCAGACTTACTTTCAATAAAGATGTTTCAGTATTAGATTATTAAACAAAAAAACCAGACTGTTACTCTCTTATCTGCTTTATTATTTTAACAGATAACAAAAACACACTACTAGATTTTATAAAGTGTGCATAAGATCTGAGTGATCACAAACTTTGCTTTTGTCAGTGCCAGTGTTAATACCATTAAATCGTGTCATCCCACAAGTAAACAAATGATTTGTGAAATTATTGTCCTTTGGACAGAATTTACAAGGTACCATTTGTGTGGTAGGCGGTATAGCACCGTATTCACCTGATGTTGTTTTATAGAGCAAAAGCTGGGGCTTAGTTAAGAAATTGCTAGAGGTGAGAGTCTTTGCCTCCAACATACAGGAAAACACAGGATTGCCAGGGTTTGCACATGGATGCCACTGGACAGAGGCTGTGTTCTTTGCACCACCGCTTGGTTTTGTTTCTGGCTCAGAAGTCATTTTCAGTTCCTGTGCAAAAGTAGAAAAATTAAGAGGTTCCATAAGAGCATAGGTAGTTAAATGACATATTTAAATCTAGCTTTATAGATGGTTCACTTTTAGAAACTGAGCTGGCACAGCAAGGAGGTAAATCCTGTTGAGCTCAATGAAACAACTTCTTCTTCTTCTTCTTGAAATTTGTATACCACACTATATCTGTAGATTTCTGGCAGGTTCACAACATAAAATTACAATATAAAAAGCACACGATACATAATAAAAACAAAAACAAAGATAACTCAATAATCCCCCTTCCACAACACATTTAAAAGAGCATTGGATGTCAATCAGCCATACTATTTTTTTATTATGAGTCGAAGTATTTAGGACCAACTGAGGTGCTTGATCCTTGCATGGCTGTCTTCCTTATATGCAAGTGACTTGGAAAAACCTTTACCCCTCATTAAAAGGAGCCCTGCTACAGATTTAAGGGGCCCAGTGTGACCTTTGTAGCCCCAATGAAGTTCCTCTGAGCTATATGCTGTCACAAACTGATTGGACTGCCTCAGAACTACTCATACATAAAAGCTCAGTGTCCTGTATTTTTGTCTCACATCTCAGAAAGAAATGTACTCTTAAAAAAACCCAACAACTTCAGTTTCTAAAAAATGATGCTCTGTTCTGCTTCTTAATACCGATTTACAAGATACTACTAAAATGAGAAAAGCGGCAGGGAGCACCGCTCCTAAAAAGGCCGTTCTTTGCTGTGATGTAGGCAGCTAGCTAGGCCGGGCAAGAGAGTCGTCTGCCCCCCATTCTCCCACTACAGCCGCTGGGCTTTGAGGGCCAGGCTCCGCCGAGCCGAGCGACCCCAAGAAAGACAGCACCCCACTCCTTACCGGCCGGCGGCGAGAGCTCGGGCCTCCCGACTGCGAAGGATGCGGATGCTGCGCCGGGCTGGCCGCGTCACCATGGCAACTGCCTCAGCATCTCCACACATCACGCGTCCCCCGCCGCGTCGCCGCACCCTTTGTTGACTCGGCGTCCGGGTCTCCGCCAGCGCTGGCCCCGCCCCGCAGCGCCCGCGGCTCCTTGGGGCCTGTAGTCCCCGCGCGCCTCCCTCTGCCGCCGCGCCTGGCAGAGGCGAACTACCGCTCCCAGGGTTCGTCCGGGCCCCGCGGGAATGCGCAGGCGCAGTGCTCGCCTCCGCCTTTCCGGCTGCTTGTTTGTTGTTCTGGCGAAGGAAGGAGGCGGCGGCGACGGCGGCGGCGGCGGCCGTGACAGCAGCAGCAGCAGCGGGAGCAGCCCGGCCCGAGCGCGGCTCACATTCCCCGGCCTCTGCCCCTCCTGAGCTCCTCGCCCTCAGGGGGCCGGGCTCGCTCAGGTAGGCCCGGCCGGGAAGGTCTCCTCGCCATCGGGCACCTGCGCCCTTTGCCCAGCCAGGCCCCGAGAGGCCTCGGAAGGGGGCGGGCAGGTCTACTCGGGAGGAAGCGGGCTTCGGAAGGCTGCCTCCTGCTGCAGGCCTCGCTGTCTTCGGCCGGCCGAGGGACAAGCCGCACTTTGCAGTTCAGGGGTTTCCAAACATAGCTGTCAACTTTCAGATTTGAAAATAAGGGATCAGCAGCCTCACCTGTCCCGGGGAGAGTCTACAGGATATCTAACAATCCGGGATAGCAGCGGGAAGCGGCGCTGGAATAACGGAATTTCCCGCAAAAAGAGGGAAGGTTGACAGCTATGTTTCCAAAGCAGAGGCGCCTCTGGATTAGTGGCTGGTTGGCCCTTCCCTGAACTGGAACTTTTGAGAATAGCACAGAGTCGCGCAATTATTTCGCTCCCTGAGTGCAACTACTCCAAAGCCTCCCCTTGGCGCAGGTGGAGGTGGGTGACAACTTGGCTCCTTCAGGGGAAGGCGAGGCTGCAGCAGCATCCCCTGCCTGTCCTTCTCTCAGCAGCTGCAGGGGGTCTTGGGATTCTCAGGCTGGCCCTGGAAAGTGTTCTGCTCTGTGACAGCTGACTCAGGAGAGGCACTGCCGGTTCTTGACCAGTGCCTGGATGCAGTGGTGGGCTGGGTGAATCCTGACAAGGCAGTTGCTGTGGGAATTGGTTGCCTGCCCAATGGAGTTGAATTGCCCCTTAAGGAGCACATGTGTCATCTAGGGGGACTCTTAGATCCAGCGTTGGTGATGGAGGCTCATGTTGCTTCCATGGCTAGGAGTGCCTATAGGCCAGCCATTCCTGTGGCCCATGCATTGGTCTTATCATAGTTTGTTTACGGCCATGTGCTTTATTTGGGGCTGTATTTGGGCTTTGTTTGGAAAGTGAAGCTGGTGAGTGGGGTAGCTAGCTGAAAATGTATAGCAGTTCTAAAGGAAGAGCATTGGAGGCCAGTTAACTACTGAGTCGGGTTCAAGACACATGTGTTGGCTTAGGACCTACGTATTTTCTGATCCCTTGCCTCACAGATTTAGCTGACACCAACCCTGATAAATTTCAGGCAATTTAGTAAAGACATTTTTATTTGCTTTGGCATTTGGTTAGTTGATTGAAGGAGATGTTGCAGTTCTGTGACATCATTTAGGATTGATTTTAATGAAGATCAAGAACCTAAATGAAATAAGTAGCACACTTGTAACTAGATGTACTTTGATGGGAAGCTAACATTCCTCATGACCTCTGGTCAGAGGGTGTGATGGACAACATGGGGAAATTAGTTTCTTTCTTCCTAGGAGAGAGCCCCAAAACAGAATCCTAATCAGGGAACAGCCCTGCCATATTTTAGACATTTCCCCATTAATTTAAAAGATTTTTCTAAAAATTGCCAGAGGTGACTGCCTGAATCACTATTAAAACAATGCAACAATTTAAAAGCTAAACTGTAAGGAGTATAAAAAAGTAAGATAAATCATTACCTATACAAACTAGAGTGTTCCTTGGTGGGGTGTAATTATAGCATCCCTGCAAATCAGTTTCTGGAAGCTGCTAGCCCACCTACCCACAAATTCATGTGTTAAGATATTTGTGTTTTAGAAGGGAACGACTTTCATGGCTGGTTACCTGGAATAATTTCTCCCTTGCTGCTAAGGCAGTAGCTAATCAAGTGGCTTTAGAAGTACAAGTTGTACAAATAAAAAAAATACAGAGCGATCAATAGCAGCCATTGTATGCAAGATTGATAATCAGTTAACATCCTTTAACGTTAAAAAGACATAATGGCTCTGCTTGTTGACTTGCTGTCTGTTTTAATACTCTGCACAAGAATGACTATTCCACCTGACTTCATTGCCCTGGGACTACTTTGCATCTGTTTCCATAGGTATAAGACAAGTCCCTTAGAAGTGGAGGAAGGGGCAGGACAATGCCAATCTCTTCCTGCAGAGTGATGCCACTCGTGCTGAGCTCCCTGTTCTGCCTTCTTAAGTGGGGAGGTGGACAGAAACCCGCCATAAGTCCTGAAACAGAGAGGGGCTGAGCTGACTTGGGATTTGTTGGTTCCCTAGTAGACCCTACTTATTTGCTTCTACTTTCTGCCCTAGGTGACAAGAGTGGGCAGGCTGTGGGTGTGGTGGCGGCCCTGTCACTTTGGTTAAGCACTGCTCCTGCCCAGCTGAGGTTTGGTTTGCAGCTGTATCCGGGAGTAAGCAAACACAGTGGAGGTCAGCATGCATAGGGTTGGGCTGCCCCCATTTTAAACTCTGGAGCTGAGGGATGACAGAAAAACCTGTTATGTGAAGTAAGGCTTTCAGCAGATTTCATTAGCACTGGGCTGTGGTTGGAGTTTGAAAGAGCTAATATTCTGCCTGTATCCAAGAAAGATCAAATTGCTGAAGGTAGTAGAGCTGTTAGGTTATTTTCAGTGGCAGATAAGGCTTAGAATAATAAATGTTAAAGTGGATGTTCACTGTGGGTGGAATAAAAGATCAGTGCGATTCTGGAGAAAGGGAATGTACTGCACTCAACTTCCTACTCTTTGAAAACCCATTCCATATAGAGTTGTCTGCAACAAGCTCTCCTGTCAAGGATGAACTCTCCATCTGCACCGGGGGCTAGCAAGGAACTCTTTGGTCAAGTCCTTGCCTACTCCAAACTGGAGAGTCTCCACGGTGCAGGGCATAGACAGTTATGAGAAATGAGCTGCCCCTCAGCTAGCTGGCCCAGCATTGCTGACCTCCAGGTTCCTGGGAACACAAGTTTAAAACCACTGCTCTAGTCAGCTTAGATTTTAAACAGGAAAAAGATACTGGTGAAAAGACAGAAAAGCTGCAGAGTTTGTGGCTAGATGCTGTGAATAGAGGAAAGCATGCCACTCGCTGAGAGCAGAATTGGGCACCCTGAGCACATCAGCTGCATTTGTCAAAAGAAAGGAGGTGCCTTCCAACCCGTCTGGCTAGTGTGTGGCCAAAGACCCAAGGAAGTGAATTACTTGGCTAGATGGGAAAGAAGTAGCTAGCCAAGTTTTTCTGGGATCAGTCTAGGAGCCTGTTTTAGTCAGTATTTTTCCTTCGAAGAAAAGGGGGAGGAGTGTCCCTCTGATATTTGCATGTACCTAGCAAAGAAGCGTAGTTAATACAGACAAGGCATTGTTCCTTAGGGAATGTTATAGAGCAAACTGGGTGATCTTCTGAGCTACCAAGTGACATTCAGCCGTGTCTAGCATCAGGTTATGTGTTTGTGGGCAAACAGTGACTGTTTTTACTACTGCTTGCAAAATAGCAAAGGAGGGAAGTGTGCTTGAGTACTAGTTCATCAGAAAACATATGGGAGCTGCTCGGACGTGACAAGGCAAAGTTTTGGATATATCAAGTGAGGCATTTCTAGTTAATGAAATATTGGCTCCCTTCTACGAGCTATTGATGAAGCAGTAGTTCCCCACCTTACCCCTTTCAGAAAGGGTGAGTTGAAGCTGCAGCAAATGGAGAGAAGATCAGTTAATGATCAGAGGAATCGAGAATTTCTCTTCAGAGTCTAAGGAGGTGATAGAGCAACATTCACATCTTTCTCTGAAGTAGGATAAGGCAATCAGTGGCTACCAGTCATGATGGTTGTGGACCACATTTTTGGAGACCGTTTCTGGGGAGACTGCCGTTGCGTTTATGTGGAATTCCCATAATGTGCATCTGATTTGCCATTGTGAGAACAGGGCGGGCCTTTGGCCCTTCTTACATTCTTAGAAAGGTAAGCAGAGAGAGGCAGTATGTCTGTGTTTGGTACTGGAAAAGGAAGAGGCAAAGGTTCATCTGGCCCTCTTGCAGTCTGCCCTTCTTCCCTAGTTAAATTTTGCCTCATGTTCAGCATATGGTAGGTGGCCATATTTAGAAAGAGTTTTCTCTTTGAGTTAGATCAGAGATGGCCCTAGAGACTCTTAGGTCGCTTGCCTTCCTTCCTTCCAGCTATGGGGAGTGTCTTCAATGTGGGCACGTTCGTGCAGTGCCCCTGCATTGTCCACATGGCTTGGATTGGGTCAGGTGAATATGGACAAGAGGTTAAGGTTGGATTAAATCACCTTTGCTCCCCACTCTGTGATCCCTCGAATGAACTGGCTCTTTCTAGATTCTGTTTGCAGTGGTGAAGTTTGAAATGTATTTGAACAGAGATCCACATTTAGAGTCAAGTTGGCTAATCCTTTCAGGTGCCACATTTGTACTGTTCTTTGTTGTTTTTTGCTTTCAGCATCTGTCAAAATGTCTGAAAACTCCAGTGACAGTGATTCATCTTGTGGCTGGACGGTCATCAATCATGAGGTACTCTATGGCAGTGTATTTTAAGTGGGGCTGGTGATGATTTGCCCTTAGACATTTCAAGCTCATCCTACAAATTTCCTTCAATAGCTGTTACTTTGGACTCAATGAAGGACGAGTCCCCTATGCATTTTTCTGCTGTTTTCAGCTAAGACACCAAGAAATGAGTTGATTTCTATAGGACACTTAGTTGAATCAAGCAAACCTCACAACAGAGCCCAGTAGCAGGGAAGAGCTCAAGAGCACTGATGAAGCCGATCCCATTATCTTAGACAGGGCAAAGAAGAAGTCTAGATGCTTCCATAACCTCAGGGCCACTGAAGCAAAATTAGATAAATGAGAGCAGTCAGGATTTGAGTTTGATCTAAACTTGAATGTGCTTTAGTAGATTATGCTCCGCTGATAACCTTGAAGTAATTTCTTGTATGACTTAAAGCCCCCTGAAGATAGTCTGGGAGAGATGCATGTCCGAGACCCTGGAAAAGTGCTGCTATTCAGAGTAGCCAAGACATTAAGCTGGATGGACTGAGAGATGCAGTGTGCAGCCCTTTGGACTCACAGGAGCCTTTAGCCATTTATTTTGTTTGTTAGCTATCACCAGCTGAGCACCTCTAGTTTCACTTGAGAGCTCCTCCTCTTCTTTTTCATTTAGGGCTCTGATGTTGAGGCTGTGGCATCTGAATATGAAGCTTTAAGTGGTCATGTGGAGCCAGCCTTGGATGAATCTCTCTCTCTCGCACAAGGTGATGAAGGGCTAGCGCAGCCCATCGACTTGCAAGGTAAGCCTTAGGCCACAGCTATGCCACCTGCAACCCCGTGTGCAGTGACGACTCGACTGCTTCGGTCGTGGACTTGGCAACACTTGTGGAACTTGAGGATGAATCTGATAACCAGGACATGTCAGTAAGGGCAAGTGAGCTTGGGGAGCTGCCTTAAAGAGAGACAGCAGGCCTTTGTACAGCCCAGTATAATGACTGGAAGGTTTCAAACAGGAGACTTTCCCCAGCCCTACTTGGAGGTGCTGCCTGGGATTAAATATGTAACCTGTGTGCAAAGCAGAAGCTCAGCCATTAACTAACAGCAAACATAGGAGCCGGGGCAAAATGACCTTGGATTGTGCCATTGTTAATACAGGTATATCCATGTCTTTCATCCAGCGAGCTCAAAGTGGCATACCTGGTTCTCCCTCTCTGCATTTTATCCTCACAACAACCCTGTGAGGTAGGTTACGCTGGGAGTCTGTGACTGGCACAAGGTCACCCAGTAAGCTTCGTGGCTGCATGGGGATTTGAACCCTGGTTTTCCAGAGCCTAGTTTGGCACACTAACCAGTACACCACACTATATCTCTTAACAAAAAGCTAGTTAAGGCTGAGGAAGGCATGTAGAAATACACTGGAGGGACAAGCCGTTATAGAGAATGGAGATGCATTTGCCATAAGAAGGTGTGATGGCGCAGAGAGCCAGTGCTGTGAGGAAGCAAGCAGACCGAGCCACTTCAACACTCTGATGGTCCTCTGGGCTGTCACCAGGTGTGTTTTTTATTTCCTGCCTGCCTCTACTGATCAGCCCTTTCACCTCTGTAATGTCTTTGCTGTCCCAGTGAACTCACTATACAGTGGTACCTCGGGTTACAGACGCTTCAGGTTACAGACTCCGCTAACCCAGAAATAGTACCTCAGGTTAAGAACTTTGCTACAGGATGAGAACAGAAATCACGCAGTGGCAGCGTGGCGGCAGCAGGAGGCCCCATTAGGTAAAGTGGTGCTCCAGGTTAAGAAGAGTTTCAGGTTAAGAACGGACCTCTGGAACGAGGTACTTAACGAGTTCTTAACCCGAGGTACCACTGTACTGGCGGGGGGGGGGAGTGGGGGAGGCATTTAGGCGTAAAGTGACAGCCAGGGCATCCGACCAAAGTTAAACCAAAACAAATTTACATTTTACTAAACGCTATTTTGGAGGAACTCTCCAGATTTTAAATAAGTTCAGTAGTTACTGTATTTTTCACCCTATAGGACGCACTTCCCCCCTCCAAAAATGAAGGGGAAATGTGTGTGCGTCCTATGGGGCGAATGCAGGCTTTCACTGAAGCCTGGAGAGCGAGAGGGGTCGGTGCTCACCTGTTCTCACCAACCCCTCTAGCTCTCCAGGCTTCAGGAAGCTATCCGCAAGCCTTCGGAGCCCGGCGGCAGTTCCCGCCGGGCCCCCTAGGCTTGCGGATAGCTGCCTGCATCACGAAGCCTGGGGCATCATGAAGCCTGAGTTCCCGCCGGGCTCGCAAGGCTTACGGATAGCAGCCTGTTCTGGGGGCTGGGGTCGGGGGAAGCTTGGGCTTCCCCCACCCCAGCCCCGTGCCTGGAGGGGAAATATTTTTTTTTTCTTTATTCCCCCCCCCCAACTAGGGCGAAAAATACGGTAACTCCAAAAGCAATTGGGATGTAAAAAGGACATGGAAAATGCATCCATCTCAATTTCACCTAGGTTGTTTTTCTACTAAAGCAAAAAAAGGCCTTGCACTTGCAGGAGCAGTAGGCTCACATGGACTCACTCTGAATTGAGCAATACTACACTTTTCAAATTGGATGGAAGCTGGATTGTGGGGTGTGTCTAAATGATGCGTGATTTTCAACGTGTGGATCCTATTGGACCTAAACGATTGTGGGGCGGGGCTGCCTGTACATTAAACTGCAGTATTTCACATAAAACAGCAGTATATCTCTGGATTCCAGACTATGTAGGTGCATGGATTTGAAACCAGCTGTGGGAGCACACTGTGTACTGTGGACACAGCTTACTCCTAGTTTAGTCCCCTTCCTTCTGAGTACTACTAGGAGGAAGAAGAAGAAGCTGACCGCCAGGGCTGTCATTGGACTAGCCATTAGTAAAGTGGTGGGCAGGAGGGGGCTGGCTTATGGCAATCTGAGGTTGGTAGGGCAATGCCCCGTTTGTTCTTGTGAACTAGCATCCATGGGCTCTCAGACCAGCCTCTTCTGATTTATAGCTCTTTCTATCTTCAAAACTCCTCAGCCATCCTCCTCTCCTCCGCTTGCCAGCTTCACTTGCATACCATGTTCTCATTCTCCACTCCCATCACTGCTATCTGGATGGCTTAAAGGTTTGGTGGAGGGACTGGAGCTTTGCAAAGTTTCTTTTTCACCCAATGTTCTCCACCCCATTTCAGTTTCCTGGCCTGACCTTTTCTATCTTCTGGCAAGAATTCCCAGAAGCATAAAGGAGCAGTTTTGCAACCAAGACAAACACAAGGCAGCCAAGAGTCTCCTTGTAACTGTTCGCAGCATAGGAGTGTGGAATAAACTCCCTTCCATTGTTCTGGAAGCAAACCCAGGGAAGGTTTTGTTTCTTTGTTTATGGAAGAATATGAAATGCTTACAGAATGGATACCTAATTTGTCTACAGGGTGTTCCTTTCCTTTCCTTTCCTCTCCTCTCCTCTCCTCTCCTCTCCTCTCCTCTCCTCTCCTCTCCTCTCCTCTCCTCTCCTCTCCTCTCCTCTCTCCTCTCTGAGATAATTGTAGTACTTGCCTGTTTATCTTATATGTGCTCAACTTCTATTTCTTTAGCTCATTTTGGCCAAGGTGATGTGTCATCCATGATAGTTCAAAGTCATTCTACCTCAGAGGCCATGAAGCCAGTTCCGGAGGTAAGTTGTAGTTCTATGAAGCACACAAGCGTAAGAAACAATGGAGCCCCACCAACCCCTGCTGGCCGAACATGATAGAGGGAAATATTCACCTTAGGGTTTGCTGCTAACTTGCAAGCCCAGCACCTGCTGCTGACTCTTTTGGGCTAGTTTGATGGGAACTTGAGTCCCAGGCAAGGGCATGTAACCCTCAGGTAGTTTTTTAGAAAAACACCTTCCTTATATTACATCATAATGAGTTAGTAAAAGTTTGTTGCATTAGAGTTAGTTATTTATTTATTGAACCCATATGCTGCTTTTCTAGAATAGTTTTTCTCAAAAGCAGTTTACAAAAAATATTTTGTCATATTAAAGGAGGGATGCAGAAGGGAAAACAACAACTAAACAGCTAGCTCTGCATTTGTAATCTTTGCTGACCCTTTTCTGAGATATACAGTGGTGCCCCGCAAGACGAATGCCTCGCAAGACGGAAAACCCGCTAGACGAAAGGGTTTTCCGTTTTGGAGGTGCTTCGCAAAACGAATTTGCTATGGGCTTGCTTCGCAAGACGAAAATGTCTTGCGAGTTCCTGCGATTTTTTTCCGCTCCCCACCCCCTTTTTCTAAGGCACTAAGCTGCTAATAGCCTTTTAGCAGCTAATCCGCTAATCCCTTAAGCCTTTAATAGCTGCTAATAGCCGCTAAACCGCTAATAGCGCTAATCCGCTAATGGGGTTGCTTCGCAAGACAAAAAAACCGCTAGACGAAGAGACTCACGGAACGGATTCTTTTCGTCTTGCGAGGCACCACTGTACCTTGAAATCTACAAGCAAACATGGGTTATTGTGTTTTTTGATGTGAAGCATTCCCCCCCCCCCAAAGCTGCAATGCAGATGTTCCAAAACACTTGGAAGACAATATAGATTTCACAGGTGAGAAAAATGCTTTATCCTGTGTTACACCTGTCATTTTACATTACATCTAAGGATGAAAAAGAGAAAGTGACAGATGAAAGCTCCTGCGTGGGGGCAATTAGCGATGACTCTGACATTGTGACACTCGAGGCACCGAAAGTAGAAGAAATTGGAAGCCCAGAAGAAGAAGAAGAAGCTGTGCCTGTTGATGAGGCCGTTCCTGCCCCTGAAGATTTTAACATGGGCTCCTCTTCGAGCAGCCAGTACACCTTCTGCCAGCCAGAAACAGGTAGGCGACGTCTCTTGCACCTTGTAGGCCAGACTTGGCCAGAAAAAGAGGCAGCAGCAGCTCTGCAGGCTTCACAAATCAACTGACCACCTTTCCTGCCGCCAGTCAGGTTAAGGAAATGAGATCAGTTTCAGGAGCAGCCCATGAATGTGTCAGCAGTGACTTGAGCAGTCGCACTTTCATTCCCCAAACTGTGGTATCATATATGGCCTTTCTCTTAAAAGAAACTGATTTTGCACCATACTGATGGATCAAGTGATTAATTCTTGGCGCAGTCCATTTAATTCAGTTGAACAGTATGGGAGATCATGATACCACTTGCAAGAGATGGTTAATACGGAAGCCAGTCAAAAGAAAGCTCATTCCTAGCTAAGCTTTCCCTCCAGCTTCCATTCATATGTGCTGGTGTTGTCTGTTCTTTTTTTAAAAAAACAACAACCTGTTGGTTTGTTACCAGGAGTGTCTGATGAATAATAATAATAATAATAATAATAATAATAATAATAATAATAAATTTTATTTATATCCCGCCCTCCTCAGCCGAAGCCGGGCTCAGGGCGGCTAACAACAATTAAATAATCAAACAATCAAATAATCAAACATTCTAAAAACATTCCATTATAAAAATTAATTAAAGTCAAATTAATGGCAACCGTTAAGCAAAATTCTGTGCAGGTTGCCAGAGGAGGGAGTCAGGCTGGGCCCTGACCAAAGGCCTGGTGGAACAACTCTGTCTTGCAGGCTCTGCGGAAGGATGTCAGGTCCCGCAGGGCCCTAGTCTCTTGTGACAGAGCGTTCCACCAGACTGGAGCCGCAGCCGAGAAAGCCCTGGCTCTAGTTGAGGCCAGCCTAACCTCTCTGAGGCCTGGGACCTTCAGGATGTTTTTATTTGACGAGCGTAGGTTTCTCTGTGGGGCATACCAGGAGAGGCGGTCCCGTAGGTACGAGGGTCCTAGGCCTTTAAAGCTGCAGCCCTATCTTTAAATACAACAACATGAAGTCTTGGGGAAGAAAATCTCCTCTTTCCAAACCACACCTAAGCTACATAGGGAAAAAATGAAGCAAAAAAAGTGCCCCTGCAGAGCCCTGCATGATTTCTGTTAGGGGGAAAAGATCTTTAAATAATTGAATCATAGAATCATAGAGTTGGAAGAGACCACAAGGGCCATCGAGTCCAACCCCCTGCCAAGCAGGAAACACCATCAGAACAAAGAATTGGAGGCTGTCTAGTTTCATCTTGGCCTGGATGTGAGGCTCTTTTCAAGTGTTAATACTTTGCCTGTTCGGCCTTTTCTAAGCAAATTTCAAGTCCCATGCCTTTTCTAATCACTGCAAATTTAGAAATGAAATGCTAGAATTGCCTGCCTGTTCATCAGATGCAGTTGGCTGATCTTATTCCCAAGGGATGTTGGGATTCCCAGAACTGAAGTCTTGTTAGGTAAGCCACCCTCCCCCAACATGGTGCCCTTCATATATTTGGGATGCTGCTACCGTCAGCCCCAGCACCATATGGGGCTGCTGGAACGTTAGCAGATGTACTTCAAACATCTGTATGGCACCAAGTTGGGGTGCTGCAAGGGAAATGCTTTCACCCAGCAAGGTAGTTTTGCCTGTGTGACTTTCTCTTCTGAGACTTCCCCAGCAGCCATCTAAACATTAACAGAATGTGCTTGACAATCTTAAAGTGTTCATAATTCTGTTTCCCAAGCTCCTGCCATGTGTTTCTACTTAAAATCTACCCAGAAGCAGTTTGTACAGGGGCATGCCAGAGACTGGAGTGAGTGTGTGCACATTGTAGGGTCTTCAGAGTCAGGGTCTAAAAACCTTGAGTCTGGGAGAGTCGAGGCCTAGGGACCACCCCCAGCTGCTGACAGGACAGCTGCTCTTGGGGCCAGAAAAGAAGCCTCGGAAACCCTAATGTCTAATTTGCTTTTGGTGATCAAGGTGTCACGTACCTATGCTTTCTTTCTATCTGTTCCCACCCTAGCCAGATTGCTTTGTGGTCCTGTGTTGCACTTTCCTTTTAGTCAGCGGTTAAAATCTCTTCTTTCTGTTATATACAAAAGCCGGTTGGCTCGAGAAGCTCCGGAAGATCCCAGAGTGTATCAGTGGATGGGGTGAGCAGCTAAAGCAGCAAATGGCCGGCTAGGTCCCTTTCCAAGGTGGCCCAGCTGCTTGTGCCTGGTGTGAGCTGTGGCTTGTGGTGTGGCATCTTGTCTGCTTGTGTGGTGGGGACAGCAGTTTCAGGAGCTAGCTCAAGTTGTTGCTTGCTGATGGCAGGGTCAGGAAAAGCAAAGACAAACGTGGAGGGGGCAGGGAGGAAACAGTAGAGGGGGAATCCATTTGGCTTATTTTGGGAAGCCCCCTGCATTTTGAATCTGGGAAGCTCTGCTCCAGGGACAACTGTAAGAACAAGCCTATACCCCCTAACTCAACTAAAATGTGTGCCATTAAATGCAATAATCTATTACAATATTTATAGATTAATCTAATGTGTCAGGTTGTTCCTCTTCTTTCTGGCTTACTATTCGCATTCTGCTTTGCATCACTGGCCTATTGGTGATGTGCTTGAATGTTGAGTGAAGTGTCTGCCTTAGAACTGGCAGGTATCTTAAACTTGTAAGTTACTAGGGGGGAAGCCCTTTGGGTTGTCAGCAGAGAGGAGGGCTATTTCTGGTCCTTCAGCCACAGTAACCCCCTTCCATTTCCTCCATGGCCACCTGAATGACCATCCTGTCACTGGTTTCTCATAGTGGGTGCCCCCCCCCCCAATGATCTGAGGCCATGTGGCCTTGGCATGAGCCAATCTTTACCTGACAGTGCTGTTTGGACAGATATGCGCATTTGCGTTGGAGAGCGTATGATGTTTTCAGTTGCAATATAGACGGAATGGATAAAAAGGCCATTTAGGCAGGCCCCCTACTCCTAAAAATGCACCCATACCCTTCCTCCCAGGACCAACCCACATGATCCAGCTGCTAATCTACTGATCAATGCAGCAAGGAATCTACAGTGCAGCCAAGTTCTTGGTTACTTGAGCGCAACAACTGAGCCCCACACTGCTGGCAAAGCAGTCCCAGGGGTGGGTGGGGGCAAGAAGATTCCTCCTGGTTCTGGGTTTCTGCTTTTTCAGAAGCCTCAAAGCCAAGTTTTGTCAGAATTTTAAAGACCCCAACACCTTTAAGAAATATAATGGTATTTATATAAATATTTTCTTGCCCCTCTGATGTCATTCTCTGTACACAACTGAGGGGAGAGGGTTTGCTCAGAACTAGCGGCTGTGGATGAGGACATGGCAGAAGGGGAAGCTCCCATCCTGCCACAAGGGACACACCTTAGCAGGCTCTAATCTTCTCCTAGGATGGAGAGAACAATACTCCATGTGTCAGGCTAGGAGGCTGCACATTCCTTGCTGACAGCGTAAAGGATTGCGGGTTTGCATTTCAGTCTTTCTGCCTCGTCCCAGTGGCGAAGAATCAAGCAGCGACGAAACCAGCAATCGCTCCAGCCCCACCCTGAGGCGGCGACGTGCGAAGAAGAAGTTGGTCTCAAGTTCTGAATCAGAGGATGTGCCACCTCTCGAACAGGAGACCGAACAGGCCAAAGAGCATTCGCACAAGCATCAGTTCAGTAGTGGCCTTAACAGGTGCATTATCCTGGCATTGGTGATTGCAGTCAGCATGGGCTTTGGCCATTTTTATGGTGAGTACTTGAATCTTCATTGAACTAATAAGAAATATGTTTTTAAACCAGTGGCATTTCCTCACAGGGTGCTGTAAAGACCAGATCCTTACTTGCCCTATCCCCTGCAGGCCAAATTTGAGAGGTGGGCAGCCCCTCTCACCTGACATTGCAATAATTGTCAGGACTTCAAAGCAGTTAAGAGAGTTGTCGGCATATGGAACTTGGTTTGATGACATTTACATTCACATCTTAACAAGCAAAAATCCCTGCTTGGTCTTGCAAGTGCCCACGTTGTGCCTTCAGACCAGTCGCCTAGCTTTGCAGGGTCCTTGCGGGGAAATTCTCTTGCACATTGTCCTTAGCTGCTGGGTAGGAAAGTGGGATATAACAGAGACTGACAATATAGATGAAAAGAGATGTGATTCTTACAGCTGGTGTGTGTGTGTGCATGTTCTCCCTGTCAGTCTGCAAGCTGAGGGAGACGTCTCAGTTAACTGAGGCTCCTAGGCAGGATGGCTGACGTGTGATTTGGCCCATTCCACTGACACACTCTTGCTTTGTGTGTGTGTCAGTTTGAAATTTAGTTATAAAATCCAGTCACTGATCCCCTGCCTGTGTTTTGTGGTTTCTGCTGTTTATCCCAAACATAGTAACCAGTCATCTAAAATAGAGAAAGTCCTGTGTGCAAAATTCCTTTAGTTGACGACCCAGATTCCTGATGTTCTGTTCTAGTAATACCATTTTTAATGGTGTGTAAAAAGAGACTAAAGATTCTTGAGTGAGTTATAAAGCATTCAGTAGAAAAACCTTAGAGCAAAACCTAACACCTATCCATTATTTTGTCCTCAGGGAAATATGAAGGTAAGAGGCTTGGTTGGAATGTGTTGCCGTGAAGCAGAGGCCAGCGGCCTTTTCCCTCACCTTCTCACTCTGACATGCTTTTTGACCATGGATGCTCTAGCACAGGGGTAGGCAACCTAAGGCCCATGGGCCGGATATGGCCCAATCACCTTCTCTGGGTTATTTCTGGGGCATAGGAATTCGCTCATTTCCCCCCTAAAATATAGTCCAGCCCACCACATGGTCTGAGGGACAGTGGACTGGCCCACGGCTGAAAAAGGTTGCTGACCCCTGCTCTAGCAGATTAACCTTGTTTTCCACTAGGGGGCATCATTGCAGGCTCTTGGACTTGGGCTATTCAGTCCAGCTCCTACATTGGGAAATTTTTTTCATGACTTTCTGGTTCTTTGGCGGTAGCATGCACATTTTGATGTCAACACTGGAATTCCTGGATGGGAGGTGTTTGTGTGCTGCTTGTATAGGAGAATCAGATTAGCCTTTTGCTTCTTGAGAAGCTAAATGTGCCCGCTGGGCCAGTAGTTTGTGCTCAGGCACTTAACAAAAAAATTCTATGGGCTTGTGTGGATTCCAAGCATCCTGTTGCTGCTGCCACCCCTTGTACCTTTCCCATGATTCTTGAGACCAGTGTCCTTCCCCCTCCTGGGTGGACCTGCCCTTCATTGTTTGCAGTTGGTTTGTGCTCAGAGGGCAGGACTTTGAAGCAGCCTCCACTGCTCTCCTCCTTAGTCACTAACACAGGTCTGGGGAGGGTTTGTGGTCCTCTGGCTGATTCCAAAAACTGGTCTTGGTGTTCAGCAACATCTAGAGGACACCAGCTTCCCTAGCCCTGCTCTCATGTCACTGAGTGAGCATTTGTGACATGACATTGCACGATATAGATTTGCATGTAGCTGTTTTCATGTTGTTTGTACTGATCGTAGTACTTCATACATTTCACCTTTTCAGAGAGGAATGTATGTTACAGGCTTTCCTTGTCCAAATTGATGCTGCTATTGTAATAGATGTTCTAAGGAGGCCTGACCTGGATTTGCCCCTCTGATTTTGCTGTTTTGCTAATACAGGTTAATGTGCAGCTGTGCACAGGGACACACTGGGGCTTTGTGAGTGTTCTGAGCCCCATCAGTCTGTTCATTTAATGATGGATCAGTGTCTTTGCCACTGAGCTTAGCTTGCTTTCATCAGCATAGCGTTCATGCCTTATTTTGTTAATGCAAAAGTCTAGCATAGCTGTTGCAAACAATTAAAAAGGTGACCGTTTTAAACTACACTGTTCACTGATTAATGTACTTATGAAGGACTGAAGAGAAAAAAGCCATCATCACTGATAAGCTGCCTAATTTCCAATTTTTCTTGTCAGATAAAAGAGAAAATTTTCTGTTTCAAGGTACTGTTCAGATCCAAAAACGCCAGCAATTGGTTGAGAAAACTCATGAAGACGAACTGAATGGTATAAAGGATAATCTTATTCAGTGCCAACAAGAACAAGGCATGAAAGCAGAATGTAAGGTAAAGGTGGCTTTCCCATCATACTTGAAAGCGAGGATGGTATTTTGCCTTTGGCTTCCAAACTCCACCTCCATTGGGAAACTTACTACCGCAAGTGTTGGAAGCTGTCTTCTAGATGAAGGCATGGCAAAGTCCAGTCCTGGCATAGCAGGCAATTTTGAACTGGTTCAGTGTCAACCACAGAGGGTAGGAGAAGATGCCATTGTATCTGCTTCTTGAAGCTTTTAGAGTGGTTCAGCAGATTATTCTGCAGCAAGGGCTGGGTAGTCCCAGTTGCCACTGTCCTTGCCTTGAGCACTTTCTCCCCAGAAGCATATCAGCTTCCTCTGTGCTTGGCCCATGCAGGCTCCATGGCTCCCCTCCTCCTTCTGGGGCTGCAGCCACGCACCTTGCTGTGGACAGCTGGCCCCTAAACACACCACTCCCAGGCAGCGTTTGCGAGGTTTTCTATCAGAAGTGGAGGAGACTCTGCAGGCTTTGTGGGGGAACGTACAACTCTGCACAGCCTGTTCCCCCTGCCCCTAGAGCCAGTGCCATAGAAGCTCCTTACTAGCCCTATTTATCCATAGGTTGGCTCCTGCTTAGCTGTCCTCCTCCACCCTCCCAGTATTCTTGCAGCATTTGGACACTGGCACACAGCAGCTGATGTGTTTGCTTTCATTTTGTCTCTGATCAGTCTCTAAAGGAAGGCCTTGAAACATGCTTGCATACAACAGAAGTGGAAAAGAAATCCTTTGAATCTCAGAAGCATCATCTTGCTTCAGAAAACCAGCACCTGAGAGAATCTCTAGAGAGGGAGGAAAAAGCTTTGGCATTGCTGCAAGAAGAACTGAGGAAGCTGAGAGAGCAGATTCGGCACCTGGAGAACAAAGGTTCTGGCCCAGAGTTGGTTGCCACCGAGAATCAGAAGCTGAAAGCCCACCTGGAAGAAGAAAGGCACCGCATGCAGAGTTTTGTGAAGCAAAAGGAGACTCTGTTGGCAGAGGCCCAGATGCTGCGAAGGGAACTGGACAAAGAGCGCCAGCTGACGGTGGCTCTCAGGGAAGAACTGGACAAGTTAAGTTCTCAGCAGACGTCTCCTGAGGGGGCAGGTGCTGGCGATGAGAGCCAAGAAATAGAAGCTTTGCGGGGAAGGCTGACTGAGCTGGAGCAGAAGCTGAGCTTTGAGCAGCAGCGTTCTGACTTGTGGGAAAAGCTGTATGTTGAAGTCAAGGACCATGCCGAGAAGAAAGAGCAGACTGAGAGGCCACAGAAGCCAGATGGGAAAGGAACCAACAAAGCCAAAAAGAAGCCAAAAGGAACATTTTTTGGTTCTGTGAAAGAAACCTTTGACGCCATGAAAAATTCAACCAAGGAATTTGTAAGGCACCACAAAGAGAAAATTAAACAGGCCAAGGAAGCCGTGAAAGAGAACTTGAGGAAATTCTCAGATTCTGTGAAGTCCACCTTCAGGCACTTTAAGGACACAACAAAGAATATATTTGATGAAAAGGAGAAGAAAAAGTACAGTGACAGCAGGCATGAGGCGAACAGAAAAGGGAAAACAGGCAGCTCCCAGGAAGGGTTACACAAGCAGGCGGCCCACCGCTCACCTGGCAGCCAGAGAGAGTTTAGAGATGGAAGGCGATCCAAAGAGAGCCGCTCCCCTCCGCACTTCTCCAAGGACCCTCCCTTCCAGGAATGCCCCAAAGGTAACAGAAAGCACCGCCCTCTTGTTCTCAAGGGATGCTCGGGCATCTTTGACTGTGCCCACCAGGAGTTTTTAAACCTCTTCGACAAAGACTTGGACCCGATTCGGGCAGATGAATTTAATCAATTAATGCACAAATATTTGCAGCAAGAAGTAAAGAACTTCCACCACTGGCGAGAACTGGAGATCTTTGTGAACAGGTTTTTCCGTAACGGCGTCTTTATACATGATCAGATGCTGTTCACGGACTTTGTTAATGACGTTAAGGATTACCTTGAAGACATAAAAGAATACCAGAGAAATAGCGATGGTGTATTTGAAGACCTGGATAAATATATCTACCGATACTACTTTCATTATGATCACTTGCCTGAGCACGGACCAAGGTGAGTACTAAAATTCTGCTAATAATTTAAACTGGGCATGTTTGAGTTGTGAAAGAAGGAACGCTTCAGCTGGCTGACCTAGCAGGTTATTTCCCTGTTTGTTTGAGCTTTGCAGTTGCTGCTGGGCAGACAAGGAAAACCTCCATAAAGAGGGGTGATTATGCCATTCTCAGATAAAGGCACCAGTTCCATTGTACCTTAAGCACCACAGTACAGAATTTATAATGTAGCAAAGTGGCAGCTAATGTGTCAAAGGGAACGGAAGGAATTCCATTCCACCCACTTGCCGTATCCAGTTTGCTTATTTTAAATAACAAAGTTGGTTGTAGCCTTTCGGAGGAGTTAAAACGTTTGGGGCATTGGGCTTAAGGCCTAATACTGAGGTGCTCACGCAGCACTAACTTCCCTCCTGTACTTTCCTTTCAGCCACCCTGCTAGGCGGGCTCCTTTCACGCACCCTCATAGTCCACAGCAGGACAGACATGCTGCAAAGCACCAGCATCGCTACAAAAGAGAAGGCCGGTGGCACAAGCAAGGGCGCAGCAACGGAAGACACATGGCAAATTTGGAGATAGAATTGGGCCAGATGCCCTTTGATCCAAAGTATTAAACAGCTATTGTCCGATGGAACCCAGCAGGATGGTAAAAATAGTGGACGAGTGGCTATTTCTGCAGCTGGCTGAATCAGCAGAGCAATCGAGGGCACGTTCCCCCTTTCCTAATGACACTCCCTCTCCCCTGCAAAGATCAGCCCAGCTTCTCCATCTTTCTCCTTTCCTTTCAGCCTTCTTGGGAAACATTAATTTGGGTGCAGTCCTACTATTGCAATAAATTAAGCAGGGTAAGCAGTAGCTTGTGTGTGTTTGCAAAATAAGCTTCTTTGCACTGGTTGGTACTAGAATTCATACTTGATTCAGACTTAATGTTAGAGTAATATTATGATGTACTAATTTCATCTCATACTGTTCAGAAGCATGTCTGTTTTACAACTGTCTGGTTGTTCTTGTGATGGGGTTGGAACCTGTTGACTTCATGTGTGTGCTATTTTCCGATCAGCTTGCTGACTTGCATTTGAAATTTCTTGTGCATCTGCAAATTGTAGAAGAAAAATAAAGATGTGGTTGGAAAAAGTTACTTTTATTTTTATAAGTTTGCATAGCTAAACATCCTCAGAGAAGGACTCAAAGCCTTTGTTAAGGCCACTTTTCTGTTATCTTTCACATGCTGTCCATGCTGAAGTGTGTCTTCTCTACACCCGCAATGAAAAATGGTCCAGGCTGCAATCAGAGTTCCATTAACTCAGCAAGATTTACTGCTAAGCGAAGAGGACTGTCCTATTAACTATATCTCATGTGAAACACAGACCCATGCGGTGATCTTTGAACAAGATATAGTTACATTCCTGTATTTGTTGTCTGGGCTGAGACCATCTTCAAAGACGCTTTTGATTTCTTTTGTAGACATGAATGGAGCTCCCGATCCGTCCTTGAGGCAGATGAGTGTGAAAAAATGTGGCAACTTTTTCATACCTATTTGTAACTAGAAATGATGATATATCCTAGAAGTAAAAAATTCAATATTCAAGTAACAGTTCTGTTACAGAACATCAGGGTCCAGCAAACAAGAATTGTGGAAGAACCATCATTATGCCTGCCCACATTCATTTTTCCACAATTTATTTTGAAGATTGGGGGTGAGGGGAGGGGAAGGAGCACTGTAGAATTGTATATTGCTAGGAAGTTAAATTTTGTTGAGTAACTCATCAGCCACTAACAACTTGTATTATCATGAAAGTGGAAAGAGCACAAATCCATCATCTGTATTTATTGCCGTAAAGGCCAGGAGTTGCCAACCTTTTTGGACCAGTACACACTTTTTTTTTTTGAGACAGTGCTTACAGGCACCAGTCACAAAATGGCTGCCATAGAGCAGGACTATAGTTCATCCCAGAAGAGCGTGTGAGCATGCATGTGCACAAGGCGTGCGCACACACACACACAGGCCATCGCAGGCACCACCACACACACTGACTTTGCTATGGCCTGACTAGTTCAGGTGCTCTGAATTTCTCCACATGGAACATGTTTAGTGGCACCAATTTCTGACAGTTTATTTTCAACGGTATCACAAGAGGAAAAATTAGCTGGATCAAAGAGAACTGTGGACAAACCAAAATGTGAACCCTTCCTTACACAGTGTGGCGTTCACGGGTGGAAATTACTTCCAAGGTGATGTCTGTTAGCTTTAGTGGCACAGAGGAGGAGAATGAAGCCTATCAATTCAGTCATGGGAGGAATATGAACCGCCAACTTCAGAGGGAGCAATGAGAGATGCAGACAGTTGGTCTCATCCAGCGGACTCTTTTTACCTTCTTAAACACATGTATGCTCTTCCCTCCCCACCCCCCGCTTTTTGGGACCTTCTGGGCTATGCAGCATTCATTCATTTCCCATCCTCCACCCCAAGGTCCCTGGGTGGGTCACAATTTCAAAACAACAATAAAACCAGTTTAAAACAACTTATGCTTACACCCTCTGTAATCATCCCGTTCATCTCCTTGATGAAGATGCCAATAGGGGTGTGCTCGATGCCCCACTGAAAACAATGAGACTGGGATTCTTCTGCGCTTCCCTTACCTGCTCAAGCACACTGAAGAACACCAAGTGTGTGGGTAGCAGCGTAACATTGGAAAACGTTTCACTGAGCCAGCTGAGAGGGTCTGCATAAAATAAGTCGGCTTCATCAAGGTAATTTGCCCTTCCGGTCAAATCAGGGGGGCACTGAAGAAACCTCAAAGGTAGTGGGCAATGAACATGGCTAGAAAGGGGGGGGGGGAGAAGCAGGCATTAATACAAATGGCTGAGGCTATTTTGCATTGGCTAGTGTTGGCAGCGCTTCTTTTCCACGTGCTGATCTGAATACACACATACCAGTGTCTGTGTGTGTTATCAGTTGAGAGGCACAGCAAAAATGGGACCTGCAGGATGGGAGGAAAGAGCTGAAGGTGACTTTTCCACACACACTGCTACGGATAGTCCCCATGTCACCTGGTGAAGACAAAGCGTGAGGCAGTGGAGACTTCCTGTGCTTTGGAATTGGAAGCGGCACTGACTTTACAGGCGCAAAGACGGGGAAATGGCTCAACAACTAGAATACAGTCAAGGTTCCCACAATCTTAATAGCGGCACAACTTCCAGGGTCCCCCAAGTGTGAAACTAGCTTCAGGTGCTTGGGCAAAGTGTTACACAGATACAGGATTCTGGGTTCTCTATCTCAAGCTCTTTGCATCAGTTCCAGCAACAGCTGCTGATCCAGCCAGAAAGACACAATTAAGCCCACAAAGGCTGCTGCTGTTACAAAAAGTATAGCACAGAGGTGTAGACTAATAAGGAGTCAGTTTAAGGAGAAACTGAGGCTGATCGCATCAGCGTGAATCCAGCATAAACTATTTAGAGGACAATCCTATCAATGGTCCCTGGCAGGCTGTTCCAAAGGCCCGGTCAGGAGGTTGCCCCACAGAGGATCATTGCAGCCACAAAATCTCCACAGCTGTCCCTTTCAGCAGAAAAGTGACATTCTGGGGGTGGCTCTGCCAAATCCAAAGCCTTTCTGTTCCCCTGACGTAACCCAGAAGGAGATGGAAGTATGCTAGAAGAAGAAGAAGAGTTTGGATTTGATATCCCGCCTTTCACTCCCTTTAAGGAGTCTCAAAGCGGCTAACATTCTCCTTTCCCTTCCTCCCCCACAACAAACACTCTGTGAGGTGAGTGGGGCTGAGAGACTTCAAAGAAGTGTGACTGGCCCAAGGTCACCCAGCAGCTGCATGTGGAGAAGCGGAGATGCGAACCCAGTTCACCAGATTACGAGACTACTGCTCTTAACCACTACACCACTAGCCCCGGAGCTGAGATCAACAGAAAGGAAAAGGGCCAAAGAAAGAGGCGGAAGGGAAATGGCAGCTCCCCTGCCCCAATGCTTTTTGCCCTCCCGCTGTGATTCCAGGAGGGCTTTTGATGTGGTTCCTCCACCTTGGATTCACCTTCTCCTGCCTCCTCTGAATTGCTCTGGCAGTAAAAGAGCAGAAAAGCTGCAGATTCCCATGCAGAGTGCCACCAGAACCTCACACACATACACCCCCCACTGGGTCTTACCTATAAAAAGGAGTTGAATGGCAGGGCATGAGCATGAAGACGGATGCCGGCTGCTCTGGAGAGTCAGCAGGAGCGCTGCAGAGGCTTTGCAGGTGGCCCATGACATCCAGGGCTCCACGCTGATGGACCAAGCCAGTGTAGAGGGCGGGCAGCAAGTTTGTCACCAGCAGGAAGGAGACGGCTGCTGCCCGCTGCCACCTTTTCAGCTGCTTAAGAGAATGCCCTACAGGGAGGAGGGGGAAGGGAGCAGAAAATGGAGCAGATGAATCTAGGGTCCTTGAGATCAGGGACCTGAGCAGTTCCAGAGACTTCCAAACAGCAGCGTGGTGGGGCTTTCCTAATAATACCTAAAGCTTCCCCTTCAAAGACCCTTCCTCCTTTGGCTCAGCCCGGAGGCTTCTCATCCTTCAACTTCCCCTTCAGCTTGGCCTCCCTCCCTCCCATCAAATGTCTGAGAGCTATTTCTATAAAGACTGCCCAGCCTTTACTTTCATTCCTGCCTCGGAAACAGCCCAAGCACTAAACCTGCCAGAAGCCACAGCTGAATCTTTTTTAAAAACAACAACAACATTGTATGTAGAAGATGTACTTATTAATCAATGGGAGTGAAATAATGTGTCACTATTGGACAGTTTGCTTTTACAGGTAGGCTGTTTTGATGGATGTTAGCCAATTTGGACACAATGGCAGCATTTTTTCCTGCACTGACACACAATCTCTGTATCAAACCATTTAAGATGCTCATTCCCTCTAGAAGAAGGAAGCAGTATTTCAAACTTCTCAAAGATGAGGCACATTTTGGCACTAAAACTTCCACAACAGCAAGTTTTTCCTTTAGAGTGAACATTTAACAACACCATGAATCCAAATATATCGACCAAACGGGACAAATGTAAGGTTATGTGCAGGCAGGAAGAACCAACTGCACAAATGCAATCTAGAATCAGTGTGATGTAGCAGCAAAAACTGCTAATGCTATATCAGGCTGCATCAACAGAAGTAAAGTGTCCAGATGAATGGAAATAATAGTACCACTCTATTCTGTCTTGGTCAGACCACACCTGGAATATGGTGTCCAGTTCTGGGCACCACAATTTAAAAAGGATATTGACAAGCTGAAATGTGTGCAGAAGAAGGCAACAAAGATGATAAAGGTTCTTGGAAACCAAAGCTGAGGGATGGTTGAGGGAGTTGGGTATGTTTAGCCTGGTAAAGAGGAAACTGAGAGGAGCTAAGATGGCCACCTTCAAATGGGCTGTCACATGAAGCAAACTTGTTCTCTCCTATTCCAGAGGGTAGGACCTGAACCAGTGGCTTCAAGTTACAAGAAAGGAGATTTCAACTAAACATCAGGAAGAACTTTCTGAAAGAGAGAGCTGTTTGGCAGTGGAAATGACTTCCATGAGAAGTGGTGGACTCTCCCAACTTGGAGTTTTTTTAAAGCAGAGATTGGATGGCTGTCATGTCTTATTTGTTGTACATTTACTGTATGATCTATTTGAGATTCCTGCATTGCAGGGGGTGGTACGAGATGACCCCCAGGGTACGTTCCAGCTCTACAATTCTATGATTCTATGAAACAGCACACAGAAACATCATAATGTGTTTAAGATTAAAAATTTTACCACAGAACACCATGCAGATTGGGAGCACTGGGTAGATAAAGCGGAATTCTTTGTGGCTCAGGGTGCTGTAACACAAAAGGAAGAAGGTGTAAATGGAAGGTTCTCGCTAGGCATCTTCCCAAACCCAGGCCTCTTCCCTTAGGAAATCATCCTTAGCGCAGAAAAATCTGCCAAAGGTCCTCCCAAGTCACAGAAGCAGCCAGCTGATGGGGCCGCAGCCCAATCCAAAGGCTCCCTTGAGCTGTGATGGAGGAGCCTGCCACCAAGGTGGGGGCTCCATAAAAGTGCTCCACTCCCCAGCTGAGAACCCCAATCCTGCTCCTTGCAAGCCGGCGCCAGGGTGCGGACTCTGTTACGACTCCCCCCTCCCGACTTGCCAAGGTGGCGGCGGTGGCTGAGTCAGGCCCCCGGATGCTTGCCTCATCTGCCACTGCCTTGGCATAGGGGTCAGGCAGGTTCAGACAGGAAGTGCAGAGACAAAGCGCAGATAGGGTGGCCCTGCACCCTACACCTTGCAGAGTGATGCAGAGGCTGCCTGATGCTGGTGCTGGGGTGGAGGCAGCCCTGCTTTCATCTGTCCGGGAGGGTGAACTGCGTCTTTCCTCCCAGGGTAGTCGTTCACCCCAGGAGGAAAGATGGAGCCCACTCTCCTGGGTGAAGGCAGCAGCCGGGCCCAGCGCTGGCCAGCAAACTCAGGCAGCCCTGCTCCACAAGGTGCAGATAGGGTGGTTATGCATCCCACGCCTTGCAGACTTCACCTGGGAGGGTGGGCTGCATTTTTCCTTCTGGGCTGAACGACCACCCCAGGAGGAAAGACTAGCCCACCCCTCCCATCCCCCAGCACAAGGAGGGACAGAGCCAGCACAGCAGTCGGAACCAAGGGCTCTGGTCACCAACTGTAGCTTGAATCAAACTTTTCCAGAGCAAGTGGGGCTCCTAACATGCCGTCATAAAAGCTACCCCACCTGGCTTCATAAGAAGGAGAGGCCAGAGCGGCTACCATTTTGCTCTGTCCCTCCCACCACCAATCCACCAGAACACCAACTGCTGAACTCTGTATGAGAAATGGAACCCACATTTTCTTCCTATTGAATTTTAAACAGTGAGCTGGCTCTTCTGGCACACTGGCAGGAAGGCAGTGTTAGAAGTACCCTAAGCAAACTAGCCAACAAATCTGAAGGAGGAAATACCTGGCACAGAGTTCTGTGGTGTGGAAGGAAGCCTACCTGTAAACAGCCACCGTCCACAGCACCACCACCAGGAACATGCCATGCCTCTTTGATGCTTGGAAGCAGCCATGGAGAAAGAAGGGGAGGTGAGGGCCAAGGACCACAAGGCAGCCCTGGGTGAAGTACCAGTGCCATGGATGGGATCCGTAGAAGGTGGCCACATTCTGTAGCACGTTAAACTTCAAAAAGTTCAGTTGAACCAGGACCCACTGCAGGAGCAAAGAAGCAGCAAGCAAACAAGATGGGCTTTATAACAAGAGAACTGTGAGAGGAGTGGTGTATTTGTCCTGACAATGCTTTTGCAAGCTTAGGATGGCTTCCTCAAAACGTCCCACTTCCAAGGGAATTGGAATCTGGAGCACCAAATCCATCAACACAGCCTAAGCATCTCTTAACTATCCCTGTCACTGATAATTGCCAGAACTCTCCAAAGAGGACGGGGCGTGGGCTGGTGGAGATGGGGACGGGATACCCATCCCTCTTTTGCCTGTTTGCTGGCAAAAAAAAGAAAGTGCAACCTACTAAAGTCTGAGCGCTTGTGTTCAAGGCTGGATTACTGAACTGCTTTAAGTTGCTTATTCATTTGGCGCTCCTAAAGGAAAGAGAGAAAGAGAGAGAGGAGGAGATGAGAGGAAGTGCCCACAGTCCAGGCAATCACCTGGATGCCCTTGTTGGCATGGTGTCAGCAGCTATACCAGAGGACAACTGGGCAGAGGGCAAACAGCCAGATGTAAAAGCCACCCCTGCCCAGCTCCACTCTTCAGCAAGTAGCCAAGGGGGAAATTTCTCCTGCCCGCCCAGCTGCTGCCTTCCCTTGCAGTTCTATGGCTTTTCTCATTTCAAGTCAGGGAAGGAGAGCACACCACAAGCGCTGCTCTCCAATTCTGCACATTCCTCCACAAGAGCAGAGACTGGCAAAGAGCACAGGGGAACCCTGATCTTTCTCCGGCTGGGAAACTTCAGCCCGCACTTTCCAGCCGGGCAAATTGCCCCACCATGCGCTTCCTATCTGACAGCCCAACAAATGTATTAGTTAAAAAGCAGCCCAGCAGCTTAAATAGACAAATCTCAAAGCCAGGATCACACTCTCAGCACTAGTTTCTCTTTGCCTGAGCCACCCTGGCCACGGCTGGCGACTGCCAGCCCTGTTGGCCAGCCCTGTTCCCACAAGTGCTGATGTGCCTCATGGAGCTGAGGGAGAGGAGCTGCCAGGTGGAGTGGCAATGGGGGAGGGGGCAGGGTGAAGACAGAAGAGAAACTCCCCTGGCTGGTGCATTGCAGCTCTTCTGGAATCTGGGTGCAATACTCAAGCCCGAAGGGGAAATGCAGCCCCTCATCCAAGCCCCCTGCAAGAATGGCAACAACCACAGGAAGGAGTGGCACCTGGTTAGGGAAAGTCTGTGGCACCATCTATAGGAGAACTCACTTTAACTGATCTCAGAATGCTGAGTGAATGCCAACTTACCTTGCCAAAAAATACTCGGTCAGTAATTAAAGAGGATCCCAGAATGATCAATCTGTCAAGAAAGAACACACTGGAGAAAAGAGGGACCTGCTGGGCTGCACCCGGCAACCCTCTTCCCTGGAGTCCCCCTTGGGGAGCAGGCAAATTCAGCTCCCAGGAAGAGTCTGGCTCCCACCTGCTCCCGGCACTGATTCAGGGGCCTTCTCCACGCTGCCCAAAGTGGGAGCTGCCTCTCCTGGCCAGAGGAACAGTCCTTCTCCAGGCAAGCAAGCTGTGCCAGCTGCTCTGCACAGGGTCGGTGGCCTGGCTCTGCTTCTGCTATTTGGGGCACTCTAGCTCACCCAGGTCTAGATTCAGAAGAGTCGCCCTTACCCTACTGGGAGGCAGCTGTGCAGGACGAGGTGCCGCTTCTGGGGCTCCTTCCAGAAGTGCCGGAGCAACAAAGGCACCCACAGAATGAGAGCGGTTGGGCGAATCACAAACGAAAGAGCAACCAGGGTCAAGTAAGGGATGCTGGAAAGAAGAGGCGGCTGTGAGGGCAGGAACATTGGGGGCAGCTTCAGCAAAGCCAGCCAGGCTGGTGTGGGAGCCTGGCCATGGGGGGGATGAGGGGGGGGTTGCAGCCTTACTGTTTCACAGCTATGGGGATCATAGCTGTCAAATTTCCCCTTTTTTGTGAGGAATCCTATTCGGAATAAGGGAATTTCCCTTAAAAAAGGGAAACGTTGACAGCTATGATGGGGATGCCTCGGAAGGCAGCCCTGCTAAGTATAATGGGGCTTACTCTCGGGTAAGTGAGCGGAGGACTGCAGCCTTTTATATAACATGTATTGAGAAAAGGGAAATGTTGTAAACAAGGAAGAGAGGCAGACAGACAGGTGTGAGAGCTTTTGCATTGATCTATACAGATGATCACACAGCCCTGCCAATCTGGAGCTGGGCAATGCCTGAAACCAAACCCATTCCTTTGCCTGTCAGGAAACAACACATTTGAAAAGAAGAACAAAGTTCTTGGGAAAGGGTGTTTTTGCTTGAATGATGAAAAGAGTGCTTGGCTATTGGATGACTCCTATTTACATACAAAGAAATAGCTAAGCTGGCGATGGAAATATGCTGCGTGAGGGGAAAGCCAAGCATAAGGAAGCTCAACAAGGGTGTGACATTTCCCCAAACCTACCATTATAAACATTTTAATTAAGTGTCAGGGGTCTGCCCCAGCTCCTTTAATGGCTATTAAAGATATCCATAGGTATTCTCACCTGCTCCTCTTTGTCTTGGTGCCTTCCAGGGGATAGTAGTAAAGAGCAAAAATGGTGAGAACGGCTTCCATGGTGTTGGTGAGAGTTCTGGTACAACAGTACCATGTGAACCAGGAACACAACTGGCAGAAGTACTGGAAACAAGGTGGGAGGAGAAGAAGAAGAGCTGGTGTGGGATGAGGGAAAGAAGGGTCACAAGGCAAGACAAAGGACCAGGCGCTCATCACCCCCCAGCTGGCAGCCCAAGAAAGAGGAAGGCAGACAGGGACTCACCACCCACTTGGCCACCTCTGCGCCATCCAGTCGCTTCACCAAGGAGTACAACACCACATCTGCCAGCGCAGCCAGAAGAGCCTGTGCAATTCTAGGGAGCCAGATCTGTTAGGGTAGGAGGAGCACAAGTCATTCCTGTATGAGGAGGGATCACTCATGCATAGATAACATTAATGTGCTTGATGATGGAACACACAAGCTCCAGTTAGGAAGACAACGCTTTCAAATCTACACAAACTTCATTTATTGATTGCTCTGCCACCCTTTAGGTCTCTGTTTTCTTCCTTCTTTCCTCAGTTGTTGCTGTAATGTGGCCTGTGTGCCTTATGCACAATGTAAACTCACACTTTCCTTCCCATGGACACCAGCAATAAGTGTTTCAAAAGCAGCTAAGGATAAAGAGGCCACACAAATCTGCTGAAGCTGTTGAGCCTTTTGCTGAATGGCAGTGAACTGGCCCCAAGACTCAGATCTTGGCACAAAGGAGTGCCTTCCTGGTGCTGGCCCCATGACTGCAGCCCACTCAAAGAACCCCAGGTCCCATTCTTGGAAATACATTTCCAAGGATGTTGAAAGCCAGAGCAGGCAAGGCATGGGGCTCCTTCACTCCTAGCTCTCTCCTGCTCCCAGTTTGCACTATTAAACCCAAAACTGCATGAGAAGGGTGCCACTTGGCCTGAGAGAATCCTCTACCAGATCCCAACTCATTCTGCATGGTGCAGCCAGAAGCGGGGATGAGGAAAGCAAGAGACAGACTGACAGCAGGCAACAGCCCCCCACCTATCATTGCCTCCCCATGCTTAAAGAGGGTGGTTGCTGCCTACCCTTCTCCATGTTACCACTGGACAATCCCCAACCCCCCTCCCACCAACTCTGGGTATTTGCCTGTATGTCCTCAGCAAAGGCGCCATGAGATATGCTTCTGTGGGATGAAGTATTAGCATAACTAGATAATTCCTGCCACAAAAGCAAAATGCTTGATGTGTTTCTGGCAGCAGCTGAATGACACCCAAGTCCACACTCACCAGCAGCTGAACATCATCCTTGTTAAGCAGGTGCAGCACTTTATAAATGCTTGCGAACAGCAGAGGGTAGAGATGGCTCCGCAGACCTTCTGTCCACTCCCAGGTCAAATAGCCATAATTATCATCATTAAAGATATCATAAAGAACAGGCATGGAACATGGCGTTCTGTGGCCAAACTCCTCAAAATTCAACTAATGTAATATTTCAGGGCCTTTGATAATTACTAAATTACAACTACCCCCACCTGCTGAAAAACTGAATCTTGTTCCACCCAAACCCACATCTCAGATGCACACTCCTGTGGCAGGCAAGAGCCTTTTCCAATACCAGTTTGCGTCTCAAATTCCTTGTATCTCAGAGCATGCTGGAGGGAGAGGGAAAGGAATGGAATGGACAGGCCTTCAAGGAAACCATCCAAGCCCCACACCTGAGCTTCAGGGGCCTCTGCACTGCCTAACGCTTCATGACAACTGATAGTCAAAATGGCCCAGTTGTGACAATGTGATAAAATAAGAGTCCTTCCAAGCCTGATCCTATACACGCCAGGCAGCCTACATGATGCTTCCTAGGCCTCTTCTAACAGGCTACCTTAACCCAGCCACAAGCTCAACCACAGCCATGTTCTTTTACTTCATAAATTTACATCCCACTATCACAGAATTCAAGGCTGCACACAGGTAGAGTTTCCAACGGGGCTCCTATCCAGGCCCTGACCCAAGACTGAGTGATTTCACTTCAACAAAGTAGATGCCCTAGGCGACTGCAGGCAGCAAGCCACTCCTAGGCCTGAATTTGGATTTACTCTCAAGTTGTGCAGCCCAACATGACAGTCCAAAGCATGCTGACTTAATGCTGAAGCGAGTCCCATTCTGCTCAGTGGGACCTACTTCTGACCTGTCCTAACTAGGGAAAACTTTCACTTAAAATTTCACTACATAAAAAAAAGGATATTTGAAAACCATATGATGTGCGACTTCAAGTGACTGCCAATATTCATCTGGGACAAAGCTTGTCTGGACTAAGAAGCAGTTTAGTAGCCTCACCGCGATGGTAAACAAGCACAGATAAAGGTTTTCCCCAACAAGAGCTGGAAAAAAGCAGATGGGATTAACCTCATGCACAGTGGGTTTTTTACGGTTATGTTGTAATCAGTTGCAAATAAATAAACCTTGGATACCTTTTGGGAGTCTTATTTCAATTCTTGCCCTGCCTCCAAAGCTGTGAATTGATTTCTCAACATCACAGAATCATAGTATTGCAGTCTGAAATGACCACAAGGACCATCTAGTCCAACCCCCTACAATGTCTTTTGCCCAGTGTGAGGCTTGAACCCATGTCCCTGAAATTAAGAGTCTCATGCTCTACTGACTGAGCTATCCCTTAGTTTGTAGACAACTCTAAAACTGGCCTTTGCACCACAACCTTGGCAAAACAGAACCTTGATGGTAGAGGGGGAAAACCTTGACTTTTCTCTAAATTAGAACTGACTTTCTTCTCTTTGAAGGGGCTGAAAGAAAAGAGGCTCTTCAGAGGTGAATCTACAGTCACATCTAAAGAGCTAAGTGAGCACTGAATTCCCCAGGCTCCCGAGTCCTGGAGTTTTCCCCACTCGGACTCCACAACAAGGGTCAGCTGCTGGGGCCCTGACTAGCAATGCTACCTTTGCTAAACCAGGAAAGGCTGCAATGACCTGGGCCAGGTGGCCTCAAAGGGGGGACAAGGACAGTCTCCAGAATTGAACAGGTTTTTTCAGCAGCCATCCCTTTAATGGTCTCAAAGGAGAATGGAAGTGACTGAGAGACAGCTATGACTATACACAGCAAGATGCCACAGCTGCCCTTGCTGTGCACAATAGTGGTACCTCAGGTTACATACACTTCGGGTTACATACGCTTCAGGTTACAGACTCCGCTAACCCAGAATTAGTGCTTCAGGTTAAGAACTTTGCTTCAGGTTGAGAACAGAAATCGTGCTCTGGCGGCGCGGCGGCAGCAAGAGGCCCCATTAGCTAAAGTGGTGCTTCAGGTTAAGAACAGTTTCAGGTTAAGAACGGACCTCCGGAACGAATTAAGTACTTAACCTGAGGTACCACTGGACTGGCCTTCCTCTGGCCAGCCACCAGGGCTTTGATCTGACCATAGATCTACAAAAAGGAAGCACCAAAGCCACCAGCTCCTGCCCGTCAGGTGCCATGTGGCAGCAACAGCGCTGTCATCTCCAAGGCATCTTAGTGCTGGAGGAGGCAGGAAGTGCAAAGGTCCTCCCTGCCCCCATTCAAGCATCCTGTAACCCAGCAGGAAGTTCTCTTGCACAAGGGCCATGGATGTGAATAGGCATCTGTAGAGTATTCCCTGTCCCCTGTCCCCTTGAACTCCAAGAATTCAACAGGGAAGCAGCACAGGAAAGGAACACAGGAAGGCCACATTCTTAGTCACACAGGACAGGGAATACTCTACAGGCATCACTGCAGCCTTGCGTGCCTCCCACGGAGTTTGTGCAGGAGACCTTCCCAAGGGATGGGGCCTCCTCACTGCCTTTTGAGGGACAAACATCCCAGGGGCCCAAGAGTGCCCCAGTGGGGGGGGGGGAGGCTGGAAATGTGCTTCGTGCATGACGTGGCCTCTCCCTCTGGCCCTGCAGGTGTTTCTCAAGGCAGCTAGAGGGAGCCTCCCTGGACGTGCCCGCCGCCGGCTTCCTCGCTCCTGGGACGGGCCGCCCCCAAGCGTCGCTCGGCCCCTCCTGCCCGCAGGCTGCAGCCCTCCTGACCAGCGCCTTGGCTTCCTTAGGCCTCTCCCAGCGCGGGGGCCGCGGCTACTTCGCCCTCACAACAGCCCCGCGAGGTGGACCGCGGCCTCTCCTCACCCGCACCCCGCCCAGCGAGGGTCCCGGAGGGGGCGGGCCTGTACAGCGTCGACTTCCGCTTCCGCAGCCGCACCGGCAGGGTCCGCCTCCCGCCGCCGCCGCCGTCGACCCCCCGCGCGGCTTCCATGGCGACGCCGGCGCGGCTCCAGGACGGACACTTCCGCCTTCCTGGGGGCGGGGGCAGCCTCCTCCGTCGGAGCGCATGCGCGCCCACACGCGGACCGCTGCTTCCTCCTTTGCGCATGTGCGTCTCGGCTCCCGGCAGCTCTTCTCGCGAGAAGGGGCGGGGCGAGACCGTTGCGCGACTTCCGGCGCCTGGAGCCGCACCGGTTGAGCGGCCGCCTGAGGGAGGGCTGAGGCGCGGAGAGCGAGAGAGGCGTCGCGGAGGCCATGCTGGGGCGGCGGGGCTTGTCCTTCGGGCAGCTGCTCCTGGCCACGGGGCTCGGCGTGGCGGGAGGCATCTACATCTACCAGCCCATCTTCCAAGGCGGCCCACGCGCGGGAGGCCCTGCCCGGGACACGCCGCCGCCGCGGCAGGAGGAGAAGCCGCCTCCCGGGACCCGCCTCGGCTGAGCCGGAGAGAGGCCGGCGCTTCCTCGCGGCCGCGACGAGGCTCCTTTCTTGGCCCCCCACGATGGGAAGCCCGCCCGGCGCACAAGCGCTGCCGAGAAACCCCTCCGAAGCGAAAGAGATGTGGACTGAAAATTGAAAAATTCAACGTGCCATAAGCCATGTACGAGGGATCACCAGGAAAGGGGCTGAATATATATACCTGCCAGCAGCACAGCGCCAAACCACGACATCCACAATTGTTGGAACAGCCAAGAACTGGGAGGGAGGCAGGTGACATTTTTGTCTGCAGCTGTCACACTGTGAGAGACATCAGCAGCAGCCGCCCAGTGAGGACATCCTGCGTGGGACTGACATGGCTGGGACGCCAAAGAAAAAGAGGAGCAGGGACTTGCATACGTTGTTCAGCTGTAGTGACTGTTGTATCACTGCCCTTTAAATTGTTATTTGAATATAACAATTTAACATAAGGCCGCCTCGAGAACTTTGTTCAGTAGGTGGGGTATAAATACTCCTAAATAAATAAAATAAAATAGACCTATGGCAAGACAATGCTTGGAATGCCGTGTGCCGTTTTGACTCACTTAAAAATGGATGTTGTGGAGTTTGAAAAGGTCAGAATAGGGCAAATGGAATGATCAAGGGGATGCAGCGACTTCCTTGTGAAGAAAAGTTGCAGCATTTGGGCTTTTTTAATTTGGAGAAAAGGAAAGTAAGAGGTGATGTGAGGGAAGTTTATGAAATAATGCATGACACACAGAACTGAGTTTCTCTCATAACATTAGGACCCAGTGGCAGATTTAAGAAAACCAGAAGGAAGGAGTGCTTCACATAGTTAAGCAAGCTCACACCATTTTTTTTAATTATTAAATTTATATACCACTTTATCTTCCAAGGAGCTCAAGGTGATGCACATGGTTCTTCCCATTTCATTCTCACAACAACCCTGTGAGGTAGCTTAGGCTAGTAGATGGTCACCCAGTAGTCCAACAAGCTAACCATTACGCCACATTGGATGGTTTAAAAGAGGATTAGACACATTCATGGAGAAGGCTTTCAACAGCCTACTACCCACAACAGCCTTGTTCTACCTCTGTTGCCAGTGGTGGTGTTTTGTATTTACATTTTGTATTTTTCTGTTGTGAAGCACTCTGGGATCTTTGGATGAAGGGTGGTATACAAATTTAATATAACAACAGCAAGAGTATGCCGCTGAATGCCGGTTGCTGGGAACTGCAGGTGGAAGAGTGCTGCTGTTGTGCTCAGATCCTGCTTTTCAGCTTCTCTAGATTTGGGGCATCTGGACTAGGTGGGCCCCTTTGGCCTGACCCTGATGCAGCCAGACTCTGGCTTCCCCTCTGGGCTAAAGTGAGCCGAACTCACAGTTGTGCATATCTGGGGGAACTTCGGAGAGAGAACTTAGAAATCCATGAGGATGGCCGGCCGCCAGAGGGCACCAAAGCCGCAGGAGCTGTAGCAGCTGCTGCCTGGCTGAGACAGTGGATACAGAGCTGCTCTTGTAGAGTCTGTTGTAGCAAAGCAAATCCAGAACCCTTGGAGGACGCCTTAAGGGTGAGCAGATGATGGGCCTTGACCCAAGGAAACCGTCACTCATCCTGCAGGCACTGCCTTGCGGGGGAGGGAAGCTTCAGCCTCTTAAGTCAAACGTTGGCAACCTCGGCCTGCCAGATGTTTTGGGACTACAATTCCCATCATTCCTGACCACTAGTCCTGTTAGTTAGGGATCATGGGAGTTGTAGTCCCAAAACATCTGGGGGGGGGGGCGACGTTGCCTATACCTGCTCTAAGTGGTGCCTCCCCTTTCCTTGAAGCTGGTTTCAAATGACCCCTTAATCTGTAGGGGGCTACTAGTTGTTTTTGTGGGCATCAGCACCACCTCTCAGGTTTCTCCAAGTCGGCAGGCCTGGGCAGACTTCCCTGCCAGCCCCTGTGAGCTCACTGGGTGGGACTGACTGCCTAGTAGGTAGGGGAGCAAGTTAGCCAGAGGAAGGGCAGGGGAAGATGCAGACCCTACAGAGAGCCTCAAGTCTCTCCATCCAGCTGTGCTGGCAGAATGGAGATGTGAAGGCCCAAGGGGGAAATGGTGGGACACTGTGCCATTTGCTTTAATGGACTGACCTCCACTGGTCATATTTTTCATATTTAATCATTTTTATTTTCTTGATTGCTGTGTCTTTTAAAACATATGCTGCCTTGGGACTTTGGGTAAGAGGTGGCATGGAAATGCTTTGAACAAACCAACCAACCAACCAACCAACCAACACACTTTCAATTTGAGAGTATCCCAGAGTGCTAATCTCCAAAGGGTGAGCTGTGTTGGTTTACTGCAGAACAAAGTGTGTTGAGGCTTGTGGCTGGCTTCAGCCTGTGGAAGTTTATTATGCCATAAAGTTATTAAGTCTTTGAATTGTCACAGGATTCTTGGCTGTTTTGAGAGCATCAACCAAGCTCTTCATCCATCTCCTTTAGCAAAATCTACACTCTTTCAGGGCATGTTCCAACCAAAGTTGAACACATTTAAAGCTGCAGTCCTATATCTTGGAACTCAGTAGGATATATTTCGGAGTAAAGCTGTATCAGGCTGCATTGATTGCAAAAGGCAAAGTGAAGCATATGTCTGCCTCTCTCCTGTTAGTCCATGTGGCACAAAAACAATGCCCTCCCCAGTGGGACCCACTTTTGATGCCTTCTTGCTAGGACATTGAGGGTTGCAACCTGCATCAGGTAGTGCTGGTTTATTAAAATAGAAGCCTAAGGTAAAGGTACCCCTGCCCGTACGGGCCAGTCTTGACAGACTCTAGGGTTGTGCGCCCATCTCACTCAAGAGGCCGGGGGCCAGTGCTGTCCGGAGACACTTCCGGGTCACGTGGCCAGCGTGACGAAGCTGCTCTGGTGAGCCAGAGCCGCACACGGAAACGCCGTTTACCTTCCCACTAATAAGCGGTCCCTATTTATCTACTTGCACCCGGGGGTGCTTTCGAACTGCTAGGTTGGCAGGCGCTGGGACAGAACAACGGGAGCGCACCCCGCCGCGGGGATTTGAACCACCGACCTTTCGATCGGCAAGCCCTAGGCGCCGAGGCTTTTACCCACAGCGCCACCCGCGTCCCAAAAAATAGAAGCCTAGGGTTTGCTTAAAAGGAAAATTGGAAGAGCAAAATCTCACACTGGGGTAGGGAACCTGCAAACCCCTTAAGACATTGTTAAGCTATGATTCCCATCATCCTCTCTGCCCCTGATCTTTCTGTCGGGGGCTGATGCAGGCGCTGTGTTCCCCACTCCTGATCTCATGAAAGACTAGGCCTAGGATCTTCCTTGTGTCAGGAGGAGAATTGGATTAAAGCAAAAATAGCTTTGCACCCTCAGCTTAACCCTGCTTCTTTGGAAGTGACTCCCATTGATTCCAATAGCGCTTCCTTCTAGATAATTGTGTCTAGGTCTGCAGCCTTAATTGGGCAGAAAGAGGTCAGTTCCAGCCAAGAAAAGTTATTGGTAAGTGCTTGTTGGCTCCTAGCAGCTTATTATGAGTACCAAAACCTGATGGATCATAATAGATTGATGCTGTAGACCTACTTTATAAATTCATTGAGCAGCCATGATTCACAGCCCTTTTTCTCTGTTACGTGCAGTGCAGCTGCATCCTTTGAAATCAAGTATCCACCACCTGGGATTTAAAGCACAGCAAAATGTGTGCAAGAGACAAATTTCTCTTGGTTTTCGCCTCTTGGTCTGCACATTTGTCAAAAAACCCTTCAGGATACTGCATGAAGCCCAGTCCATCATGGCTGTGCAGAGAATGAATGTTAAGAGGCTGTCCTTTTGGACAACAGCAAGCACCTTCAGCTCTTGCGTTTGAGGTTCAAGTCTTGCAACTCTCAACCATGCTGTTCCACACATTACACAGAGAAATCCACTGCAGGAATCTGAGCCCAGTAAATGTATGAGACACCCGTTTGTTTCAATCCCAGGTCACGTGGGCATCTGCTTTGCCACTGTGACAAAAGATAGTTTGGCCGTTGCTCAACATCTTGCCTGGTGAAGAGTTCTGGAGAAGTCAAAAGCCTGCTTCACTTTTGTGACATATTGATTGATCCCAAGAAAGACATGATCCACGGGTGGATTTTGGAGTTTGTTTATAGAACTGGCTTTGATTCCCTCCTCCCTTCCAATGTTGCTGGGTAGCATTTAAAGAACCCACATATTTGATCTAATATGAACTGTATAGATCTGTCTCATGGAGACTTTTCACCCCCCCCAAAAAAAGAACAAATAGGCCTGTCTGCAGACACACGTAATTAAGGGGATAGAAGTAGAAAGGAGAGGCAGGAAAAGTCCCAGGGAAGGAAGGGCCTGCTGGCGGTGCTACCTTCAAGTCAGTGCTCAAACTATAGGTGGGGAAGTAGGGGGTCTTTAATTAAACCCACAAGCCCCATCCAACTTAGCTTCTCCCAGTTTTAGCCTGCCAATATTTGGGTGTCCTGTCCCATCTTCTGCAGTGTTGCTCTTTTAATAGGCATGTCTTAAAAGGGTGTCTCTTAGATCCCTCTCTGGTCCCTCTATGCTGACCTTTGAGTCCACAGCTCTGGTAAAAGCCATTCCTCCTCACCCTCCTTGCACATCAATTTTCCAGGTGGTTGCTGGGTGCCGTCACAGGACTGGTTGCCATGAGACCCAAAGGGGGTGGGTGTTTGGGGCAGAGCTGGGTTGCTGCTGCAGATTAATTTCTGTCACTTGGGCCTCTCTTGCTGCTTCCTGCTCAAGGTGGTTGCCTCATGGGAGACGCCCCCCCTGCCTGATGCAAGCTTGCTTGAGATGAGCAGGAGGGCCCAGAGGTGCCCAGCTCCCATTTCCTTGCACTGTATTGTGCCCAGGTTGTCAACCTGGCTTGTCTCTGTGGTTGAAGTGGCAACAATATGTGTGTCTTCTGCTGCCCAACAGATGTTTGGACTAGGCCTCCCCAACAGCCTCTGCCAGTGTGGCCAAAACATCTATAGGGCACATCTAGAGAACGTTGTATATTAAAAAGCTTCCTAGAAGCCAGCCAAAGACTTAGGTAATAACATTTCTCCCTTTGAAGATTGCCCTGGTCTATAGAGGTCTGCCCAGAGGTTTTTGATCCACTTGCAGTCAAATTCTAGGTCCCAGGCCGTCACCAACTTGGTGCCCTCCTGTCCTTAGGCTATCAGGGCTGACGGGAGTTGCAGTGCAAAACACCCAGAGGGCATGAGGTTTGCAAAGGCTGAAGGATTCGTGTGCGTACTTGAAAAATGCAAATACTGGAATTGAATTGTTTAATGATTTTCTTCCTGGGACTCTTTTGCTTTCTTTCTCTCTCTCTCTTTAAAGGGAAATATACTTTGCTTATGACTGACTCATCATGGGCAGATGAAACTCTAATCAACCTTCAAATTCCTCTTGGGTGTTAAAAGGCAGGTGTGGCTCACTTCTCTACCAGTGGAAAACCACCCTCTTTCGCTAATGCTTGGAAGAAGAATTTTAACCTTAACGGTGACATCCGCCTCCTATAAATGGTTAGCATTTCACAATATATTATTGCACCCTTCTGTACACATCACTGAGGCCTAAAGAAGCATAGTTAAAAGGTGTTAAGGGAAGGCTGGACCTTGTGCATGCACACACAAGTTGTTTTCTCTCCCATGTTATCCTTCTCTGCTTCCAAGCTGTCTCAAAAACCATGGAGGGTGGAAGTGGGATGAGGAAACACCTGTGGTCTTTCAGATATAGTTGGTCTCCAGCCCCCGTCGTCATCATCCCTGACCACTGGGCATGCCAGCTCCTGGAGCTGATGGAATCTGGTGCTCAGTAACCCCTGGAAAGCCCCAGAGGTTCCCCATCCCCACACTCTCCCTACACTGGACCTGCTGGGTGGTGGCGAATTAACAGGGTTTTCATCCTTGCTGGAACAGCCTGTGGGATGGGCTTTAATGGGCAGGAGAGGATATATTAATTGCAAGAACAGCTGCGTTGCATGCTGAAGTCCCAAATTGGAAGCATCTCCTGTTGGTTTGTTTCTGAAAGCAGTGTTGCAGGGAAAAGTCTCTCTGTGGTCGGAGACCCTGATGGACTGTGCCATGGCAGGCTAGATGGGGATGTGGTCAGATGCAGCAGGGACGACCTTCTGGTCTGCCTCGGTGGAGAAGAGCCTCCTTAGTCTGGCTCTGTTTCCCCCTTTTCCAGTGGACCAGCTGCACAAGCAGCTCAGGCCCGCCCCCTCCAGCATGTGCTGCTGACAAACCTCTAAGCCCCAGGGCTGGCCACGGCTGTTGTGGCACATTCCTGCTTCTCTGGGCAGAAGAAGGGCTTGTTTGCAAGCTCCTGCGCCTGGGAAAGGAGGCAACACCACAATATCACTTGATCAGCCAGCGAGGCCACATGACAAACAGCTGAGAGTCATTAGGGTGGGCTGGCAGGCAGGCTGGGCTGAGGGAGGGGGGGGGCTACTTTGGGTGCAGCCAGACTAGGGGAGCAAAGGGGACCTTCTGAAAACCGGCTCCTTGTTGCTCTTACCTCCTCACGTGCCAGTTGGCTGCTTTCCATGGCTCTGCTACTGGACCACAGACCCAAATTCCATCTCTGCCTGGGGACCTGTCTGTAGGACCTGCTGGGAAGGTGGGGGCAGCTGAGCATCTCCTGCCAATTCCAATCAGGTAAGGAAAGGATTTCTTCATTCCTCTGCTCTCCTTTCTTCTTCTTCAGCGGTTTAAGCTCATGTTATCTGTGTGCAAACTACCTCACTAAAATTACACACTTTCAGTGAACCCGAACTTAGCTAAATTATTCCAGGGAATTAGGGTGAACTTCAGTTACGATGCCAATCTGCCAAAGGTGTGTGTGTGGGGGGGGTAGATTTCAGATGGATTCAGTGAAATCCCCCTGGGTACATTTCCTTGGAAGTCCTTTGAGCTTAGGGGGTGAATGTGTTTAGGGTGGCAGCCCCAAGCCCTTGGGGGACGGTAGGGTGGGCTCCGTGGTTCTTTGGAGCCGGAGCCAGGGCTCTGCTGTTCACATAATGTGTCTAAATGCTGGAGGCTTTCTTGCTGAGCTGACCCTGGGAAAGTGGGTTTCCTTTAATTTTCAGAAAGCGCATTTTAATCTCTAAGCTGTGCTGCCCTAGCTTGTTCTATATTAACGGGGCATGTTTAGGCCAAAGGAAGAAGTGTGAAAAAGCGAAAAGGTGCAAATGTATTCAGGTAGCTTTCAAACACTGAAAGGGATTTCTGAAAATGAGGAGGAAGAAGGTGTCTTCTTTATAAACAGCCAGGGTATTGTGAGCTTAGCCAAGCGGGTGCTTTTCAGGTGCGTTGCACTACAACTCCCATCGGTCCCAGCCAACACAGCCTCTTCTTCCATTTGCTCCTCAGCTGCATCCATCTCCAAAAGCTCAGGCGAAAACACAGCAGCTGGGTCAGGCAAGGCTGCCCTAGGACATTTTGCCCCCACCTACATGTATGCATGCTGCCAACTAACCATACACTTTGGGCCAGAGCCGGCCCACCCATGAGGCAAGGTGAGGCAGCTGCCTCAGGTGGCAAGATTCACCGGGGCAGCAGACCCTGATGTCAATCTTCTCCCTGCAGCCCTTGTTCCTGATATAGATTTTCCTTCTTCACTGGTGGGTTGGGGAGCTCCATGATGGGGTTTGCCTCAGGTCCCAAAATGTCTTCCGCTACATCCATGTCTGCATGCCACCTGAGGTGCCCTGGGGAGTGAAAGGAAGAGTGCAGCAGCGGCAGGAGGGCAGCGGTGGGCATGCTGGGTGGGCCTGAGGCGGCCACCTTCCCCCACCTCAGGGCATGTCACTCTCCCACATGTCTTGCAAGGGCTGCTCCCCTCACTCTCTGTGGGGCCTGGGCAGGACAGCTCCCCGCCGGATTGTGTCCTTTGCCTTTCAAGATGGGCCATGGAGAGCCTTGTTGCTGGGTGGCTGGCCAGTCCAGACTCAGAAGGACATAATGCTCTTAAGGAAGGGAAAGAGGAAAAAGGCCACTTTGTTACATGCATTCAGCTCCCACCAACATGAAAAGAAATAATTCTTTGCTCTGGGATCATATGATGCAGCCTGGAAGTTGGCGGTTTGTCAGTTGTGCGCTGGGCCAGAGGCAGGTCTTCAGCCTTGCTGCAACTGCAAGCTGGGCAACCGCAGCACAGTTGTCTGGCAGGGTTCCTCTTCCTTCAGCTCCTCTGAACTTCACGGAAGCAAAGGGGATGTGGAGAAAGAGCTTGCGGAATTTCTTTTTGTTCAAGCCATCCAAAAGCACTGAGGGCCTGTCAACCGCTTGCACTTCGGGGCTGATTATGGTGAATTAAATCAACCACATTTAGCAGACAGAATAAACTATAAGGAACTCAAGCATTTCCCAGCTCATTTCAGGCTGTTTGGCTGGATGTCAAGGTGAGGTGCGACCTGGAATCGGGGAGAAGCTGCTTCGGAAGGAGAAAGTCTCCAGCTTTGATCGCTGGAAGCATCTCCAGTCCAAAGGCTCAGTCATAGGAGAGGCTTCTCTGCCTGAAGCTGTTATTATTATTATTATTATTATTATTATTATTATTATTATTAATATCCCATCCATCTGACTGGGTTTCCCCAGCCATTCTGAGCAGCTCTCAACAAGAGCAGGCAGGAGTCTGAAGGGTGGGCTGAGGAGGCAAGGGGGCAGGAGGATGATCCAGGGGTAAGGGTCAGTGATTTCTGGGGTTCGGTGCCACCTGTGAAGCAGGGGGAAGAGGGGCAGTCGGAGAGGAGAGAAGAGGAGGTGGAGGAAGAGTTGCAGGAAGGTGAAGAGGTAGAAAAGATTCCCACGAGAGTTGGGGAGAATCTCCTTTGTCCCCTGGTATGTACATGGACAAGGAGGGGCTAAAAGCGACAGGAGCTGCTGGAGATGCTTTCATGTGGTACATCAGAAGAGGGGAGTTAAATGTCCTGATGGAGGCATGGTTGTGCTGTTGCACAAACTGTTTAAGGACTCAGCTGTACAGCTGCAAAGAAAACGTTTTGAATGTGTTGTAAAGTGCAATATACAGAGGGCGGGCGATTTTGAGCCAAAGCAAATTCAATGCATTTTTCAAAACGATTTTCAAAAAAGCATTTTCACAACATTTTTAGCATGTGTGTAGATTCCACCTTGGTTGGAGGACAAGTCTGAAGATGGAGATGCCTATCTAGCTATTTCGCACGAGTGGTGCATGCAATTCTTGCACCTTAGGAGCTGACGTAATTGAGTGCTTTGCCAATAAAAAACTAGACCTCCAATCGCATGTCCTCATTGGGGGCTGGGTGTGCTCAGGATAGAAGCCCCGGGGAATCTCTGCCTGTCTAAGTAGACAAAGATGCCCTATAAACCTGCCTTACAGCCAGAGTTTATGCCAAGTCTAAGAGAGGACCAAAGCCCTGGGGGCAGTGGCGTAGCGTGGGGGGTGCAGGGGGGGCCAGCTGCACCGGGCGCAACATCTGGGGGATAGGGTTAGGGGGCGCAAATTACTTGCCTTGCCCCGGGTGCTGACAACCCACGCTACGCCACTGCCTGGGGGAAAGGATGGGAAGCAAACAAAACTTTTGAGCAAGGGCAGAAGCCCCTAGGACTCCCCCCCCCCCAAATCTCTTGTTATATGAGCTCATTCAATCCCTTAGAGTGCAAATCCCCCTGGTTTTTGTTCACTCTGGTGAAATTTGTAGCAATTATATACAACATTCCCTTTTGGCACAAAAATGTTCTGCATGAAATATCCACCCAGGCAGTTAATAAGCGCTACCCATTTCCTTGCTTCAGAGATTTCTGTATCATTAACTGCTAACAAGTCATTTTCAAACATCCACATCCAAACAGGGAGCGCACTTAGAGGGTCCCCTGGGCATTGAAGAAAAGGCACTGGTGGCTTCAGCGATAAAAGAGCCATCCTTTGTTGCCAGGTAAGTTGTGTCCAAGAATTAAAGGTGAGGGAAACAACAAGGACTTTTTTCTGAGATAAAAAGCAAAAATCCTAGCGAGACTAAACAAATACGACTTGTAGGCCTGGCAATTCCGGGGTTTTTTAAATGGACTAAATCCCTCCAGCTAGCTGTGACTGACAGCTGCCTTAAAGGGAAACTCCCTACGAAATCACCACCACAGGATCCAGGGCCAAGGGCTCTTGGGCTACAGGCGTTTCTGCTCTGGAGACGCCTGGAGGTGAAGCTGAACGGGAAAACGCCTAATGCCTGATTTGACAAGAAGGAAAAACCACACTGTTTGTTT